>NC_090403.1:18633449-18940393 GCF_036365525.1 Heterodontus francisci
GAAGCGGAGAGCCCTCAAACCATCCTGGTGGGGTTGAAGGTGTAGAGCGATTGGACATCCATAGTGAAGAGGAGGCGGTTGGGACCAGGAAACTGGAAATTGTCAAAATGACGTAGGGCATCAGAAGAGTCACGGATGTAGGTGGGAAGAGACTGGACCAGCGGAGAAAAGATAGAGTCTAGATAGGAAGAAATAAGTTCAGTGGGGCAGGAGCAGGCTGACACAATGGGTCTGCCGGGACAGTCCCGTTTGTGGATTTTGGGAAGGAGGTAGAAGCGGGCTGTCCGGGGTTGTGGGACTATGAGGTTGGAAGCCGTAGAGGGAAGATCTCCAGAGGAGATGAGGTCAGTGACAGTCCTTTGGACGGTGGCTTGATGTTCGGTGGTGGGGTCATGGTCCAGAGGGAGGTAGGAAGAGGTGTCTGTGAGTTGGCGTTGAGCTTCTGCAAGGTAGAGGTCGGTACGCCAGACAACAACAGCACCACCCTTATCTGCAGGTTTGATGACCATGTCGGGGTTAGACATGAGAGAACGGAGTGCCTCAAGTTCAGAGGGGGACAGGTTAGAGTGAGTGAGGGGGGCAGAGAAATTGAGACGACCAATGTCTCGCCGACAGTTTTCAATGAAGAGATCAAGAGCGGGTAAGAGGCCAGGGGGAGGGGTCCAGGTAGAGGGAGAATGCTGGAGGCGGGTGAATGGGTCTGCTGGTCGGGGGGAGGACTTCTGGTCGAAGAAGTGAGCCCGGAGGCGGAGGCGACGGAAGAAGAGCTCAATGTCATGCCGAGCGCGAAATTCATTGAGGTGGGGGCGTAAGGGGATAAAACTGAGACCTTTGCTGAGTACAGAACGCTCAGCATCAGAGAGGGGGAGGTCAGAGGGTATAGTGAATACACGGCAAGGGGTCAGATCAGAAGGGGTGGGGTCAGAGGGAAGTGAAGCGGAAGGCGGATCTGGAGGGTCATTAGTCCCCATCAGCTGCTGGAGCTTGCGTTCCTTAACACATGGTCCATCTCTGACACTTCCCTTCCTCGACTTCTCTGTCTCCATCTCTGGGGATAGGTTGTCTACCAATATCCATTATAAGCCCACCGACTCCCACAGCTACCTCGACTACACTTCTTCACACCCTACCTCCTGTAAGGACTCCATTCCATTCTCCCGGTTTCTCCGTCTCCGACGCATCTGCTCTGATGATGCTACCTTCCATGACGGTGCTTCTGATATGACCTCCTTTTTCCTCAACCGAGGATTTCCCCCCACTGTGGTTGACAGGGCCCTCAACCGTGTCCGACCCATTCCCCGCACCTCTACCCTCACCCCTTCCCCTCCCTCCCAGAACCGTGACAGGGTTCCCCTTGTCCTCACTTTTCATCCCACCAGCCTCCATATCCAAAGGATCATCCTCCGCCATTTTCGCCACCTCCAGCGTGATGACACTACCAGTAGCATCTTCCCCTCCCTTCCCCTCTCAGCATTCCGAAGGGATCGTTCCCTCCGCGACACCCTGGTCCACTCCTCCATTACCCCCACCACCTCGTCCCCGTCCCAGGGCACCTTCCCCTGCAATCGCAGGAGGTGTAATACCTGCCCATTTACCTCCCCTCTCCTCACTATCCCAGGCCCCAAACACTCCTTTCAGGTGAAGCAGCGATTTACTTGTACTTCTTTCAATGTAGTATGCTGTATTCGCTGCTCACAGTGTGGTCTCCTCTACATTGGGGAGACCAAGCGCAGACTGGGTGACCGCTTTGCGGAACATCTCCGCTCAGTCCGCAAGCAGGACCCTGAGCTTCTGGTTGCTTGCCATTTCAACACTCTCCCCTGCTCTCATGCTCACATCTCTGTCCTGGGATTGCTGCAGTGTTCCAGTGAACATCAACGCAAGCTCGAGGAATAGCATCTCATCTACCGATTAGGCACACTACAGCCTGCCGGACTGAACATTGAGTTCAATAATTTCAGAGCATGACAGCCCCCCATTTTACTTTCATTTTTAGTTATTTTTTCTTCCTTTTTTTTACATTCTTTTTTACATTTTTTACTATCTTTTTTTGCATTTATTCCATTTCATCTTAGTTTGTTCAGTTTGCTTACCCACTGTTTTTTTCAGGTTTTTTTTCAGGTTTGCACTTGCTGCTGTTCAATATTCAGTGTATTCACACCTAATCTGTACTAATGCTTTGTCTTTCAACACACCATTAACATATTGTTTGCCTTTGCTCCGTGACCTTTTGGTCAGCTATGTGGCCTGGTCCAATCTGCACCTTCTCCTTTGTTATCTCTTTCCCCACCCCCACCTCACTTGCTTATAATCTGTGACTTTTCTAATATTTGTCAGTTCCGAAGAAGGGTCACTGACCCGAAACGTTAACTCTGCTTCTCTTTCCACAGATGCTGCCAGACCTGCTGAGTGATTCCAGCATTTCTTGTTTTTGTTTCAGATTTCCAGCATCCGCAGTATTTTGCTTTTATTTTAATGCCTCCTTCCTAGTTGGACCGAGAACATACTGGTTAAGGAAATTTTCCTGACCACATTTCAGAAATTCCTCCTCTTCCTTTCCCTTTACGCTAACATTATCCCAGTTGATGTAAGGGTAACTAAGGTCACCCAGTATCACCACTTTACAGTTGTTGCACAATTCTGATATTTCCTTGCAGAGTTGCTCCTCCATCCCTCTCTCACTATTTGGAGACCTACAGAATATCCACAGTAGTGTGATCATACCTTGCTTGCTTCTCAACTCTAGCCAAATGGAATCTGTCCTTGTGCCCTCAGGGACATTCTCTCTTTCCAACACTACAATGTCTTCCCTAATCAGTACTGCCACCCCACCGCCCTTTCTCCTTCCCTATCGTTTCTGAACACTTTGTATCCTTGACTAATAATCGCCCAGTCCTCACCATTTTTAAGCCACGTTTCCACTATTGTCACTACATCAGATTTCCACATGGTTATTTCTGCTTGTAGCTCACCAACATTATTCACCACACTAGATGTGTTTACATACATGCATTGTAAATCTGTCTTTGTATCCCTCATAGTCCTTCCTAGTCTGCCCCTATCCAATGTAGTAGTATTTGCTTCTCTAGTATTATCTAATACTCTCACTTTACGCACATTATTCCTCTTTTCTACTTCTATATGCTGGTGCCCATCCCTCTGCCAATTTAATTGAATTCCTCTCCAACCACAGTAGTGAACCTCCCGCGAGGACATTGGTCCCAATCTTGTTGAGGTGCAACCCATCCCTTTTGAATAGGTTCCTCCTGCCCCAGAATTGGTCCCAATGCCCCAAGAATCTGAAGGCCTCCCTCCTGCACCATGACTCAAGCCACACATTGATACACTCTATCTTCCTATTTCTTCTGTCGCTGTGTGTGGCATTGGGAACAATCCAGAGATTATTACCTCCTGGGGAGGTTCACTAGTGTGGTTGGGGAGGGTTTCAATTAAATTGGCATAGGGATGGGCACCAGCATATAGAAGTAAAAAAGAGGAATAATGTGCATAAAGTGAGAGTATTGGATAATACTTTTCAAATTCCTTCCTAGATCCTGAAAATCTGTCAGTCGGACCTCAATACCTTTTCCCTCTATAGCCGGAATTTTTCATTGGGCGGGAGGCCCCTTCCAACAGCCAAAAAGTTGGGAGCGAGTCCGTCTCAGCTGGGCCTGTGGAGCTATGCCAGGATTTTTCGCTCCCCAGGCCCTTAAATGGTCTGTTACTTAGTAATAAAGAACCCATTCTTTGATTACCTTTCAACTCAATGTTGTTTGGTACCTTATTAGTGAAGACGACAATAACACAACAGGTACCGACTTGTTCCACAACTGCTGGCTCACTCTCATCGCCCCTGCAGAATATTCTGAATCCTCTCTGCGATGTCCTTGATCCTGGAACCAGGGAGGCAACACACCATGTGGACTCACGATGATGCTTACAGAAATGCCTGTCTGTTCCCCCTAACTATAGAATCTCCTATATCGACTGCATTTCTACTCTTTGCTAGTCCCCCTGTGCAGTCCTTTGCCCATTGGTCTGAACTGCATTCTTTCAAGGTATCGTCATTCCCAGCAGTCTCCATTGCTGAGTATCGGTTTGAGAGTAACACACACCCCTCAGACTCCTAAGACATCCTGAAGACTCCTGTACCTCCTGCCTCTTGCTACTCTTTTGGGTGGCCAACCATCTACTATCCAGAACTCTCACTGCCTATGGGGTGGCCACCTCCTGGGATGTACGATCCAGGAAACTCTCAGCTTCCCTGATGCTCCACAGTGACTCCAATTGCCTCGCAAGCTTGGAGTTCCTGAGCTCAGACTCAAGCAGCTGAAGACACTTCCTACACATGTGTCCCCCAAGAAACAGGAAGTGCCCTGAAGTTCCTACATGATGCAGGAATTGCAAGCAACAGGTCGCAGTTGCCCATCCATGATCTAAAGAATCTCTATTCCCTCTGTTGGAATCAAGTTAGAACCTTCTTTAAACTATTAACTTTAATTGATACCTCTGCACCTGCTTTGTGTTAATACTCTTAATAATTCATAGAGCCATAGAATTATACAGCATAGTAACAGGCCCTTCGGCCCATCGTGTCAATGTTGGCCATCAGGCAACTAACTATTCTATACATTTTCCAGCACTTGGCCCGTAGCCTTGTATGCTATGTCATTTCAAGTGCTCATCTAAATATTTCTTAAATGTTATGAGGGTTCCTGCCTCTACCACCCCTTCAGGCAATGTGTTCCAGATTCCAACAACATCTGGGTGAAAATTTTTTTCTTCAAATCCCCTCTAAACCTCCTGTACCTTACCTTAAATTTACACCCCATGGTTATTGACCCCTCTGCTAAGGTAAAAAGTTTCTTCCTATCTAACCTATCTATGCCCCTCATAATTTTGTATACCTCAATCATGTCCCCCCTCGGCCTTCTCTGCTCTAAGGAAAACAACCCTAGCCTTTTCAGTCTCTCTTCATAGCTGAAATGCTCCAGCCCAGACAACATCCTGGTGAATCTCCTCTGCACCCTCTCCAGTGCAATCACATCCTTCCTATAGTGTGGTGCCCAGACTGTACACAGAACTCCAACTGTGGCCTAACAAGTGTTTTATACAGCTCCATTATAACCTCCCTGCTCTTATATTCTATGCCTCGGCTAATAAAGGCAGGTATCCCATATGCCTTCCTAACCACCTAACTAACAGTGCTGCTGCCTTCAGTGATCTATGGACAAGTACACCAAGGTCCCTCTGACCTTCTGTACTTCCTAGGGTCCTACCATCCATTGTATATTCCCTTGCCTTGTTAGTCCTCCCAAACTGCATCACCTCACACTTCTCAGGATTAAATTCCATTTGCCACTGTTCCGCCCATCATACCAGCCCATCTATATCGTCCTGTAATCTAAGGCTTTCCTCCTCACTATTTACGACACCACCAATTTTCCTGTCATCTGCAAATTCATAATCATTCACTTACTGTCATACTCACTCCAATTGAAAATTTTAATTTCCTGGCTCTGAGTTTGAACAAATGCCCTCGTTTAGAGAGAGAAAAAGAGAAATGCTCATCAACCAATCACTTACCTGCTTTTCTGTGATGTCACACTGATTTTGTTTTTTTTCCTGAAAGCCATCTGTCTCTCGGGCTGTAATCTCTGGATTACTCCCAGTGCCATGTGCTAGCGAGTATAGAAATAGGAGAATTGCACAGATGAATGCGTGGCTTAAAATTTGGTGCAGGAGGGAGGGTTTTAGATTCCTGGACCACTGGGACTGTTTCTGGTGAATGTGGAACCTGTACAAGTGGGACGGTCTACATCTGAACCAGAGGGGGACTAACATCCTTGCTGGCGGGTTTGCTAGTGCTGTTGGAAGGAGTTTAAACTAATTTGGCAGGGGGAGGGGACGCAGACTCCTAGCAGAATAGGGACACAGCTAAACACAGGAAAGCAAACAAGTCAGAGGGAATACAGTGGAAGTAAGTTTCAAGGGAGTAAGACCAGGATGGATGGCCTCTACTTCAATGCCAGGAGTATTACAGGTAAAACGGATGAGTTAAGGGCAAGAATTGACACGTGGAATTGTGATATAGTAGCCATCACGGAGACATGGTTGAGGGAGGGGCAGGATTGGCAGCTCAATATCCCGAGATATAGAATCTTCAGGCGAGACAGAGGAGGGGGTAAAAGAGGAGAGGGCACTGCAATATTAGTTAAGGAATCAGTTACTGCAGTAAGGAGAGATGATATCTTGGAGGGGGCATCAAATGAAGCTTTATGGGTAGAGTTTAGGAATAAAAAAGGGACAGCCACATTGCTAGGTGTTTATTATAGACCCCCAGATAGTCAGCAGGAAACTGAGGAGCAAATATGTACGCAATTCGCAGAGGTGTGTAAAAATAATAATAAGGTAATTATATTAGGTGATTTCAACTTTCCCAATATTAATTGGGATAGTCATCGTGTTAAGGGCTTAGATGGAGTGGAGTTCTTAAAATGTATACAGGAGAACTTTTTAGCTCAATATGTAGAGGATCCAACAAGGGAGAGTGCAATGCTGGACCTAATTCTGGGGAATGAAGCCGGACAGGTGGTTGATGTGTTGGTGGGGGAGCATTTTGGTGATAGCGACCATAACATGGTACAATTTAAGCTTGTTATGGAGAAAGAAATAGACAAATTTTAGTAAAATAAGGCATGATCTGGCCAAGGTAGACTGGAAAGAGTTACTTGTCGGGAAATCTACAGAAGAGCAGTGGGGAGGCATTCAAAAAGGAAATGGAGAGGGTACAGGCCCAACATGTTCCCTCTAGGGTAATAGGTAGGAGCAACAAGCCCAGAGAACCATGGATGACCAGAAACATTCAGGGTACGATGAGAAGAAAAAGAGAGGCTTTTAGCAAATACAAAGAAAGCAAATCAATGGAAGCATTAGTGGAGTACAGAAAGTGTAGGATGGAGCTGAAGAAAGCAATTAGGAGAGCAAAGAGGGGATATGAGAAAGCTCTGGCTGGTAAAAGTAGGGAAAATCCCAAGCTATTCTATAAGTATATCAATGGGAAGAGGATAACCAGGGAAAGAGTATGAACCATTAGGGACCAAGGGGGAAATCTGTGGGTGGAGCCAAAAGACATTGGTAGGGTGTTGAATGAATACTTCACATCTGTCTTCACCCTCGAGAATGAGGAAGTAGGTATGGAACTCAGAGAGAGAGACTGTGAGGTTCTTGAGCAAATTGTCATAAGGAGTGACAAGGTATTGGAGGTTTTGGCAGGCTTAAAAGTGGACAAATCTCCAGGTCTGGACGATTTGTGTCCCAGGATGCTGTGGGAGGCGAGGGTGGAGATTGCAGGGGCTCTGACCCTAATTTTTAATTCCTCTCTGGCCACCAGGGAGTTGCCAGAGGACTAGAGAACAGCTAATGTGGTTCCACAATTTAAGAAAGGTTGTAGAGATAAGCCAGGGAACGATAGACCAGTGAGTCTTACGTCAGTGGTAGGGACACTATTGGAGAAAATTCTGAAGGAGAGAATCTGTTTCCACTTGGAGAGGCAAAATTTGATTAGGAATAGTCAGCATGTCTTAGTCAGAGGGAGGTCATGTCTAACAAATTTGATTGAATTTTTTGAGCATGTGACCAGGTGCGTAGATGAGGGTAGTGCAGTTGATGTAGTTTGCATTAATTTCAGCAAAGCCTTTGACAAGGTCCCACATGGGAGACTTATCAAGAAAGCAAATGCACATGGGATACAGGGTAACTTGATAAGGTGGATTCAAAATTGGCTTAGCTGTAGGAGACAGAGAATGATGATAGACGGCTGTTTTAGTGACTGGAAGCCAGTGTCCAGTGACGTACCACAGGGATCTGTGCTGGGTCCCCTATTATTTGTCATTTATATAAACGACATAGATGACTATGTGGGGGGTAGGATCAGTAAGTTCGCGGATGACACAAAAATTGGCCGAGTGGTTATCAGTGAGGTTGAGTGTCTTCGGTTACAGGAAGATATAGACGGGATGGTCAAATGGGCAGAAAAGTGGCAGATGGAATTTAACCCTGAAAAGTGATACACTTTGGAAGGAGTAATGTGACACGGAAGTATTCAATGAATGACCTGACACTTGGAAGTTCCGAGGAACAAAGGGACCTTGGTGTGTTTGTCCATAGATCTCTGAAGGCAGAAGGGCAGGTTAATAGGGTGGTGAAAAAGGCATATGGGACACTTGCCTTTATCAATCGAGGCATAGATTACAAAAGCAGGGAGGTCATGTTGGAGTTGTACAGAACTTTGGTAAGGCCACAGCTGGAGTATTGTGTGCAATTCTGGTCGCTACATTATAGGAAGGATGTGATTGCACTGGAGGGGGTGCAGAGACGATTCACTAGGATGGTGCCTGGGATGGAACATTTAAGCTATGAAGAGAGGTTGGATAGGCTTGGGTTGTTTTCGCTGGAGCAGAGAAGACTGAGGGGTGACCTGATCGAGGTGTACAAGATTATGAGGGACGTGGACAGGGTGGATAGGGAGCAGCTGTTCCCCTTAGTTGAAGGGTCAGTTACGAGGGGACACAAGTTTAAGGTGAGGGGAAGGAGGTTTAAGGGGGATTTGAGGAAGAACTTTTTTTAACCCAGAGGGTGGTGACGGTCTGGACTGCACTGCCTGGGAGGGTGGTAGAGGCGGGTTGCCTCACATCCTTTAAAAAGTACCTGGATGAGCACTTGGCACATCATTACATTCAACGCTATGGACCAAATGCTGGCAAATGGGATTAGGTAGACAGATCAGGTGTCTTTAATGCATCTGTGCAAACTCGATGGGCCGAAGAGCCTCTTCAGCAGTGTATTATTCTGTGATTCTGTTCCCAACTCCAAACGCTATAATCTCCACAGGTCTCGCTCTGCTTCCGCTCTAAGTCCTTGGGTGCGCTCTTTATATCCCCGCTCGTCTCACTGTGGTCCTTCTTTCACTCTCACTTCTGCTGCTGCTTTTCCATGCCAAGGTTAGTCACATCTGTAGCCCTGCATTTATATAGCATCTTTCATGAGCTCAGGACACCCCAAAGTACTTTATGGTCAATGAATTAATATTAAAGTGTAGTCACTGTTGTAATGCAGGACAACATAAGAACATAAGAACTAGGAGCAGGAGTAGGCAATTCAGCCCCTCGAGCCTGCTCCACCATTTAATACGATCATGGCTGATCTCATCTTGGCCTCAAGTCACTTTCCTGCCCGTTCTCCATAACCCTTCAACCCATTACTAATTAAAAATCTGTCTATCTCCTCAAATTTACTCAATGTCCCAGCATCCACCGCACTTTGGGGTAGTGAATTCCACAAACTCACGACCTTTTTGGAGAAGTAATTTCTCTTCATCTCTGTTTTAAATCTGCTACCCCTTATCCTAAAACTATGACCTCTTGTTCCAGATTGCCCCACAAGTGGAAACATCCTCTCTACGTCTAATTTGTCAATCCCCTTAATCATCTTATATACCTCAATTAGATCTCCTCTCATTCTTCTGAACTCTAGAGAGTAAAGGCCTAAACTGCTCAATCTCTCTTCATAAGACAAACCCCTCATCCAGTGAACCTCCTCTGAACTGCCTCCAATGCAACTACATCCCTCCTCAAGTAAGGGGACCAAAACTGTATGCGATACTCCAGGTGCAGTCTCACTAATGCCTTGTACAGTTGCAGCAATACTTCCCTACTTTTATACTTTAGCAATAAATGACAAAATTCCATTTGCCTTCCTTATTACCTGCTGTACCTGCATACTAGTTTTCTGCGATTCATGCACAAGGACACCTAGATGCCTCTGCACCAAAGCACTCTGAGGTTTCTCTCCATTTAGATAATAATTTGCCTTTTTATTCTTCCGACCAAAATGGATAACCTCACACTTATCCACATTAAAGTCCATCTGCCAAATTTTGGCCCATTCACCTAACCTATCCATATCCATTTGTAAATTTCTTATTTCTTTATTGCAACTTACTATCCCACTTATTTTAGTGTCATCTGCAAATTTGGCTATAGTACTTTCTATCCCTGCATCCAAGTTATTAATATAGATTGTAAATAGTTGGGGCCCGAGGACCGAACCCTGTGGCACCCCACTAGTTACACATTGCCAACCAGAAAAGGACCCATTTATCCCGACTCTCTGTTTTCTGTTGGTTAGCCAATCCTCTATCGTAGCTAATAAATTGCCCCATACCCCATGTGAACTTACCTTGTGTGATCCTTTTGTGCGGCACCTTATCAAATGTCTTCTAGAAGTCCAGATAAACTACATCTACAGGATCCCCATTATCCACTTTACTTGTTACATCTTCGAAAAACTCTAGTAAATCAGTCAAACAATATTTACCCTTCATAAAACCATGCTGACTCTGGTGGATTGCGTTTTGACTTTCTAAATGTCCTGTTATTACTTCCTTAATAATGGATTTTAACAATTTCCCAACGACAGATGTTAAACTAACTGGTCTATAGTTTCCTATTTTCTGCCTCTCTCCCTTTTTGAATAAGCGTGTTATATTAGCATTTTTCCAATCCACTGGAACCTTTCCCGCATCCAGGGAATTTTGGAATATTATAACCAACGGATCCACTATCTGTTGCCATTTCCTTTAAGACCCTAGGATGTAGGCCATTAGACCCTGGGGACTTGTCTGCCTTCAATCCCAATAGTTTGCTCAGTACTTTTTTCCTAGTGATGATTGTTCTAAGTTCCTCCCTTTCTATAACTTCTGCATTCTTCTTCTTTGGCCTCCTTGTCTCGAGAGACAATGGGTAAGCGCCTGGAGGTGGTCAGTGGTTTGTGAAGCAGCGCCTGGAGTCGCTATAAAGTCCAATTCTAGAGTGTCAGACTCTTCCACAGGCGCTGCAGATAAAATTGGTTGCCGGGGCTGTTACACAGTTGGCTCTCGCCTTGCACTTCTGTCTTTTTTCCTGCCAACTGCTCAGTCTCTTCCATTCGCCACACTTTAGCCCCGCCTTTATGGCTGTCCGCCAGCTCTGGTGATCACTGGCAACTGACTCCCACGACTTGTGATCAATGTCACAGGACTTCATGTTTGCAGACGTCTTTAAAGCGGAGACATGGACGGCCGGTGGGTCTGATACCAGTGACAAGCTCACTGTACAATGTGTCCTTGGGGATCCCGCCATTTTCCATGCGGCTCACATGGCCAAGCCATCTCAAGCGCCGCTGGCTTAGTAGGGTGTGTATGCTGGGGATGTTGGTCGCCTCGAGGAATTCTGTGTTGGAGATACAGTCCTGCCACCTGATGCCAAGGATTCTCCGGAGGCAGCGAAGATGGAAAGAATTGAGATATTGCTCTTGGCTGACATACGTTGTCCAGGCCTCGCTGCCGTAGAGCAAGGTACTGAGGACACAGACTCGATACACTCGGACTTTTGTGTTCCGTGTCAGTGTGCCATTTTCCATTTTGCATTACCTTCTGCATTACCTGTTACTGTTGGGATGGTACTAATGTCCTCCACCGTGAAAACGGAGGCAAAATACTGATTTAATGTCTCTGCCATTTCTGTGTTCCTCACTATTAACTCCCTAGTCGCATCCTCCAAGGACCAACATTCACTTTAGCTACTCTCTTCCTTTTATATACTTATAGAAGCTTTTGCTATCCGTTTTTATATTTTGCGCTAGTTTTCTTTCATAATTTACCTTTGCTATTTTTATTACTTTTTTAGTTACCCTTTGTTGATCTTTAAAAGTTTCCCAATCTTCCAGCTTGCCACTGGCTTTTGCAATATGGGGTATGCCTTAGTTTTTGTCTTTATGTTATCCTTAACTTCCTTGTTTAGCCATGGATGTTTTTTCCCCCTCTTACAATCTTTCTTCCTCTCTGGAATATATTTTAGTTGGGAGGAATTGAATATCCCCTTAAACATCTGCCACTGCTCATCAACTGTCCTACCTTTTCGGCTTCCTGCCCAGTCCACTAGGGCCACATCTGTCCTCATGCCTATATAATTACCTTTGTTTAACTCCAGAACGCTAATGTGGGACTCCAGTTTCTCACTCTCAAACTCAATTTGAAATTCTAGCATGCTATGATCACTCTTCCCTCGAGGATCCTTAACTATGAGATCATTTATTAATCCCACCTCATTACACAATACCAAATCTAGAATAGCCTGCTCCCTGGTTGGTTCCACAACATATTGCTCCAAAAAACAATCTCTAATAGATTCAATGAACTCTCCCTCGAGGCTACCCTTGCCCATATGATTAATCTAGTCTATATGCATATTAAAATCACCAATGATTATTGCCATACCTTTCTTACAAGCCCCCAGTATTTCCTGGTTTATACTGTGCCCCACTGCGGAACTACTGTTTGGAGACCTATAGATTACTTCCACCAGGGTCTTCTTTCCCTGGCTATTTTTTATTTCTACCCAGACTGATTCTACATCTTGATCTCCAGTGCCTACATCATTCCTCACTACAGCACTGATCTCTTCCTTTACTAATAAAGCTACACCACTTCCTTTTCCTTCCTGCCTATCCTTCCGAAATACTGAGTACCCTTGGATATTCAAGTCCCAAACCTGGTTTCCCTGCAACCACATCTCAGTAATTGCCACTAAATTATACCCACTCATCTCTCTTTGCACTGTTAATTCATTAATTTTATTCTGAATGCTTTGTGCATTCAGATACAAAGCCTCTAAGTTTGTTCGATTATCAAATTTCTCTACTCCTTGGTGCAATATGACGTTCACACGTTCTGTCCCTACCTTTTATTTTCTGGTAACAAGCAGCCTCATCACTAACCTGCACTCCTACCTTCTCCTTTAACTTTGACTTCCTAATTTTCCATGCAACTGAACCCTTCCCCCCACTATTTATTTAAAGCCCTATCTACAGCCCTAGTTATGTGATTCGCCAGGACTCTGGTCCCAGCATGATTCAAGTGGAGCCCGTCCCATCGGAACAGCTCCCTCCTGCCCCAGTACTGGTGCCAATGTCCCATGAATTCAAACTCATTTTTCCCACACCAATCTTTGAGCCACACATTTACCTCTTTAATCTTATTGACCCTTTGCTAATTAGCTTGTGGCTTAGGTAGTAATCTAGAGATTACTACCTTTTTGGTTCTGCGTTTTAATTTAGCCCCTAGCTGCTCATATTCCCTCAGCAGAACCTCTATCCTCTTTCTACTTATATCATTGGTACCTACATAGACCACAACAACTGGATCTTTCCCCACCCACTCCAAGTTCCTCTGCAGCCCAGATGAGATATCCCGAACCCTGGCACCAGGTAGGCAACACAGCCTTCGGGACTTTCGATCCTGGCCACAGAGAACAGTGTCTATGTCCCTAACTATACTATCCCCGATTACGACTACATTTCTCTTTTCTCCCCCCACTTGAATGGCTCCCTGTACCACGGTGCTGTGGTCAGTTTGCTCATCCTCCCTACAGTCCCTGCTCTTGTCCACACAGGGAGCAAGAATCTCAAACCTGTTGGACAAGGACAAGGGCTGAGGCTCCTGCAACACTACCTCCTGGATCCCTCTACCTGCCTCACTCATAGTCACACCCTCCTGTCCCTGACCACTGGCCAAATTCAAGCTAGTTAATCTAAGGTGTATGACTGTCTCCTGAAACAGTGTCCAGGGAACTCTCCCCCTCCCTGATGTATCGCAGTGTCCGAAGCTCAGACTCCAGCTCATCAACTCTGAGCCGGAGCTCCTCCAGCAGCCAACACTTGCTACAGATGCGGTCACTAGGAACCACAATGGGGTCCACCAGCTCCCACATCATGCAGGTACAACACATCACCTGGCCCTGTATCTCTATTTTATATCATTAGATTTTAATTTGTTTTTTAAAATTTCTGACTGGTCTTTAGTTTTTAACCTGTAAAATATTTCTCCTATTCACCTTTAATCTGAAATCAACTTAGAATAGGTAATTCAAATTAGCAGTTACTTACCAACCAATGAACTTACGGTTTTCCTGTGCTGTCACTTTTTTACTCTGTTTTTACTCCCTTAAATTACCCAAAAATTAGATTTACACTAGAACCTTGATTCCCTAAAATAACACTACCTCCTATATTAAGAACTTTAGACCTTTCTCTTTACTTTAGTTACTTACTGAGCTATTTAGAGTTATTCCCTGACAGCTGTTACTCACCAACCAATCATCTTGCAGCTTTCCTGTGATGTCACTGTTGATTTTTTTTTTAAAACTCCGGCGCTCCTGGACTGCTCCTGGAAGGTTAGTCCCACTTGCTGAGTGAACTCTCGCTCTGTCTCCCGGTCTCTTTATGCTCCAGTTCCGCTCTCGCTGTGTCCCGCTTGCTGAGTGAACATGGCAGCCAATTAACACACAAGGTCTACAAATGGCATAAATGTAGATCATCTGTTTTTAGTGATGTTGTTTGAGGGATAAATACTGGCTGAGACTCCAGGGAGAACTCCCTTGCAAAGAGGACCTTTGTTTAAGGTCTTATCCAGAATATATTACTTCCGACAGTGCAGCATCCCCTCAGTATGACATTGAAATGTCAGCCTAAATAATATGCTCAAGTTGGAGTTGAACCTAAGACCTTCCACCACAGAGGTGAGAATACTACCAACGAAGCCACAGTTTTAAGTGGTTCAGCGAGAGAAACTTGTGTCACACCAACGTGCTCTATTGAATGATAATTTTCTTTAATCCACTGACTGGAGACCTGAATTTATATTTTTTTGAATACATTTTAAAAAGTAACAGATAAAAGATAACTTTGCTAGCAGCTTAAGATGGCCACCTAATTTGCAACACTGTATCCTACATTGGCATCAGGTGGCAGGACTATATCTCCAACACAGAAGTCCTTGAAGCGGCCAACATCCCCAGCTTATACACACTACTGAGTCAGCGGCGCTTGAGATGGCTTGGCCATGTGAGCCACATGGAAGATGGCAGGATCCCCAAAGACACATTGTACAGCGAGCTCGCCACTGGTATCAGACCCACCGGCCGTCCATGTCTCCGTTATAAAGACGTCTGCAAACGCGACATGAAATCGTGTGACATTGATCACAAGTCGTGGGAGTCAGTTGCCAGCATTCGCCAGAGCTGGCGGGCAGCCATAAAGACAGGGCTAAATTGTGGCGAGTCGAAGAGACTTAGTAGTTGGCAGGAAAAAAGACAGAGGCGCAAGGGGAGAGCCAACTGTGCAACAGCCCCAACAAACAAATTTCTCTGCAGCACCTGTGGAAGAGCCTGTCACTCCAGAATTGGCCTTTATAGCCACTCCAGGCGCTGCTTCACAAACCACTGACCACCTCCAGGCGCGTATCCATTGTCTCTCGAGATAAGGAGGCCCAAAAGAAAGATCCTACATTGCAAGGCCAGTGAGGTGGAGATGAAATATTTGCGCATCCCAGCAAGAACCAAGACCCAGGAAGTTTAAGGGAGCTGCCTGTTCTCTTTAGCAAGAAGAAATACATTGCTAATTACCATGCTTGAGTCACTGGGTGACTGTCATGTAACAAACCCCCCCCCCCCCCCCATCTGTGGTTTTAAGCTGGTGTTTCTCTGCAGCAGGTTGAGAAGCATCCGGACCCTGACATGTGCAGACCCAAGTAGGGGGTCCCTCCTCTCTATCTCTCCATTCCAGCTTGCAAGTTGCAAACCCTGCCTGCTGACTGATCACCTCTGCATACTCCAGCTACAATCAGAAACACCTTTGGAGGAAATCATTCACATTGTTGTCTCCAAGAGACCCACTGAATCAGTCATCTACCTCTTCGAACTAAAAGCCTTAGGACCACTGAATCAGCTGGAAGCCAGCCGAATCACCAAACTCTACAGACTGTATACCCTTTTTTCTATGGACTCTAACTCAACCAATCTACCCTTCCCCACTCTGTAACCTATTTGTCTGTGTGTGAACCTTTAGTGAGTGTGCGTGCGAAAGTTGGCGTGTAGTTTATTATTTTGACTTAGCTTGGTTTAAGTACAATAAAGTTAACCATTTTCTTTGTTAAACTCAAGAAAATCTGCCTGATTACTTACTTGCTATGATCATAACAAGGACCAATCAAATATCTACTGAACTGGCCAGTACCTTTTACCTTTTGGGCCTCCTTATCTCGAGAGACAATGGATACGCGCCTGGAGGTGGTCAGTGGTTTGTGAAGCAGCGCCTGGAGTGGCTATAAAGGCCAATTCTGGAGTGACAGGCTCTTCCACAGGTGCTGCAGAGAAATTTGTTTGTTGGGGCTGTTGCACAGTTGGCTCTCCCCTTGCGCCTCTGTCTTTTTTCCTGCCAACTACTAAGTCTCTTCGACTCGCCACAATTTAGCCCTGTCTTTATGGCTGCCCGCCAGCTCTGGCGAATGTTGGCAACTGACTCCCACGACTTGTGATCAATGTCACACGATTTCATGTCGCGTTTGCAGACGTCTTTATAACGGAGACATGGACGGCCGGTGGGTCTGATACCAGTGGCGAGCTCGCTGTACGATGTGTCTTTGGGGATCCTGCCATCTTCCATGCGGCTCACGTGGCCAAGCCATCTCAAGCGCCGCTGATTCAGTAGTGTGTATAAGCTGGGGATGTTGGCCGCTTCAAGGACTTCTGTGTTGGAGATATAGTCCTGCCACCTGATGCCAAGTATTCTCCGAAGGCAGCGAAGTGGACTGAACTGGCCAGTATATCCACTTTAAAAAATAATTAAACCTGTTGTGTTCAAACAAGGAGAGGGAAACGAGGGAAGCCCTTTGACTCCTCCTCACTTGACCATAACACTTCTCTTATCAAACGGCAAACATTGGATTCTTTATCCAATTGCATTACCCATTGACCCAAAGGAGTAAGAGATGTGAATTGTCATTGCCATGGACAGAAAAATGGGGCTCGGATGTCAGGAAAGTTGCTGAAGGGAGAAGGGATTGAGGAGGGGGAATGGTCAGTTAAGTGCTTGGGCTAAGTGATCTTTTCCCATTCAATAAACATTTCCGGATCAACAAACTTCTGATGGGGATGCAACATAGTTTCATTGCGGTCCCTAGGCCACACTGCCTGGCTGTGCTGGATCACCATATCAAGTCTCAATTAGGAAGGTAACTTTCCCACCATTATTCATTTATATCCTCCTCAATACCAGGGATCTGCCAGTGTCCATGGAGCTGTGTCCCAGTGGGGCTGGTACCTGTTTGACAACAGTCACTGTAGTTCATGGTCAATCTGAGACAGTGCTCCCCACACTCTTCTTTCCCACAATCCCTGCCTTAATTTATCTCCTCCTCAATGTGATTGTAATCAGTCTCCTGTCCCGCAGGTTCCGCAACAGCCAACGACTATATTCCAGAATCTCTCCGGTCTGCAGCATCTTCAAATTCCACCAATCAGGAATGGGCATGTGAAGGAAGGTAAGATGATCAAAGACTAACTGGCAGTAATAAATTAAATCTTTGCACTTGAAGTGTTTCAACATGGCTCACAGTGGGGGGCATTGAGAATTTGCACTCTCCATGGTTAACGCTCTGTGTTGGGAGCACTCTGTCAGATTGACAAGGAAGTATAGGGATTGTTGTCAAACAGATAACAGTCCTATTTTATTGTCTCTTTCTAGATTAATACAAACAAAGCTGAAGGGCAGGTATAAAGGTTGAATGCAAAGCTTTAATGGAGACTTGTTGCTTCAGTTCACAAGTTCTAACTGTGCAAGAGAACTGAATTTTGTGATATTGCATCACTTCCTGTGATGACATATATATTAGAATAACCATATAATTTAATGATTATATTTAACATGCTGACAAATAGACCATCACAACAGCCCCCTTCTCTTAAATGATAACCCAATACAGTATAACATTAATATGTTTATGAATAAGCAACCATTATGAGATATAAGAAATTGGACAACTATATCACTGTTTGTCTATATTTGGAACTGTACTGGCTGTCAGCTGACTCACCCAGATCTTGTGACAATGACATGTGGGTGTGTTCTCAAACTGTCCGTCCTCTTTTCCTGAAGATTGTGTTTGGGAGGATTGTCCTCAGTTGTCGTTGTGTTGCTTGTTGTCTCTTCGTCTGCAAAATATACGCGGGTACGGGTAGGCAATGTTGGTTGTGCATGGCTAGCAGAGAGTCCCGAGGTGAAATCAATTCCTTCGCAGTATTTGGTGTTGCCACCTCATACGAACATGGTTCATCAGAGGGTCACTGACCTGAAACGTTAACTCTGCTTCTCTCTCCACAGATGCTGCCAGACATACTGAGTATTTCCAGCATTTCTTGTTTTTATTTCAGATTTCCAGCATCTGCAGTATGTTGCTTTTATGAAATTTGGAGTGATAGTCAGTCACTAGCAGATAGTCTTCTCTGCCCACAGAGTACAGATCGGTTGCTATCTTAGTCCATGGTGATGACTGTATGTCATGCAGTTGGAGAAGCTCTTTCTGTTGACTAGCTTGGTGTTCTTGAAACGCATCACAAGATCTCACCACCTGGTCAATGTCCTTGCTGATGCTGGGCCAGAACACGGATGCACGAGCAAGTCATCTCGTCCTCTCTATTCCCACGTGTCCTTGGTGGAACTGTCCAAGTATATCAGACTGAAGTGTTGCCGGAATGAATACTTGGTGTCCTTTGAATAGTATTCCATTGGATATACAGATTTTGTCTCGATATGGCAATGCGTTCTCAGATCCATTGGGATCTCCTGAATGGTCTCGAGCCAACTCTCTACAACAATCTGCCACAGAGCTCAGAGTATGGGGTCTTGAGAGGTCTCCCTCTGGAGTTCCTCTCTCTTGTTATGACTGAAGCACATGTGATCCATGTTGCAGACATCCTCCAAGCTTCATCCACCTGGAAGTCGAGTGGTATGTCTCACACCTTCCCAGGGTTGGGCAGTTCTACTCTGTGTTTGATTGGACCATCTGACTACTGGGTTTGTATTTGACATCACAATTATAACCCTGAATCCTGATGAGTAACCTCTGGAGTCGAGGCGGTGCACTCGTGAGCGGTTTTCTCCAGATCATCTCCAGTAGTTTATGATCTGTCTTGACCGTGAACTCTTTTCCGAATAAGAAAGTGTGGAACCTGGTGATCCCGAAGACAAAAGTGAGAGTTTCTTATTCATTATTGGAGTAATTTCTTTGCGCTGGCAACAGATTTTTTGAATGAAATGCGACAAGCTTGCCATCTTGAAGAAAACATGCACTGAGACCTTTCTGTGATGTGTCCACTGCTAATATTGTTACATTCCGTGGGTCATAGTATTGAAGACATGATTCGGCTGACAATGCTTGTTTCAACACATTGAATGCATGTTGGTGATGGTCCTGCCATAGGAATGGCATGTCTTTCTTCAGAAATTCTCTTAGTGGAGATGCCTTCTCCCAGAAGCTCAGTATGTAACCCGCAAGAAAGTTAGAAATAGACCTAGACACCTTCGGAGGTCCTGAGGTGTTGGCATTGACTGGATGTCTTCGATCTTCCCAGAATCCGGGCGGATACCTGAGCCTGAGGAAATGGCACCGAAAAAATTTATGTGATCTTGCTGTGAAAATTGCTGTGAACAAAAACCTTCACGTCTGGCTGTCTCCATTACCAAGTGTAGGTTTCTGTCTTCCGCTCGTCTTCCGTGCATCCTACTATGGTGATATCGTCCGCAATACACACACAGCCCGGTACTCGTTCCATTATCTGATCCATGTGCTGTTTGAAATATATCCTGGCTGACCAACAGCCCAAATGGTAAACAGAGGAAACAGAACCTGCCAAAAGGAGTTCTGAACGTTGTTAACTCTTGTGACTCTTTTGACAAGTGTACAAACCAATATCCGTTTTTTTGCGTCTAATTCGGAAAAGAGTTTTGCTCCAGTAAACGTTGACTTTAACTTTTCAAGCATTGGTATCGAATGAGGACGTCTCTTTAAGGTTTTTTTAGTCTCCTTGGGTCTAAACATAGTCAAATTGAACCGTCCTTCTTGATTGCAGTCATGATGGAACTGCACCAGTCCGTGTGATGCTGCATTCATCGAATGATGTCTCATTTTTCCATTCCATCCAGTTCCACCTTAAACTTTTCTCGAATGTGCAAGCTGCAATTTCAGGGTCGATTGATTGATGGTGTTGCACCTTCTTTAAGGCGTAGGATTGCATCCCCATGGAAATTCCCAACCATGTCAAACCAGTCTGGGTACAACCTCTGGAAGTCTTGTACCGATCCAGTGGCTGTGCACCTGTTTTGACTGCTGTGGTCTACTGACTGGGTCAGCTCATGGATGGTGACCATGTTAAGTTTTCACACTCACAGCCCTGCTACTGCTGGTCTGACACATCCACTGTGTAGAATATCTAATAGACCATGTTTACTCTTTGTACCTGCATCCCAGGTCTAGGGAACCTAGGCACATTATCATCAAGCCATTGTATGCCAGAAGCTTCATTCTTGTGGGTTAGACCACAGACTTCCATGCCTCGTGGTACATGTCCTTGAGAATGCAGAAGGGTAGAGTGTTGGCACTTGCACCTGTGTCAATCTTCACTCTCGGTCAATGCCGTCCAGCTTTACTGGGGCAGACAATCTGGAATGTCGCAAACTGTTTCTCTCTCACTCAGACACACACCAGTCTCTTTCTAATTTAAAAACACCAGTGTCTCTCTCTCACACATACATCAGTCTCTCTCTCTCTCCCTCTCTCACATACACACACACTCTCTCCCTCTCTATTTGTGCTGCATTCACAAGCAACCCGACACAGAGAAGACTCGATTCAATGAACCGGGGGCTGCTACTGGCCTCATACCGTCCTCAGGCGTGGACCCCACCCATTTACCTCATAACAGTTTCATGCCCTCTTGAACTCTTTCTTTGAAGTTCTTTTCAATTTTCCCTTACGATACTTATTGACTATCAGTCTCATGCCAGCATTTAGCCTTAGATGGAGTTGTTTGGAGGGTAAATGGTGGTGTAGTGGTAATGTCACTGGTCTGCTAATGCAGAGGCCCAGGTTAATACCCTGGGGATAACAGTTCAAATCCCACCATGCCAATTGGTGAAATTTAAATTCAATTAATTAATAACAATCCGGAATTGGAAGCTACTGTCAGTAATGGTGCCAGGAAACTATCATCGATTGTTGTAAAAACTCATCTGGTTCACTAATGTCCTTTAGGGAAGGAAATCTGCTGTCCTTACCTGGTCTGGCCTACATGTGACTCCAGATCCACAGCAATGTGGTTGACTCTTAACTGCCCTCTGAAATGGCCTAGCAAGCCACTCAGTTACCAAAGGCAATTAGGGATGGACAACAAATGCTGGCCTTGCCAGCAACACTCAGATCCCATGAAAGAATAAAGAAAAGCTTCTGTTTGGTTAACCGAATGGACCTGTTCAGCTAAGGTGATTCTGTGAAATAGCTGTTCAGCTGTAGCGTCTTCACCTCTATCCACCTCATCCATTTTAGTTGGGCACTCCCTCATTTCGTGGATGTGTCTAAAGGCCTGCTTGAGTCTGCAATTGAAACCCGACCCAACCCGAGCCCGACAGAACCACATCTGACCCAAGCCCGTCCCGGCCCGAGTCCTTTGATTTTTTCCCACACCCGACCCGACCCGAACTCCGGAATGAAGTAGATTATATTAAAGAGGTTGTGCTCTACCTTGGATGGAATCGCTCACTGCAGACTAGTACGGAGTCCGGATGCATGTTTCCCACCTTGACGTCCTGGCTGTCACTGTGTCCGACCCGACTCGACACAACCCGAACCCGACACATGTCGTCGGGCTTGGGTCGGGTTTTCCATGCTCTAGATGGGTCTTTGCTTTTGGTGATGTCTGAAAGTGCCTCACCTCCCTTTGCCTCTGGGTGACAGTTTGTGCACTGCCCGCTCTGGCTTCTCCCCATGTTCCTGCTGCTGGACCTTCTGCAATGTTTGACCCAGTGCCCTCTATTCCCACATGCCTTGAACGTGTCTGCATATGGCAGGCATCTACCTGGTTGGTGGGAGAGTCCGCAGCTACTGCACAACTTGTTCTGCCTGCGTACCTTGGATATTGTACCGAGAGGCAATTCAGACCCTAAGGCTTGAAAACACTTCCTTCCTGCAATATTTACCTCCTATCTGCGTCTGTGCTGTAGTATGCTCTCCATACGATGTCCCTTCAGCTTTTCCGGGAGGTCTTTCTGGAATGCCTCAATGGGAGTGGAGGCAATAACTAACTCCATAATTCCTTGTGAGAGTTCAGCATCAGAGAATTCACATTCTTTTGCTTTCTCTGTGCATGGTTTACAAAGTCGTCCCAGCTCTTGATGGCTTTCTATCTATACTGCATGAGTTGGAGGCGGTGTACTCTGAATTAACTTTAATCTTACGCTGACTTTCTAATGTTGCCCATAGCTTTGATGGATTCTTCTGGTCAGCAGCAGATAAACCAAACGTATTGATTCTGCACAGACCTTCGTTTCCTACGGCGATCCTAATTTTTATAGCCTGCTTCTCTGCATCCACAACCTCGTGGTCTAGGAAACATAGGTTTAATCCTCTGCTTAAACAGTTTGATCGCTCCTGGGACATCAGGTGCTTTCCAGTCCATCTATGGAAATCTGGCTTCCATAGCCTAAGCCTTCTACTCTTTTCTCTCAAAGGCACAAAGCTTGCTTTAAAAGTTGCAGCAAGCTGCGATGTCTGCAGAGCTGAGTAGGAGTCACAGCCTGAGCTGTGTTGTCGCAGCGCGGGCTTGTGAGCGTATAGGGAGGAGGGGCCATGGTGTCAGGGTCAGCAGTGCGTCCAATCGCCTTCAACCTCTACATACACCATTGCTCTTCTGATGTGAGCGCTGTGATCCAGTCGCAGTGCTTCAGGTAGGGCTTCCGACTTGAGTTGTCATCTTCAGCTGCTGATCAATGCTGTCGACTCACTATCACTGCCACCATATTGTATTAACTCCTTCTCGATTAATACAAACAAAGCTCAAGCGCAGGCATGGGGGTTGAACACGAAGCTTCAATAGAGACTTCTTGTCGCTTCAGTTTACACGTGCTAACGATGCAAGAGAACTGAATCATATGATATTGCATCACTACCTGTGATGGCATGCATATTAGCATAAACATATATTTAAATGATTATATTTAACATACTACCAAATACACTATCACAGCAAGCCCCACTGGGGCAAAGCTCCATGGGCACTGACACACTCCAAGTCCCAACCCACAATTGATCTACTGTTATGTGACTGTAGATAGTGGGTGTTAGTAGGCTACTCAACTGTACTGGGCCTCACCCTGAGTTTGCCCCTGGCCTCACCTGCTGTGCAAATGCACACACTTTCTAGTAGGGGTTTACTGGATTGTAGTTGTGCGTGGAAACAGCAGGCAGTGGTCTGCACGGAACGTCCTCAAGGCCCTACGGGAAAAGGAGACGGGGGATCCTGTCGGATGGTTCCCTGAGCAGACCGCCAAAGTCATTTGGCGTAATGCCTCATCACCAGAACTTTCAAACAAGCACCAAGATGTAGCTTGGCTGGTGGTGAGAAGGGCCCTCCCCGTCAGATCCTTCATGCACGCCCGAAGTCTCGCCCCCTCCGCGCAATGCCCCCACAGTGGCTGTGGTGGGGAAGAGACGGTTGCCCACCTCCTCCTGGAATGTGTCTTTGCAAAGCAGCTGTGGAAAGAGATGCAGTGGTTTTTGTCGAGGTTCATCCCAAGCAGCTCTGTAACACAGGAGTCTGTGCTCTATGGGCTGTTCCCAGGGTCGCACACCGAGACAAACATCAACTGCTGCTGGAGGACTATCAATTCAGTGTAAGACGCCCTTTGGTCTGCCCAAAACCTGCTGGTCTTCCAGCGCAAAGAGTTGTCCACGACCGAATGTTGCAGACTGGCACATTCCAAGGTCCAGGACTACGTGCTGAGGGACGCACTAAAGCTTGGGGCAGCCGCAGCAAAGGCTCAATGGGGAAAGATCACTGTGTAAGGTCCCCCCACCAAGCTGAACTGGGGGGGCTGGATCCATGGGAAACCCCTCGAACTGTATCGGGAACATTTTGTGTGCTGTAAAATGTAAAAATGTATCTGGCAGGACAATGAAATGGAAGAGTTGTGAGGCAACTCATGATTGTATAGAAGGAAACTGATCACCTTTGCACTGTTTGTATTTTTTGACTTGATGCTGTTTTAAACTGTTTGGGAATGTAATTTTTATAGATTTTTATGAATAAAGTATATTTTGGAAATTAAAAAAAAAGTGCGGGCAATTTCGTCCCCATTCTTAATGTGTGTGGTACCCTGATAGAGATGAAGTTAATCAGCAGAGACTGTGGGTGGAACCTGGACCCTGGTGGTCAGGATGGCTCACTACTAGATTAAATGGGGAGTCATTGGGGAACAGCGGCCAGGATTTAAAGAGTTAATTTATAGACGGTTCTGCAAGTTGGCACTTTGTCTTTTCACAGATAATACTCTGTTTTTGATCCAACCATGAGTGAATGTCCTCTCTTTCAACTCTAACAGTGTGAAATGCATTTAAGGAAATCTCAACCCTCTCCCTATTGGGTGCACAACACATGAAATGGCATTGAATTTGACTCCCTTTCAAAGAAAACACTGGTTGGCTGGTGAGGGAAAATGAAATGTCACTGATGCAGAACAGGGGCACTCCGAGATTGAACAATTACTGTACCTGTCCTGGGAGTATTTGCTGGGACAATGTAGAGGGAGCTTTACTCTGTATCGAACCCCATTTTTTTTTCTTTTTCTTTCTTTTTTTAAGGTGGCCTTTGTACCCCAGGTCCCTTTTATATATTTTTGTTGAGGGGGCCTTTATTCCCCAAGCCCCCTTTATATAAATTCAAAATAACATTATTAAAAACAGATAAATAAAACAAACACTCAAATTAAAATAACATTGTCTGCATCGATGATGCACTCCAGCCCCTGCGGTGCCCACCGGTTGCGGAAGGCCTCAAGTGAACCGGCGGACACCGCATGCTCCTTCTCCAGGGAGACCTGGGTATGAATGTAACCTTGGAAGAGGGGCAGGCAATCAGGGCACCAGACCCCCCGATGGCCTGCAGCCTGGACCTGTGAATTGCCAACCTGGCCAGACCCAGGAGCAGACTGATGAGGAGATCCTCCTCCCAGCTCATGCCCCTCCACACCAGGTGCCCAAAGATCAGGAGCGTGGGGCTGAAGTGCAACCAAAACTTGAGCAGCAGCCCCTTCAAATACTCGAACAGGGGCTGCAACCTCGCACATTCCATATATACATGGAGGCCGCAGAAATTACAGGTGGCCTGGGAGTCCGTGAACTGACTTAAAAGCCTATTGCGCGGGACTGCCCTATGCAGCACCCTCCATCCCAGGTCCTTGACGTAAAGGGGGAGGACTCCCGCATAGGGAGACCTCCACCGGGCTTTCCCCTTGCCACCAGATGGCAACATGGACTGCCATGGCACGTCTGGGCGGCAGACGAGGGCGAGGAAGTGGAGAGTGTGCAGGAGCAGCCCGTACAGGAAACCCCTCTGCGCCCTGTGGAATGGCACGGAGGGCATTTCCGAGAGGCGGCTCAGGTTGCACGCGACCGGCTCCCGAGGTGGGTTTCGGGACCTGGGGCCAATGAGCAGTTCCGGCCGAGCGGGGCTCAGCTCAGCCGGGAGCACAGAGCACACCCGAGCCCCCTTGTCAGCCGCAGTGAGGGGCGTCCTGGGGGCTTCAGCTACTCATCCTGTCGGTCCGTTCTCGCTGAATGGATCCGGAGAGAACAACGTGCTGTAATAGTTATGGACCAAAAGGCCCATTCCCTCCGGATCCGTGATGGAGGATCCATCGTCGGCCAGCAGCTAAATGAGCTGCTTACGGACGCCTTTCCATGTTGCCAGCGAGTAGAAGAAGGGTCCAAATCTTGATCCGTGATCTCACATAAATGCCTCGGGACCCTATGAGCCGCAGGTCCCTCAGCATGCCCTTCTTCTCTTTGTACACCTGCCACAGGGCTGGGTCCGCGACGGCCCGACCGAGATGGGACTCCAAGTCTAGCACCTCCCTCTCTAGATTCCCGCCTCTTGGTTGACCCCTTCGCATACTCCTGACAGAAGACACAAATGTGAGTCTTGCCCATGTCCCATCATAGCCTCAAGGAGGGGAAGCCCCCCTGGTTCCTTCTCCAGATGGCCCAGAATCGAAGGAACGAGTCCCAGAGTCGCTTGTCCTCCAGCAGCCAGTTGTTAAAGTGTCAGTACGTGGACCCCGCCTGCATGCGGAGCAGAGTGAACTCTACCCACACCAGGTGGTGGTCAGTGCATGGCACCAGCCACATGGAGGCCGCAAAGGCGAAGGGGACGTACGCCTATGAAAAGTAGAGGCGGTCGATTCGGGACCGTCCTCCTCCAGACCTCCATGTGAAGGCACTGGAATTCGGATGGAGATTCCGCCAGACGTCCACCAAGTTAAGGGAGCTGATCAGTCCCCTCAACTTCTCTACCGATGCTTGGCCGTGCTGGAAACCGGAGCGATCCCCCACCTCGAGGGTACAGTTAAAATTCCAACCCCCGAGGAAGATGCACTTGTCGCTATCGATTGAGCTCAAAAGAGAGGACACTTCTTCAAAGAAGCTTGCTTGCAATGCGCCAGGCCTGGGCGCGTACACGTTCACAAAGTGAAGTAGCACTCTACCCAGGCGAACGGAGAGGTGGAGCAAGTGGCCCAGCACAAGCTCCTTTACCCCAAGATCTCCAGCTGAAAAGTCGGGGCCAACAAGATAGCCACCCCACTAGAAATAGGGGTCAGGTGACTCATGTAGACCCCACCCTGTCACTCCAGGAGCCAGGTGGCTTCGTCTCCCGGAACGATGTGGGCTTCCTGCAGAAAGCTCACTGCATATCTCCCTTCCCTGAGGACTGAGAGATTGTGAAATCTGCGGTGAGACCCCCCTGCTGCCATTGATGTTGAAGCTGGCTATGGTTATCTTCATGTCAAAAGTACTTAGAAACCCGTTACCAACACTTCACTGTGAGGAGGGAGCGGAAGTGCAGTTGACTTTCCATTCGCCGATCAACCCATTGAGGAACGCTTTAAACCTGCGCCTCTCAACCAGTTTCACGCCCGCCCCCTTCCCCGCGTCATTGAAGCGGCACAGACGGACGGAATGATCAGCGCCAAACTTGACCACCGGCCGAGGGCTAGCTTGAACTTTATTGCGGCAACCCCCGGATGTCCCGGAGTTCCGCCCTGGGGATGAGAGGGGATTCGTTGGGAGGCACGAGGGAGTTCACCGCCTCACGAGCAATGGATTCAAGGTCATCCTTCGTGCCCCACATCGAGTCCCCATCCTCCTCTGGGTTGTCGATGCCAGCGGCCGATACACCCACCACACACTGTGGGGCGGACGTCCCGACCGCATCCGCTGGTCCTACGTCCATCACAATTCCGTCCCCAGGATTGATGGCGGAGGAGTCCTCTCTCGGTTTGTCTATGGAACTAGAGCCTATGGGTGCCAGCGGTCCAGGACCCCCCTCCACCTCCGTCCCTAGGCCGGTAAGCGGCCCAGGGGAGACAGTAATTCCCTACTCTGCAAATCCAGCACCAAATGGGACCGGAGGCGGAGAGAAGAGGCCATCTCCCACCCTGGCAGCACCCACAGGCCCAGCAGACGGGGCAGCATTTTCACCCAAAACCGGGTTGGGTACATGCTGGTGGGGAGTGGATTTTGGCTGGGATGGCCGACCCTTCACTCAGGGCACCCGCCCCAGTGGCAGATGGGAAGGCCTCTCCAGGAGCATCCCCAAGCTCCCCCATCACAAGCTCGACTTGCTCCTTCAGGAGGGGCCACATGTACAGGGGTCTCCCCCTCCCCTCCATCCTGAGGGGTAGGGAGCTCCTGCCCAGGCTTTACAGCCTTGATGGTGGTGGTGGCAGAGGGAACCTGGGGACCCGAAGCAGGAGATAGCTCCCCTCCAGCAGATGGGCCGTGCACCTCAGGGCCCAGTGTTACCTCTGTGGAGGGGTGCCTTCTCCTCTTTTTCCCACTGGGGTGTGGAGGCTCCGAGACTGCTATGTCATCAGGGGCCTCCACCTCTGTACCCTCCTTTTGCTTGGTTACCCTGGGCCTGAGCCCAGCCCTGGGGCAGGTGGGTTCCCCAGGATCTGGCTTTGGGCTGAGCTCAGGCTCGGGTTGTGCCACCGTGTCCAGGGGACGCACCTCTCAGTGTTTATTCTTTCTCCGCGTCTTCCTTCCACTTAGATGGGCACCCCCCCTCCCCGCTGGAGGCTGTGAAAACAATGGCCTCCGGAACGCCTGAGCGGTGTCTGTTGGAGGGTGAGTGGGAGGAGGTGCAGTGGTGCCTCCTTGAGCTGCTGAGGTGGAGTTGGCAGCCGGGAGGTTGGGGCAGTTCTTATGAACGTGTCCCACCCCCATGCAGGCATGGCACCGTACCCCGTCCAAGGTCCAGAAGATGCAATAGGCCGCGCCTGGAACTCAACATTACATTGGCCCTCCAAGACGTCCTCCCGCACCAGCCGCATAAATAGCTGGCGGCGGAAGTAGTAGACATGCCGGAGGCTGTTCTTCTGAAGACCGAGCAGAATTGGGGCGATCCCCGATGTCACCTTCCCCAGACGGTACAGCTGGGGGAGAAGGAACTCATCGGGAATAAAGGGCAGGACGTTCGATAGAATCACACGCTGTGCAGTGGCCTCCAGGGGGTCCACTGGCAGGAAAGTTCCACCCAGGGTGAGCCCCCTGCTCAGAACCAGGGCCTGCTCGGTCTTCAGGAAAAACACTACCTTCCCGTACATCTTCGAGGCTGTGACAATGGCCAAGGGCCAACAACCTCTGCCATTGCCTTAACGCAAGCTTCAATAGTCATAGTTGGTTGGGTGTAACTCTTCACCCCATGCTTTGATGTCAAGAACGGTGATGGGGATACAGGAGTGGCTGCAGCATAGGAAGGCTCCGCAACCAGAGAGTAGAGCCTGGCTACCTGACCCGAACCCAACGGGACCCAACAACGTGTTGGGTTCGGCATGGGTCGGGTCGCTCTTCTGGATCCAGCATTCGGGCTCGGGTCGGGTTGGTCGGGTCGGACACACTCTATCAGCACCTACAGTTTTTGTTGCTTATCTGCACAAGCTTAAAAAGTGAAAAACAGAAGCCAGGTTAACAGAACATTCCGACGCTCGGGTCGGGTCGGGTCGGATCGGACGCGGGAAAAAGTGAAAGGACTCGGGCCTGGTTGGGCTCGGGCCTGGTTTCATTTGCAGACCCGAGCCAGCCTTTACCCGAGAGGACTGTGAAGCCATAGGGTAGAACAGTCACACCCACCATTGAATAAAATAGAGTTTGAGAGAAAGGACAATAAATAAATAAATAATAGTAACAGATTGTCCCACAAATAATCTGCTGGAGGTTAATGGCGAGGGAGAGAGGCTGAAGGACAGGAAGGTCAGGAGGAATTAGTCTCTTTGCAGATGTTACTTTAAGGCAGTCCTTTCGCTGGTCTTCCAGTTGGTGGTGGGGTGGGGGTCTGATGTCTTCACCTGGGACAGCCGTCAGCTGCCAGGCACACTTTGCTTCCGATCTTGAGGGGAAACAGAAAAGAGCAAGTCTCTTCAACTGGGCATCTCCAGCTATCGCAGGCTAGGTCATTGGGGTGGGGAGGGAGCTCCTATTCAATGCTGTTAAACACAGGAGCTCCCTGTTGAAATACAACAGCTGCACCTAAGGTCTTCAGGTCTCTTCTTTCCCCCTCCCCACAACAGTCAATGAAAGGGCTTCAAAAAGCTAAACTCACAAGAACTGTCAGTTATTTTGGCTTCCTGTTTTCCTGTTTTGTAGACAGGGACGGATGGAAAAACCTTCCTTTCAGTCTCAGTTTTCCTCTTGCAGCAGTCACACAGCTTCCAGTCTCCAGCACACAGCCGCAGTCAGCTGAACCTCATTATCCATTCAGGAGTTCCAACTACATAGCAGCCAACCCCTTTTTTTTTACTCTGTACGTAACCCATTTCATTTACTTTATATATTTTTGTTGAGGGGGCCTTTATTCTTCAGGCCCCCTTTATATACATTTTAAAAGTCACTATTAAAAACAGATAAATAAAGCAAAACTTAAATTAAAATTCCATTTTCAGCATCAATGATACACTTCAGCCCCTGCGGTGCCCAGCGGTTGCGGAAGGCCCCAAGCGTGCCGGTGGACACCACATGCTCCCTCTCCAGGGACACCCGGGCACGAACGTAACCGCGGAAGAGGGGCAGGCAATCAGGGAGGACGGAACCCACCCCCCCCCCCCGCACCGATGGCCCACAGCCTGGACCTGTGAATTGCCACCTTGGCCAGGCCCAGGAGCAGACCGACTAGGAGATCCTCCTCCCAGCCCACGCCCCCCCGCACCGGGTACCCAAAAATCAGGAGCGTGGGGCTGAAGTGCAGCCAAAACTTGAGGAGCAGCCCCCTTAAATATGCAAAGGGATGCTGCAACCTCGCACACTCCGTATATACATGGAACACAGACTCGTCCAGCCACAGAAATTACAGGCGGCCTGGGAGTCCGTGAACCTGCTAAAAAGCCAATTGCACGGGACTGCTCTGTGCAGCACCCTCCACCCCAGGTCCCCGATGTAAAGCGGGAGGACTCCCGCGTAGAGAGACCTCCGTCGGGGATTTCCCTCACCACCAGATGGCAACGCGGACCGCCAGAGTGTGTCCGGCCAGCTGACGAGGGCGAGCAAGTGGAGAGTATGCAGGAGCAGAGCGTACAGGAAACCCCACCGCACCGTTTGGAATGGCATGGAGGGCATTTCCGAGAGGCGGCTTGGGTTGTACAGGACCGGCACCCAAGGAGGGTTTTGGGGCCTGACTCCGATGAGCAGTTCCAGCCAGTTCCCACTGGGGCGCAGAGGCTCAGAGACCTCCATGTCATTAGTGGCCTCCGCACCCTACTTTTGCCTGGTGACTCTGGGCCTGAGTCCAGCCCTGGGGCAGGTGGATTCCCCGGGAGCGGGCCTTGGGCTGAGCTCAGGCTCAGGTTGTGCCATGGTGTCCAGGGGACTCGCTTCTTGGCGTTTAATTTTCCTCTGCGCCTTCCTTCCACTTGGACGGGCACCCCCCTCCCCACTGGAGGCCATAAAAACCATGACTGAGCGTTGTCTTTAGGAGGTGTAGGGGGAGTGGGAGGAGGTGCAGCGGCGCCGCCCTGGGCCGTCGAGGTGGAGTTGGCAGCCGGGAGGTTGGGGCAGTTCTTACGAACATGCCCCACCCCCTTGCAGACATGGCACCATGCCCCATCCAAGGTCCAGAAGATGCGGTAGGCCGTCCCCTGGAATTCCACATTGAAATGGCCAGCTGTGACCTCCTCCCGTGCCAGCTGCATAAATAACTGGCGGCGGAAGGAGTACGCATGGGAGTCCGTGAACCTACTAAAAAGCCAATTGCACGGGACTGCTCTGTGCAGCACCCTCCACCCCTTGTCCCCGATGTAAAGCGGGAGGACTCCCGCGTAGAGAGACCTCCATTGGGGTTTCCCCTCACCGCCAGATGGCAACGCGGACCCGAAGACCGAGCAGGACTGGGGTGAGCCCTGTCTTTACCTCTCCCAGATGGTGCAGGTGGGGAAGGAGGAGCTCACAAGGAATGAAGGGCAGGACGTTTGACAAAATGATTCGTTGCACAGTGGCCTCCAGGGGGTCCACTGGCAGAAAGGTGAGCCCCTTGTTCAGGGCCAGGGACACCACCCACTCAGTCTTCTGGAATAACACAGCCTTCCCATACATTTTAAGTGAGCAAAAATGGCAGAAGGGGCAACAACCTCGGCCATTGCCTTCACACATGCCTCTATCGTCATGTTCAGGTGGACATAGCTCTTGACCCCCATGCTTCGATGTTAGCAGCGCAAACGGTGATGGGGCAACATGTAACATCTGCAGCAGCATACGTGCGTGAAGGCCCCGCCACCGGCGAAGAGGGGCTTGCCATGGGGTCAAAGAGCCACGCCTACCCCTAAGAAATAAAGCAAACAACAGTTTTATTTTGAAACTATAGCAACATAATGGGGGGGGGGGGGGGGTGGGGGTAGAGGAGGATAGGGGTGAAAAGGAAAAGTAGAGGAGAGGAGAGATTAGGTGGCTGAGTGGTGGAAGGGAGAGAAAGGCTGCAAGGATGTTTCTCTTAAATCGGTGGTGGAGAAGTTTGCTGCAGAGAATACAAAGACCTGTCTTCAGTCCAAGCAAAATAGTTCACCAGTGCTCCAACACCCACCTCTCCAAAATAACTCATAGGTTCTTTACTCCAATGGATAGAATCAGTCTCACACTTGTGTTGTAATTTGTAGTTGTTCGTTCTCAGTTCTCTCCTCTCCAGTTCCAACTCCCACAGGTGCAGCTGCTTCAGCTGATCACACACAGGAAGTGCTCCAAGCTCTCCAGCCAATCCCGTGCCATACCTGTTCCAGGAGTGATTGATGGGGATGCTATTCAGCAATGAGTTCAGCCACCTTGATGAGCACAGAGAAAAAGTTTTTAAAAATGATCAGGTTGAGTAAAATGGGCAAGAAGTGAAATGGAGGACAAGGATTATTAGATGAAGTGGTGTGAATGTAGGGAGGGGATTTAGTAAAGTGATTACAAGGCAAATGAAACCATTTGGCCCATACCCCACTCCTGCACCATGGCAGTCTTTATCTGGAGATCTAAAATGGACCGGGTCTAGAGCGACACGATGTTCAAACCTCTGGATAAGGGCGGGAAGAATGTACCCAGCGTCGCCCTCATCCTGATGACCACTTTCGTGTACAGCTGCATCAAGCTGTGCGTACAGCCCCAGTACGCAAACACCAAGTGTCATTATGTGCTGAGGTTTTATCTGTCCCCGGTGTTACGAAGGATGGGTCTGGTCACATTGCCGCGGAATGCTCCATCCAGTTGGACTGTGCCGTACCACCTGTCCTTTGTGGGAAAGTTTCTGCAGGAAAACACCTTTGACCACCAATCCATCAGGCAATGATCTGCATGGAATGTCCTCAAGGCCCTACAGGAAAAGGAGATGGTGGATCCGGTTGGATGGTTCCCCAAGCAGACTGCCGAAGTCACTTGGCAGAATGCCTCATCACCAAAACTTTCAAACAAGCACCAAGATCTAGCTTGGCTGGTGGTGAGAAGGGCCCTCTCCGTCAGGTCCTTCCTGCACGCCCGGAGTCTCGCCCCCTCCACACGCTGCCCTTGAGGTGGCTGCGGTGAGGAACAGACAGTTGCCCATCTCCTTCTGGAATGTGTCTTTACAAAGCAGGTGTGGAAAGAGATGCAGCGGTTTTTGTCGAGGTTCATCCCAAGCAGCTCTGTAACACAGGAGTCTGTGCTCTATGGGCTGTTCCCAGGGACGCACACCGAGACAAACATCAACTGCTGCTGGAGGACCATCAATTCAGTGAAAGATGCTCTTTGGTCTGCCCAAAACTTGCTGGTCTTCCAGCGCAAAGAGCTGTCCACGACTGAGTGTTGCAGACTGGCACATTCCAAGGTCCAGGACTACGTGCTGAGGGACGCACTAAAGCTTGGGGCAGCCGCAGCAAAGGCTCAATGGGGAAAGACCACTGTGTAAGGTTCCCCCACCAAGCTGAACTGAGAGGTTGGACCCATGGGAAACCCCTCGGGCTGTATACACCAAATATGGGTTTGCTGTAAAATGTACATGGCATGTAAAATGGAATGGAAGGATTGTGAGGCAACTCACTCCTGTATCGAAGAAAACTGATTTCCTTTGCACTCTTTGGAATGTCAACTTGGTGCTGTTTGGAACTGTTTTGTAATGCATTTTTTAACAGATTTTTATGAATAAAGTATATTTTTGGGAAAAAAAAGCAAATGAAAACAGGACAAAGCAGCCCACTTGATCAGCAAACAAAAACCCATTGAAACATGCAGAATGTCATAGTTGTGACGAAACTTCACCCCAAGCTTCCTGTTTGTTTCCCATTGTATTCCCGAGCGCAGGCATTCCCATTAACTGGGTAAAAGTTCTGACAGTTAATGTGTTTTCCCCCTAGACCTGGTGGAGCTGATGATGATACAGAACGCCCAGATGCACCAAGTGATCATGAATAACATCACCATGGCAGCACTCATGAGCTTTGGATACAGTGCACAGCCACAGCCTGCCGTGCAGGTCAGAGGTCAATCACTTTCACCTCAAACTGAAAACACAGTGTGTGCTAGCGGTCAGGAGGTTTTGGTGGAGTAAGATGGTCTGAAACAGGTCAAGTGTCCCAAGTCCTAGTCATAAACCACACTTCAGCCATGCCGCAGTGGGGAACTCTCTCACCTGAGTCAGAACGTTGTAGCTTCACTCCCACTCGAGAGACCTGAGCACATAGTCCAGGCTGACACTCCAGTGCGGTACTGAGGGAGTGCGGTACTGTGGGAGGTGCTGTCTATCAGATAAGCTGTTAAACTGTGGCCCCAACTGCTCTGTCAGGTGGATGTAAAAGAACCCATGATACTATTTCAAAGAAGACCCCGGGGGGGTTATCCCCAGCGTCCTGGTCAATTTTAATCCTTCAATCGGCATCACTAAAAACACAGATTCTCTGGTCATTATCACATTGCTATTTGTGGGAGCTTGCTGTGCAATGATTGCTGCATTTCCTACAACACAACGTTGACAGCAATATGACAATCTGTATCAGCAATCTTTTACACCCCCCTGTGAGTCCAGTCCCACACCAAAGTAATTGACTCTTAACTGCCCTCTGAAAGGGCCTGGAAAGACGCTCAGTTGTATCAAATCGCTACGACAATGATCCATCACCATTTAAGTACAACAAGGGATGAGCAATAAATGGCAGCCTTGCCAGCAATGACTGCATCTGGAGAATATCTTTTTTATAAAGTTGACCCAGCAAGTGGGGCGAGGTCACAGTCTGTCACGCTGCAGAAGGAGAGCAGTTCAGTGCACGGCCAGCAGTGAAACCTAGTACAGAGTAAAGTCTAGTCGGCTGAGGTTAACCCTCAAGCAGCAAGAGTCAGACTGGAGAGCTGTGCTCATACCTGTGCAGGATGGTGAAAGCTTGGGAGAATGAAATGGACATTAGAAGAAATGTTACTCACGGATTATTATTAAAACGCGACTGCAATGCGCCCAGTTATTTGGCAATGAGATTCTGGAACTTTCTAAAGTGCAAACTGAATATAGAAGTATGTTTGAACAGAAAAAAATTTAAAAGGTCCAGTTTTAGTTCATGCCTGCGCCTCAGTGAGATGGCGTTAGTTAACAAGGGTTAGTGAAACAAACTTGATAACTCGAACCCCAAGAAAGGATTGATTAAGGCCTTGTCCACAGTGAGGTAACTAACCCCTCAGAGCTTAGTTGTAATTCGTGCCTCGAATCTACTCTTATAATCTCTGACGACTGATGTTTGAGTTGACGGAAGTTGTGTCTCCCTCATTAATGATTTCAGTCATCTCTGGAATTCCCACTGACCAACATTGATCCCAGTCCACCAACACCCGGATTTTAAAAATCTCATTCTCATGTTCAAATCCATCCATGACCTTAGTCCCTTGTATCTCTGTAAACCTCCTCCAGCCCTCCAACCCTCTGAAAGCACTGCATTCCTCCAATTCTGGCCTCTTGCACTTCCCCCACTAAATTTGCCTCATCATTGGCAGCCAAGCCTTCAGCTGCCTAGGCCCAAATCTCTGAAATTCCCTCCCTGAATCTCTGCATCTCTCTTTCCTCCTTAAGACCATCTTTAATGCCTACTGTTTTGACCGAGCATTTGGTCACCTGTCCTAATATCTCCTTACGTAGTTTGATGTCAATGTTTGTCTGACAAAGCTCCTGTGACTGTCCTTGGGATGCTTTCCTATGTTAAAGGTGCTATATAATTGCAAGCTGTTACTTGGTTGTTGAATTAGGCTGATGAGGGCTAACAAAAGCATTCTTTTCAAAATTCACTGTGATTTCAAAATTCCCACCATTATAATTGTTAATTTTTAAATCGACAGCTTTGGGACCTGCATGTGTTGGACAAAAAGCCATAGGTTGAAGAAACCAGTCTAAGAGTGTGTCATCTTTCATTTATTGTGTTTAGAACCCAGTATCAATCAGAATGGAAGAGAGCGAGCCAGATACTGTTTATCACCATCACTACCAGCCGTGGCCATATCCTGCATACCCTTCATGGCCTACACTGCCACCTCAGGCCCAACCTCAGACCCAACCTCAGGCACATCACATGGTGAGACTACTGCAAGAGAATCTGCAGCCGACGGTACGGCACGTCAATGGAGATGCACCTCCAAGTCCCCGGAGAGAGATGTAAGCGCTTTGACTCTACAAGGGGCTGCATAGCCACCTCACTTGCTGCAACTATTATTAGGAGAAATTGGAGATCATGGAATATCCCAAAACTGGAGGCTTGGAGGGGGTGGTGGACGCGGGGTTCTAGAGATAACATTTAGAGTTCGGATCTGAGGCTTTAGTAAGACAGTCCATCAGCAGCTCCATGGCTAAGTGCCCTTCCTGGCATGGGTAGCGTGCCACCATGCTAGAAAGGCCCACATTGGATCGCTGCTCTATGCTACATTGGCTGATCTCAGCTTGGGTGTTACAATTGTCCTGTGCATCTCTGGGATAAGGAGGAAAAATGTGTCAGCACTTCCATGTGATGTGGGAGTGCATCTGGGGGTAAAGGGGTGCATATGAGATTGGGAGATAGGAGGAAAGGTATCCAGTCCATGGAAACACCTGTCTCCGAACTTGGACAACAGTTTGTCGATGCTCCATGTTGACTCCACCCTACCTACATCAACTTTATCTCACCACGGGAGCTCAGACTGTAACTGACCCCCTCCTATTGTCTCTTGTCTACCCGTTTAATACCAGGTTTTGTGTATCCTAATGTAGCTTGTTTTCTCTGTGTCCATTCGTGTGTGCATTTTGGCTGTAGGTCTGGGCCATACAACCTTTATATCCACTTTCTCCCTGCTTTTCTCTTTACCCCTCCTCAACCCCTCTGTCCTGTTGTCATGCCTCCTTACATTTCTTCCCTCTGGTCTAATTTGCCCTCCCAAATCCCTCCCCCAACCCTTCAGTACTCCTCGACCTGCCTATGCTCCTGTCACCCTCCCAAGCTTGACCCTTTTAGATAAGCCTACAGCATTCCTCTGTACCTCTCTTGGCGTTCTCCAGAGGACCCATCAAGGCACTCGCTGCTGCCTCCTTACGAACAGCAACGCCAGCTGCCCTGTCCTACTCTCTCATTGAGCTTCCCACTCAGCACGCTGGCTCGGGATTGATCTTGTCAATCTCCCCCCTGTCCAACTCACCCCTTCCCAATGATGACACTGTGGACTCGGCCAGAAATCAGCTGTCACCAACCTTCTCCATCTCCTTCCAAAATTTCACTTGTGAACAAAGCCTTTGCAATCCATGCATTCATTGTGGATGATTGCTTCAACATCGTGGCATTGACAGAAACCTGGCTGAGGGATGATGACATCTTCCCCCTAACTGCAGCTCCCCTCCTGGTTATGTCTTCAACCACTTGTCTTGCCCAGACTGTCGCAGTGATTGTGTGGCTCTTATCAGCAAATCACACTTTGGTCAGTTCCTTTACTTCTCTGGCACTTTCTCCTTAGACTATCTCAACTTGATCTGGCCTTCTCATTTGAAATCCTCATTCTCTAATGCCCGCCCAAATACCATGCCAATTTTCTCATTGAACTATCTCTACAGCTTTCCTCCCAGTCTCTGCACCAAGCGACTCCTTATCCTTGGTGATCTCAACCTCCATCTCAACTCATATTCTCTCACCTGAATTCACTGCCCTCCTGTCCTCCCTAAATCTCTCCCTCCATATAAACTCTCCAACCCATATTCACAGCCATCTCCTTGAACTTGCCAACTCACGAGGTCTCACTATTCTTATAGTAACGATCACAGATAATGCCATCTCTGATCATGTCTTTGTATTGTTCTCCACCCACATACAGTGGCTGCAAGAGCAGGTCAGAGGCTGGGAATTCTGCAGTGATTAATTAACCTCCTGACTGCCCAAAACCTGTCCACCATCTACAGGACACAAGTCATGAATGTGATGGAATACTTTCCACTTGCCTGGAAGGGTGCAGCTCCAACAACACTCAAGAAGCTCGACAGCATCCAGGGTAAAGCATCCACCTTTATCGGCACCCCATTCAGCACCTTAAACATTCACTTGGTCCAGTGGCAGCAGTTTGTACCATGTACAAGATGCACTGCGGTAGCTTGCCAAGGAATTTTCAACAGCACCTTCCAAATCCATGACTCTACCACCTAGAAGGACAAGGATAGCAGACCCATAGGAACACCACAAACTGCAAGCTGCCCTCCAAGTCACACACCATCCTGACTTGGAACTATATCGCCGTTCCTTTATTGTCGCTGGGTCAAAAGCCTGGAATTCCCTCTCTAATGGCACTGTGGGTGTACCTACACCACAAAGACTGCAGCTGTTCAAGGCAGAAGCTTACCACCACCTTCTCAAGGGCCATTGGTGATGGGCAATCAATGTTGGTTTTGCCAGTGATGGCCACATCCCATGAATAAATAACAAAAAAATCCCCCTCCCAACACTACTTCCCTGGAAAACAAAATCCCCCAATTCACTTAAAACTGCACTTTCAAAATCCCTGCTGTCTAACCTTTGCTGTTCCATTCTGCAACTATCAATCTGCTCAGCAGCCTCACCCCACCTTTGATTCCCTAGTCCTCATTAAACCCATTACTCACTCTCACCCTGGCCATTCCCCCTGTGCACCTCTTACCTTCTTATCAAAGTCACACATGACATCGCATGTGACTGTGAGAAAGGTAAACTATCCCTCCTCATCCTTCGTGACCTGTCTGCAGCCTTTGACATGGCCGATCACACCATCTTCCTCCACAGTCTCTCCACTGTCATCCAGCTGGTGGAGCTCTCACCTGGTTCCATTCTTATCTATCTAATTGTAGCCAGAGAATCACTAGCAATGGATCATCCCTGACCACGTCCTATTTCTCATCTCCATGCTGCCCCTAGGTATCATCACCTGAAAACACAATGTCAGTTTCCAAATGTATGCTGAAGATATTCAACTCTACCTCACCACCACATCTCTCGAAACCTCCACTGTCTCTAAACTGTCTGACTATTTGTCTGACATCCAGTACCAGGTGATCAGAATTTTCCTTCAATTAAATACTGAGAAGACCGAAGTCATTGTGTTCGGTCCCACCACAAATTCCATTCTCCAGCCACTAACTCCAGCCCTCTCCCTGGCAAGTGTCTGAAGCTAACCCAGTCTGTTCACAACCTTGGTGTGATATTTGGCACCTAGTTGAGCTTCCAACTACATATCTGCGCCGTCACTAAGACTGTCCATTTCCATCTCTGTAACATCGCCCTCCATCTCCATAATATTGCCCAATTCCATCCCTGCCTCAGCTCATTTTCTGCTGAAACTCTCATCCATCCATGCCTTTGTTACCTCTAGACTTGACTATTCCAACGCGCTCCTGGCTGGTCTCCCACATTCTACGCTCCATAAACATGAGGTCATCCAAAACTCTGGTGCCATTCACCAAGTCCCGTTCACTTATCACCCCCGTGCTCAATAACCTACATTGACTCCCAGTTAGCCAGCACCTCGACTTTAAAATTCACATCATTATTTTCAACTCCCTCCATAGCCTCTTCCCTCCCAATCTCTAATCTCCTCCAGTCTCTCAATTCCGAGGTATCTGCACACTTCTAATTCTGGCCTCTTGCGCATTCCCGATTTTAATTCCTCCACCATTGGAGGCCGTGCCTTCAGCTGCCAAGGTCCTAGTCTCTGGAATTCCCTCCTTAAACCTCTCTGACTGTCTACTTGTGTCTCCTCCTTGAAGATGCTCCTTAAAACCTTTGGCCAAGCTTTTGGTGATCTGTCCTAATATGTCCTTATGTGTCTTGGTGTCAAATTTTGCTTTTTCATGCTCCAATGAACCATTTTGGGACAATTTATTATGTTTGAGGGGCTATATAAATACAAATGTTGTTGTTCATTGCACTGAAGGTGACCATTCAGCCCACTGCGCCTGTGTCAGTTCTTTGCTAAAGAATTCCAAGCGGATAGACATGTATAAGAATAGTCACTTGGACCAGGCACCTTAGGACTGTCAGGAATGTGGAAAATACCCCAGTACAGGGCACAAAGGACAAAAGGAGACAGTACAGAGGGAAACAAAAGAACAATTTTAAAAATGTTTATATATTTGCTAAACTGTTAGTCGGACATTTACATAATGCAGCTTGTCTATAAACACTTCACTGTGTGAAACCTGCACTGTATTGCTTTGTTTACATGCCAGATCATCGCAACATGATAAGTGTTTGCCATGTCTTAGCTTGTAGCAGTCTTGCCTTTGAGCTGGAACGCTGTGGGTTCAAGTTCCACTGCAGGACTTGAACACAGAAACCTAGGCTGACGGTGTCATGTTTCAGATGAGACATTGTCTGCCCTCTCAGGTGGCTGTAAAAGAACCCATAGCACTATTTCAAAGAAGAGCAGGGAGTTCTCCTCTGTGTTCTTGCCTATATTTATCCCTTAATCAACATCACAACAACAGATTATCTGGCCATCACATTGCTGTTTGTGGGAGCTTGCTGTGCACAAATTAGCTGCTGCATTCCTACGTTACAACTGTGACTACACTTCAGAAGTACTTTGCAACATCCTGTGGTCATGAAAGGCGCTACATAAATACAAGTAAATTTTTCTTTTCCCTTTTTCCTGCATGTGCAGATTCCTCCCCTTGAATGGGTGCTGACTGCTGGAAACTCTCCTTCAGCTTCAGCCCAGGGTCTGCCAGCAGGGCTGGTCTCCCGGCTGCAATGCCAGGGCTCAGGGAAATAAATGCCCTCACGACACTGCCCCCAGGCTCACTATTCTCTTCTGGCTGTGACCAGGTGGGTCACTCCAGGTTGGGGCACGCAGCATTGCACCCTTCAGAACGACAGCCCGCACGGATATGCCCCCAACATGGGCAAGGTGTCTACAGGTAAAATAGGACACACCTGTTCACCGTTTATTTCCGAGGATTCCAGCTGCTGTTCTCTAAAAACATAATGGGGGCGGAACAGTAGCACAGCAGTTAGCACCGCAGCCTCACAGCTCCAGCAACCCGGGTTCGGTTCTGGGCACTGCCTGTGTGGAGTTTGCAAGTTCTCCCTGTGACCATGTGGGTTTCCTCCGGGTGCTCTGATTTCCTCCCACATGCCAAAGACATGCAGATTGATAGGTAAATTGGCCATTGTAAATTGCCCCTAGTGTAGGTAGGTGGTAGGAGAGTTGAGGGAAGGTGGGGATCTGAGAGGAAAAAATGGAATTAATATAGGATTAGTATAAATGGGTGGTTGATGGTCGGCGCAGACTCAGTGGGCCGAAGGGCCTGTTTCGGTGCTGTATCTGTCTATGACTCTATAACAAGTCCAAGTGAAGCCACTTCCAGTGGAATATCACATTCTGTTTGGCCTACCAGTCATTGCCAGTGCAACGAAACAACCCATTCAATGTTGAGTAACCAAAGTACTCAATCCCAACCCTGCCATGCTTTATCTCATCACGTCCTCCTATTGTTAACTGGAGTAGGGGCAGTTTCCAAACTTTATGCTCCCAGTTGGACCTTTTTTATTTGGACTAATAAAAACAAAGAAAAAGAACTTGCATTTATATCGCACTTTTCACAACGACCAGACATCTCAAAGCGCTTTACAGCCAATGAAGTTGGCTGTTTGGAAGTGTAGTCACTGTTGTAATGTAGGAAATGTGACAGCCAATGTTCCCACAGCAAGCTCCCACAAATAACAATGTGATAATGACTAGAGAATCAGTTTTTGTGATGTTGATTGAGGGATAAATATTGATGAGGTCACCCAGGATAACTCCCTTCCTCTTTTTCAAAATAGCACCATGCAATCTTTTGCATCCACCTGAGGGGACAGTCAATTTAACATCTCATCCAAAAGACAGTGCCTCCAACAGAGCAACACTCCCTCAGTGCTATACTGGAGTGTCAGCCTTGACTTTTGTGCTTAAATCCTGAAGTGGGATTTGACCCCAGAACCTTGTGACTCAGAGATGAGAGTGCTATCAACTTAGCCACAGCTGACCCATAATAAAGGTGCCACTGATTTGTCCCAGTGTCACCTGACAGAGGTCAGCCTCACAAATGCCCCTTTTGAAGGGAAGCACCAGTACAATCTGACGCACGGTCCAATTAAACTGAAGGAGGCTTAAAATAAAGTAATGAAGTCCCATTTCAAAAAAAGCAAAGCAATCTTGCACAACTAAATCCCAATGTTAATGCAAGTGTCTAGCCAACACTCTATTCCTTGCGGTGTCCATGGTTGTCGAAGGCCTCAGGCATATTGGTGAACACTGCCTCCTCCATCTCCAGGGCCACCAGGCATGGACAAGGCCAGGGAAGAGAGGCAGGCAGCCAGAGCCACCACTCCTTCACCGGGAGTGTAAACTGGAATCTACTCTGACGCACGGGGCCCGATCTGTCAAATATGACAGCTGTCCTGCATCAGCAAAGTCCCACGAACCACAAATGGGATGAGTGGCCAATCGATCTGATTTCTCAGCACACTGCACTCCCTGTTCTTTCAATAGCACCATGGGAAAATATCAGCCCTGATGTGGCAGAAACATCTCTCTGTAACCATGGAAACAGTCTATGAAGCATTGACACTGGAAAACAGAGATTGTTTTAACCTCCTCCTATTGTCAATGGTACATTTTTCCACACCTTAATTGACATACTTTAAACCACCTCAGTGGCAAAAAAAATAGTTAGATCCTGAAGTATAAAGTGTTAGAATTTCAATTCAATGATAACATATCAGGCAAAACGAGTGAATGGATCTTGGGCTTCCCACTCAACTCAAAGCAAATGTTCAACACTTACCTACCCCTCGCCAAAAATCCTTCCTCATTATATTTTACATTCTATCCAACCCGTCTTTCCTAGTCCCCCGGCAGTAGATACACTTTATGCTCGGCCCTTTGAGATAGAGCTGGTAAACCTGGCAATGACTTAGTGGGATTGAGCTGCTAAAGCTGGCAATGAATAAAGGGCCAGTAGGCTACAGCCTGAAAACTCCTGTCAGTTGCTTTAGTCACTAAAACTGGCTTGTAATTAACCAGGGCCATTGGATTTTCTCCTAGTAAAGCTGTGCCTCCACCCCCACCGCCAAGTGCCACAGGGACAGTCGGTGCTGACGTGCGTCCAGCCTCAGGTAAGCTGCAACAGCAGAAATAATCTTGAGCTGCTGCCTAGTTCCTCCTAAACTTCCTTGTTTAATGTAACCTTCCTTGCTCTCATTGTTAAAAGACTGCTTCCTTCCTCCCTTTACTTTCCTCCCCCCACCCCAACTTCCTGAGGTGCCTCACAATTGGGCAGCCCCCCTTATTTCCATCAATCCTCCTTTCCCCATGCCGGTCACAGGCCTTGAAAACATCTTAACACCTTTTAAACCCAAGCTTGGTATTGTATAACACTACTACCTGATTTATCCTATTTTCTTTCTTGATGGTGTTCCTTCACCTTGATAATCCAAAGTATACTTTCTCATTTGTTTTTCCAAGGGCCAGATATCTTAGCAGTAACTTGTTATTTTTAATTCCCTCCCTCCTATTTTCTCTGTTCCCTAAATCCCTCTTCAAACATCCAAAGACCAGAGCCAGAATTCTTGGTACTTTCAATGCCAAAATCCATTAAAATACAAACACGTTTCATACTACGCCAATAATAAAATGAATCATATGACAATCGAAACATTTGCACACGATGCCTAGTGCCGACATATAACCGAGGCTGTTGGGCACAGACCTCCACTCACCCATATTTTGGTATTTTGCCCTGCCCCCACACAGTGATGAGTTGTGGATTAGGGCCCAAAGACTTGTGCAGCTGAGGGTCAGATGAAAGGAAGAGACTGCCTGCAAACAGCCCCAGAGTTAGATTGAGTATCACTGACCTATAATATGTGAATAGGGGCCTGTTAACTACCGAAACTGGGGGAAGTGAACAGAGGAACAATAGGAGGCCATTTAGCCCCTTGAGTCTGCTCTGCCATCCAATTGGTTCATGGCTGATCTGTACAATTCCATTTACTTGCCTTTGATCCAAGTAACATTTGGGCCACATAAGTGCCAAACAATGACCATCTCCAGCAACACCATTTCATCTTGATATTTAATGGCATGACCATAGTTGAATCCCCCATCATCAACATCCTGGGGGTTACCATTACCATTGCTCTGAAACTTAATTGGAGCAGCCATATAAATATTGTGGCTACAAGAGCAGGTCAGAGGCTGGGAATTCTGCAGCAAGTAACTTACCTCCTGACTGCCCAAAGCCTGTCCACCATCTACAAGGCACAAGTCAGGAGTGTGATGGAATACTGTACACTTTCCTGGATGGCTGCAGCTCCAACAACACTCAAGAAGCTCGACACCATCCAGGACAAAGCAGCCGCTTAATTGGCACACCATCCACCACCTTAAACATTCACTCCCTCCTCCACTGATGCACAGTAGCAGCAGTGTGTACTATATACAAGATGCACTGCAGCAACACACCAAAGTCTCCTTCAACGGCACCTTCTAACCCACGACCTCTACCACCTAGAAGAACAAGGGCAGAAGATGCATGGGAACACCACCAGCTTCAAGTTCCCCTCCACATCACACACCAAGGCCGACTTGGAACCACAGCACCATTCCGTCATGGCCACTGAGTCGAAATCTTGGAACACCCTCCCTAACAGCAGTGTGGGTGTACCTACATCACACGGACTGCAGCAGTTCAAGGCAGAAGCTCACCACCACTTTCTCAAGGGCAATTAGGGATGGGCAACAAAGGCTGGCCCAGCCAGCGACACCCACATCCCAAGAAAGAATAAAAAAAAGTTCCTTGATACCCTTACCCAACAAAAATCACAGTCTTGAAAATTTCAATTGACCTCCCACATCCACAGCTTTTTGGGGGAATAGATTTAAGATTTCCCTTATTTGAAGTGCTTCCTGACATTGGTCCTCACGGCCGAACTCTAATTTTAAGATTGTGCCCTCTTGTTCTAGATTCCTCCATCAGAGGAAATACTTTCTCTGGAGTGGGGTGGGGGTGGTCGGGGGTGGGGGGTGGGGGGGAGGAGAGGGGTGCAGGGAGATCTGGCTCAATCAATCCCTGTATTCATTCTTATTATTATACTGATTATGCAGGACAGCCATGTTAAAGTTATGTTAAGACAGATATTACTGTTCAATATACAGGGGCTTACAGATCTATAACCCTCTGAAGTAACTGTGCTCCTCCCACTCTGGCCTCTTGTGTGTTTCCTACTCACTTCATCCCACAAATTGACAGCCGTGTCTTCAGCTGCCTCGGCCCTAAGCTCTGAAATTCCCTCCCTAAACCTCTTTCTCCTTTAAGACCCTGAAAACTCACCTCGTCCAGCCAGCGTTTGGCCATCTCTCGGATGGACGTAAAAGATCTCATGGCACTATTTCGAAGAGTAGGGGAGTTATCCATTGGCCGATATTTATCCCTCAATCAATGTCATAAAAGCAGAGTATCTGGTCATTAGCATTTTGCTGTTTTGTGGGAGTTTGCTGTGCGCAAATTGGCTGTCACGTTTCCGAGATTACAACAATGACTACACTTCAAAAAGTACTTAATTGGTTGTAAGATGCTTTAAGAGGTCTGGTGGTCATTAAAGACGCTATATAAATGCAATTCTCTCTTTCTTTACCTGTTCTACTGTCTCCATCTTTGGCTCGGTGTCATTTTTTATCTGTTAATGCTATTGTGTAGTCATGGGAATGCTTTACTATATTAAAGGCACTGTATAATTGCAAGTTGTTGTAAATCTCCAATGAAAAGAAAGATCGACAGTGCAGTGCATTTTCCAATCAGGCTTATCCAACTCTTTCTGATTTCCAAAAGTTACTTGCTTTGAAAGTAACCGATGATCTGTTCTTCACTATGCAGAATATTACGATATGGCTGATGGTCAGATGTGACGAACTCTATCTGCTCAGTGGAGATCCTCTCTCAAACCACACGTCTGGCTCATTGACTGCCGAGACCTCACAGCCTGGACACTCACAGCTAATGGAATGAGACTCTGTAAATGTTGCAATAAATGTGCATTTGGCAGGACTTGTCTTGAGACTTTTACTGTTGTCTGATGATCACAGGTTCATACATGGTGCTCTGCTGAACAATCCGATTCAATTGATTGTTAAACGGGAAAACCAAGACTGCGAGCAATCTGAAACAAAAAAACAGAACGTGACGGTAACGGTAAACATTTCCTACAGGCTCCTATGACAGAGTTATCCTGGCTTTTGTACAGCAGGCTATTCTGCTGGGTGTTTCCCGATTTCACTGTTGTTGGTTCAGATTTTATGAGCATTTATACAGAATATACAGAACAGAAACAGGTCATGTTGGCATTTAAGCTCCATTTGAGCTTCCTCATCTAACTTTATCAGCATAACCCTCTATTCCCTTCTCACTCATATGCTGATTTAGCATCCCCTTAAATGCATCTATACTATTTGCCTCAACCACTCGCTGTGGCAGCAAGTTACACATTCTCACCCCTCCCTGAGTAAAGAAGTTTCTTCTGAATTCCTATTTGATTTCTTGCTGACTATCTCATAATGATGGTCTGTAATTTGGTTTTTCCCCACAATTAGAAACATTTGCTGTGTCGACTCTATTAGAACATTTCATAATTTTAAAGACCCCTTTAGGTCACCCTTCAACTTTCAGTTTTCAAGAGAACAGAGACCCAGACTCTTCATCCTTTTCTGATGGAAACTACTTCTCAATTCTGCGATCATCCTTGTAAATCTTTTTTGCACCCACTCCAGTGCCTCAATATCCTTTTACAGTGTAGAATCCAGAACTGTATGCAATATAGAGGATCTTAAGCGTTAATCTCTCTAAAGGGTTAATTTAAAGGGTTAAGGGTTAAACTTTCTGAAGTCTATTTTTTGTTTTGCTTACAATTAGCAAGTAACTAAAATTATTGTTAAGAGGCAAGTTACGTTTCTTACAGTTCTAAACAGGGATATACAAGCTCTCTGAGAGTAGCTGTAGCTAGTTAATTAGGTAGCTATCTTAAACTGGTTTCTGAGCTCTAGCAAAGCTGACACATCATTGTTTTCAGACAGTATAAATTCAGGGGACTCAGTGCTGCTTGTCTGCACTGAGTGCTGCTGGTGGGCACAGAGTGTGAAGAAGGGAGTTTGGTAAGTGAGGGAGCTTGATAAGGAGGGGAACCATAAATTAAGAAAAAATAAATTTAATTAAATTAACACAATAAAGATGCAGGTGATGTGTTGCAGCTGCAGTATGTGGGAGATCCTGGATGTAATGGCAATCACGTCTATAGTAAGTGTCTGTGGCTTGAGGAGTTTCAGCTCAGAGTCATTGAGCTGGAGGCCGAGCTGTAAACACTGCGATGCATTGGGGAGGGGGCAATTTACCCGGATACTTTGCTTCAGAAGGCAACCACACACCTTAGGTCAGGGTCAGGAGGGTGTGACTGTGGGTCAGGCAGCTAGGGGATCGAGAAGGTGGGAGTGGAGGATCCTCAGCCCTTGCAATTGAGCAACAAGTTTGAGGTTCTTGCAGCTTGTATGGACAAGAGTGAGGGCTGTAGTGTGGGTGAGCAGACTGACAATAGCACCATGGTATAGGAAGCTGTTCAAGTGGGGGAAGCAAAAAGGAAAGTACTGGTAGGGAAATTGCGACTGTTCTCTGCAGCAAACGACGAGAGTCCAGAAGGCTGTGTTGCCTGGCTGGTGCCAGGGTTTGGGACATCTGCTCAGGGCTGGAGAGAAACTTATAGTGGGAGAGGGAGAATCCAGTTGTCGTGGTCCATGTAAGTACCAACGACATAGGCAGGGCAAGGAAAGAGGTTCTGCATAGTCAGTATGAGGAAGTAGGCACCAAATTAAGAAGCAGAACCTCGAAGGTAATATTGTCTGGATTATTACCTGGTAGGGCAAATAAGATTAGAGAAATGAATGCATGACTCAAAGAATGGTGTTGTAGAAGTGGGTTCCGGTTCGTGCGGCACTGGCACTAGTACTGGGGAAAGTGGGGCTGTACCTGAACTGTGCTGGGACCAGTGTTCGAGCAAGCCATGTAAGTAGGGAAGTAGAGAGGGTTTTAAACTAAATAGTGGGAGCAGGGGATCAAATTTGGGCAGATGGGGTAATCAAAGAGTAGAGACAAGCCTAGAGAGAAATGATAAACAGACTGTGACAGGAAGGGACAGTGAGTAAAAAATCTAACAGCCATCAGCAGACAAAGCTAGAGATTACAAAAATAATAAAAGGACAAAACTAAAGGCTCTGTATCTGAATGTATGCAGCATTTCAAACAAAACAGATGAATTGATAGTGCAAATAGAAATAAATAAGTATGATCTGATAATCATTACAAAGATATGGCTGCAGGATGACATAGTTTGGGATCTGAATATTGAAGGGTACATGACATTTAGGAAGGACAGGAAGCTAGAAAAAGGTGGAGGGGTGGCTCTGTTAATTAATGATGGTATTACCACAATACAGAGGGATTACCTATGTTCAGGAAACCAGGATGTGGAAGCGGTTTGGGTAGAGATGAGAAATGATAAAGACAAGAAGTCACTTGTGGGAGTGGTGTACAGGTCTCCTAACAGTAACCTCATGATAGGACAGGGTATAAAGGAAGAAATAATGGGTACTTGTCAAAAAGGTATGGTGATAATCATGGGGGAGTTTTAATTTACATATAGACTGGAAAAATCTGATGGGCAAAGGTAGCCTAGATGAGGAGTTCATAGAATGTTTTCAGGATAGTTTCTTGGAACAGCATGTTCTGGAGCCAACCAGAGAGCCGGGTATACCAGACCTGGTATTGTGCAACAAGATAGGAGTAATTAATGACCTCATAATGAAGGTGCCTCTAGGCAGTAGCGATCATAATTTGATTGAATCTTACATTTAGTTGGAGAGAGAGTGAAGAGTGGATCTAAGATTAGTATTTTAAACTTAAATCAGGGCAATTATTAGGGCATGAAAGCAAAGCTAGCAAAAGTGAACCAGCAAAGTAGGTTAAGGGATGGGTCAATAGTGATGCAGTGGCAGACACTTAAGGGGATACTTCAAAATACACAGAATAGATATATTCCAACGAGAAAGAAAAATTCCAAGGGGAGGACCCACCATCCGTAGTTATCTAAAAAAGTTAAAGATAGTATCAAACTTAAAGAAAAAGCATATAATTGTGCAAAGGTTGGTGGCAGGTCAGAAGATTGAACAGAATATAAAAAGCAGCAAAGAACAAGGTAAATAAGGAGGGCAAAATTAGAGTATGAGAGAACGCTAGCTAGAAATACAAAGACAGATAGTAAGAGTTTCTTTTGACAGTTAACTATGTGAGCCTTGGAGTTAAGAGTTAACTAGGTGAGCCTTACGGACAGAACACCGAGTTCGATAAATTCAGAGCATGACTGGCCTTTTTAATATTTCTACATTTTTTATTCTATTTTATTTTATTTTTATTTTTTAACCATGTTCCTGTCTTTCATGTAGTCAGAGCTGCTCATTATTCCTCTATTAACACTCTCTCTGAACTAATGCTTTGTCTTTCACCACAAGCATTAACTCACGCTTTGCCTTTGTCTCAGGACAGTTTTGTTATTTAATCTCTCCTGTGCTCTGCCCTATCACACACCTCCCATTTTGTTCTCTTTTCCACCACCACCACCACACCGCCCCCCACCAACATCCCTTTCACTTGCTTAAAACTGAATTATTTTCTAACCTTTGCCAGTTCTGATGAAAGGTCACTGACCTGAAACGTTATCTCTGTTTCTCTCTCCACAGATGCTGCCTGACCTGCTGAGTATTTCCAGCACTTTTTTTTAATTTCAGATTTCTAGCATCTGCAGTATTTTGCTTTTATTAACAAAGTGAGCATTGATCCAATAGAAAGTGAGTCTGGGGAATTAATAAGGGAAAATAAGGAGATGGCAGATGAACTGAACAGGTATTTTGCATCAGTCTTCACCATAGAGGATACAAGTAACATCCCAGAAATAGCTGTAAGTCAGGAAATGGAAGGGAGGGAGGAACGCAAGAAAATGACAATCACCAGGGAAGTGGTACTGAACAAATTGTTGGAGCTGCAGGTTGATAAGTTCCCAGATCCTGATAGACTTCATCCTAGGGTCTTTCCCTAGATTCCGGGAAGGTTACATTAGATTGGAAAGTAGTCAGTGTTACTCCTTTATTCAAAAAAAGCATGAAAGCAGAGCTTGCAAAAGTGAACTGGCAAAGTCGGTTCAGGGGTAGGTCAATAGAGATGCAGTGGCAGACATTTAAGGTGATATTTCAGAATACACAGAATAGATACATTCCAACGAGAAAGAAAAATTCCTATGGGAGGACCCACCATCCGTGGTTAACTAAAAAAGTTAAAGATAGTATCAAACTTAAAGAAAAAGCATATAATTGCACAAAGATGCGTGGCAGGTCAGAAGATTGGACAGAATATAAAAAGCAACAAAGACTGACTACGAAATTAATAAGGGGGGAAAAATTACACCAAGAGAGAAAGCTGGCTAGAAATATAAAGACAGATAGTAAGTTTCTATACATATTTAAAAATAAGTTAACAAAGTGATTGTTGGTCCTATAGAAAGTGAGTCTGGGAAACTGATGGACGACAATTGCCTGTCCAAGATCGTGTTGTATGGAGAGCTGACCACTGGTAAAAAGAATAGAGGGGTCCCACACAAACAGATCAAGGACTCCCTGAAGAAGTCCCTTTCTGTGTGCCACATCGACCATCGCCAGTGGGAAACACAGGCCATAGATCGTGATGCCTGGAGATGCTACATCAGGAGGACTCCAGACACCTTTGAGACTGAGCGAAGATCCAGCATGAAAGAGAAAAGGAGAAGGTTAGATCCAATTGCCCCCAGCAGCGACGACACCTTCACTTGTACCCTCTGTGGAAGAATCTGCCGGTCACGGATAGGCCTGACTAGCCACCAGCAGGGCTGCAATCGATGACTACAACCTTCCCAAACCTTTCATCCACGAAGAAATGCCAAGAGATTCAAAAAGGGAGGGAGACACAAATCAGAAAACTACAGGCTAGTTAGCTTATATGTGCTGTAGATTTTTAGAGAGATACAGCACTGAAACAGGCCCTTTGGCCCACCGAGTCTGTGCCGACCATCAACCACCCATTTTATACTAATCCTACACTAATTCCACATTACTACCACATCCCCACCAGTCCCTATATTTCCCTACCACCTACCTATACTAGGGGCAATTTATAAAGGCCAATTAACCTATCAACCAGCAAGTCTTTGGCATGTGGGAGGAAACCGGAGCACCCGGAGGAAACCCACGCAGACACAGGGAGAACTTGCAAACTCCACACAGGCAGTCCCCAGAATTGAACCCGGGTCGCTGGAGCTGTGAGGCTGCGGTGCTAACCACTGCGCCACTGTGCCGCCCTAAAAGGGAACTGGTGGATGTATTGTACTTAGATTTCCATAAGTCATTTGATAAGGTACCACATCATTATTGCGGAAAGTAAAAGCTCGTGGTGTCGGGGGTAACATATTGGCATTGGTAGAAGATTGGCAAGCCAACAGGAAATGGAGAGTAGGCATAAATGGGTAATTTTCTGGTTGGCAAGATGTCACAAGTGGTGTGTCACAGGGATCTGTGCTGGGGCCTCAACTTTTTACAATTTACATAAATGACTTGTATGAAGGGACTGAAGGTATGGTTGCTAAATTTGCTGATGACACAAAGATAGGGTGTCCTAGTGCATGAATCATAAAAGGTTAGTATGCAGGTACAGTGAGTAATTAGGAAAGCTAACAGAATGTTATTGTTTATTACGAGTGGAATTGAATACAAAAGTTTGGAGCTTATGCTTCAGTTACACAGGACGTTGGTGAGACCACATCTGGAGTACTGTGTACAGTATTGGTCTCCTTATTTAGGAATAGGCATTTAAGTAAATGCATTGGAAGCAATTCAGAGAAGGTTTACTAGACTAGTACCTGGAATGGACAGGTTGTCTTATGATGAAAGGTTGGACAAACTAGGCTTGTATCCACTGGAGTTTAGAAGAGTAAGAGGCGACTTGACTGAAACATGTAAGATCCTGAGGGGTCCTGACAGGGTGGATGTGGAAAAGATGTTTACTCTTTTAGGAGAATCTAGAACCAGGGGTCACTGTTTAAAAATAAGAGGTCACCCATTTAAGACAGAGATGAGGAGAAATTTTTTCTCTCGGAGGGTCATGAGTCTTTGGAACTCTCTTCTTCAAAAGGCAGTGGAGGCAGAGCCTTTGAATATTTTAAAGGCAGAGGTAGACAGATTCTTGATAAGCAAGGGGGTGAAAGGTTATCGGAGGTGGGGGGGATGTGGAGTTGAGGTTACAGTCAGATCAGCCATGATCTTATTGAATGGCGGAGCAGGCCTGAGGGGCTAAGTGGCCTACTTCTGCTCCTAATTCATATGTTCGTATGTCCCCAGGACTGGAGAGGAACTTCAAGTGGGGGGGAAGGATCCAGTTGTCGGGGTCCATGTGTGTCCCAACAACATAGGTAGGACTAAGAACAAAGTTCTGCTGAGAGGTCTGCTGAGGAAGTTATGAGCTGCTAGGGGCTAAATTAAAAAGCAGAGCCACAAAAGGTAATAATGTCTGGACTGCTACCTGAGCCATGAAGGCCCTCGAACAGCAGTTACACTGTAGGACAGAATATAAATCAAGAAATAATGGGGGCTTGTAGGAAAGGTACTGCAATAATCGTGGGTGACTTTAATCTTCATATAGATTTGATAAATCAAATTGGCAAAGCTAGCCTGGAGGATGAGTTCATAGATTGTATTAGGGACAGTTTTGTAGAATAATACACTCTGGAACCAATCCAGGAGCAGGACAATTTAGACCTGGTAATATGTAACGAGACAGGATTAATAAATGACCTCATAGTAAAGTATCCTCATGATCATAACACAAGGAATTTCACATTAAGTTTGAGGGTGAGAAGTTTGGGTCTGAAATTAGTGTCTTAAACTTAAATAAAGGCAATTACAGTGTTGGCTAAAGTGGACTCGGAAAATAAGTTAAAATGTAAGACAGTAGAGAAGCAGCAACAGACATTTAAGCAGATATTTCATAACTCTCAACAAAGATAAATTAGGTTGAGAGAGTAGGACTCTCTGAGAAGGATGCACCATCCGTGGTGAACTAAGGAAGTTAAGGATGGTATCAAATTGAAAGAAAAGGCAGACACTGCAGCAAAGATTGCTGGTAGGCCAGAAGATTGGGAATATTTTAGAAACCAGCAGAGGATGACTAAAAAATAATAGGGGGAAAAATTAGAGTATGAATAATCTAGCAAGAAAGATAAAACACTAAGTGCATCTACAAATATATAAAAACAAAGAGTAGCTAAAGTAAATGTTGGTCCCTTAGATGATGAGAATGCGGAATTAATAATGGGAAACAAGGAAACAGCAGTGACTTTAAGCAAGTATTTTGTATCTGTCTTCACAGTAGAAGACACAAAAAGCATCCGAAGAATAGTCGAAAATCAAGAGGCAAAAGGGAGGGAGGAACTTAAAACAATCACAGGGGTGGCACAGTGACCTCACAGCTCCAGCGACCCGGGTTCGGTTCTGGGTACTGCCTGTATGGAGTTTGCAAGTTCTCCCTGTGACCATGTGGGTTTCTGCCAGGTGCTCCAGTTTCCTCCCACAGCCAAAGACTTGCAGGTTGATCGGTAAATTGGCCATTGTAAATTGCCCCTAGTGTAGGTAGGTGGTAGGAGAGTGGTAGGGAATATGGGATTAATGTAGGAGGGGACGTGGTAGGGAATATGGGATTAATGTAGGATTAGTATAAATGGGTGGTTGATGGTTGGCACAGACTCAGTGGGCCAAAGGGCCTGTTTCAGTGCTGTATGACTAGAGGAAATGCACCAGGACAAAACAAATGGGATTAAAGACTTATAAGTTCCCTGGACCTGATGGCTTAAAGAACAGCACAGCAACAGGCCATTTGGCCCTCCAAGCCTGTGCTGATCATGATGCCTGTCTAAACTAGGGCCTGCATCATAGAGTCTTAAAAGGAGTGGCTGCAGAGAGATTGATTGTAATCTTCCCAAATTCCCTAGATGCTGGAAAGGTTCTAGCACAATGGAAAACTGCAAATTTAGCACCTCTATTCAAGACGCAGGGGATGGGGGGCAGGGGAGCAATAGAAAGCAGGAATCTATAGGCTAATTAGCCTAACAACTTACTTGGGAAAATGCTAGACTCCATTAAGGAAGCAGTAGAAGGACATTTAGAAAATCATAATGCAATCAGCAGTGTCAACATGGTTTGATGACAGGGAAATTGTGTTTGACAAATTTTGGGGAGTTCTTTGAGGATGGAATCAGCTTGGTGGATAAAGGGGAACCAGTAGTTATAGTGTATTTGGATTTCCAAAAGCCATTTGATACGGTTCCACATAAAAGGTTACTACACAAGATGAGAGCTCATGGTGTTGGGGGTAATATATTAGCATGGATAAAGGACTGGCTAACTAACAGGAATCGAAAGTCAGTATAAATAGGCCACTTACAGGATGGCAAATTGTAACTAGTGGAATGCCACAGAGATTAGTGCTGGGGCCGGAACTATTTATGGTTTATATTCATGATTTGGATTAAGAGAGCGAGTGTATTGTAGCCAAATTTGTGGACAATACAAAGATAGGTAGGAAAGCAAGTTGTGAGGAGGACAGAGTCTACAAAGGAATGTAGATAGGTTAAGTGAGTGGGCAAAAGCATGGCAGATGAAATATAGGGCTGAATTTTACGAGTGCGCTGCGGTTCGCGGTGGCGCACTGATGGTGGCCTGTATCCCACGCGGATGCACCATCCCTGAGCCCCCGTGATATTACGCGCGGGGGCTGATTTAAATAGAAGGGGCAGAGTGGCTGCCTCCGATGACGTAGAGGGGGCGGATGCCGCGTCCCTGGCAACGGCGTCTGGCGCCACTACACAGGCACCGGCGCCATTTTTAAAGGGCTTTAAGCACTTACAATTAATCTTAATTTTTAAAGGTACATAAATCGGAATTTTTTTATTAACAAATGATAAAGATGTGGAGGTCCTTCCCCAACCCCCCCCACAATGGTCATTTCATTGCCTGATATCACCAACACTTGCCTTTTTGCCTATCTGAACTCCCCTCCCCTCAACCTTCTAACTTTTGCCCTTCCCACCATTCCCGCATCCATTATAAATTGAGTTCCCCCCCTCCCCCACACGTCCTGCCCCGAATTTTTTTCCTCCCCCCTCCCCATGAGGTTCTCGCCTCGGAACACCATATGCAGTTCCAAAGGCGCGTGAAGCATGAATTGCAGCTGTAAAATCAGTGTGGGATGTCCGTCTCCTGCAGGTAACTTTATTTAAATATCACTAATGTTAATTTAAATATGCCCGCCGCCCGGCGGTGAGGGGATCGGAACAAGGTCCCCCTGCTTCCGGTAATATGCAGCAGGCCCTTCTCGACATCGGGGGCCAAGGCGGGTCTCTCCTCACAGAATTTTACTGACCCCCACACTGCAACTCACAGTGTCGAGGGGCTGGTAAAATTCAACCCATAATGTGGGAAAAAATGAGGTTGTCCACGTTGGAAGGAAGATTAGAAAAGCAAAATATTATTTACATAGAGAGACACTGCAGAATGCTGTGATACAGAGAGATCTGGGTCTCCTTGTACATGAATCACAAATGTTAGTATGCAGGTACAGCAAGTAATTAGGATGGTGTTATGCTCACGTGAAATGCAGCGATTGTAAATTCAAGAACTCAAACTGAAGAGTAATATATCATATATAATATAAAAGCAAAATACTGCAGATGCTGGAAATCTGAAATAAAAGCAAGAAATGCTGGAAATACTCAGCAGGTCTGGCAGCATCTGTGGAGAGAGAAGCAGAGTTAATGTTTCAGGTCAGTGACCCTTCTTCAGAACTGGCAAAGGTTAGAAATGTAAAAGGTTTTAAGCAAGTAAAGTGGGGGTGGGGCAAGAGATAACAAAAGAGAAGGTGTTGATAGGACAAGGTCACAGAGAATAACTGACCAGAAGGTCATGGAGCAAAGGCAAACGGTATGTTAATGGTCTGGTGAAAGACAAAGCAAGTTAGTGCAGAGAGGGTGTTAATTGACAGAAACCTGAACAGCCTGGTCCCAAGCACAAACATAAAAAAACTGTGGGTGGGCACAGCAGAAACAAACTGAACAAACTAAAATAAAATAAACACATAAAAAAGAAAAAAAAACTAAAAATAAAAATAAAAGGGGGGTGGGTGTGGTCAAACTCTGAAATTATTGAACTCATTGTTCAGTCTGGCAGGCTGTAGCATGCCTAATTGGTGGGAGAAGATGAGAGAAGGGTGAAAATTGGAAGCAAAGTTGATAAAGTTTTCCAGTTCCGGGCGGGAGCAGGAAACGGCATCGATACAGTAATCAATGTACTGGAAAAAGAGTTGGGGGAGTGGGCCTGAGTAGGACTGGAACAAGGAATGTTTGACATATCCCACAAAAAGACAGGAATAACTAGGACCCATGTGGGTACCCATAGCAACACCATTTACTTGAAGTAAGTAAGTGGAGTTGAGGGAGAAGTTGTTCAATGTAAGAACAGGTTCAGCCAGGTGGAGGAGGGTAGTGGTGGATGGGGACTGGTTGGGCAGAAGGAGGAAGAAGCGGAGAGCCCTCAAACTGTCCTGGTGGGTAATGGAGATGTCCAGTCAAGGCACATCCCATTCATTAGATCAGACATGGGCTGTATCCAGCATAGAATCTTCCGAAACTGAATTTTCCTTTTGTTTTAAATGAATCACAATGGACATGTGCTGCAAAGGTGGCTGCCAAAGGTCAGCTGACCTGATCTGTGTATTCAAAAACTGACTGTGTCTTGAAAGGACAAAAGAATACCTTCCAGACCAAGAGGTATTATCAATGCCCATCCTGAAACCATCAGGAGGCATTCCTGAATTAAATGGACTTCTCCTGAAACAATAAAGGTGATTGTTTCAACCCTCCCCAGGATGAATGTCTTGCAACAATAAACTAGGATGGAACTAATCAACCTAGACCTCCACCGTATTTGGCAAAGAAATTGTGAGAAATCACATGGTAAGGCAGCCATCCGACTATCGGATCCACTGAGCTGCGCTTCAGGAGTGAAAACGCCTTCTTCACCAAGCCCGCAACACTTGCCTTTTCCCCAAGGTGAGCCAAATCATGTGATTTATAAACTATTCCTTTGTTTGCAATTTGTAAAAGTTCACTATCCTTTTAACATCTTTCTTTCATGAGTGTATGTATCTGTGTGTGTGTATGTGTATGGTGAGTGAGTGAAATAGTGACGTAGTGTTAGACTTTTGTGTTGAACGTGTGAATGAAAATAATCCTGTTTAATTAAACCCCTGAAAAGAGTGCTGCTGGTTATTCAAATTGGCCATACACTCACGGGATTAAGAAACACACACATCTTCCTTGTCAAAAATACACTGATTATGGACACTAAAGGGAAGAAAACTGGGGTTTCAGTTCTCTCTCAATTCTGTCTGTCACATATAAAGAAGGACTTTTCTTTTAAAAAGTGGACAAGAAGCTTTAAAAATGGCCACCTAAGGTCAAACTGTATGTTGAAACTGTCTTACTGTCTGGCAAGGACAAAATGATACATTCTCTGCTAAGATATGTCAATAACACTCATCTGGAATCCATCAAGAGACATTTTTGAATTGAATGGGCTCTTCGGAAAAAAGAAGGTGTGAAGTAGCCACATCCTGAGCTATTGTCAGTCACTACAAGGAGGAAGATCAATGTCCCCCAATAGAGGCAAGATGTAAGACCATTTTGACCTTCAAAGAAGCTTTCTGGAGAGAGAGAGCGAAAGAGACCCAAGACAAACATCGCAAAAGTCTGTTCAGCTGACAGTTGGGAGAAAATCCAGCAAACCAAGAGGAGGTGTTCTGCTGTGAGTTCCACACTTCAACTTGTGTAGCAGAGAACTGAAAATGATCCCTTATCTTCAACTAACATTCAGTTAACAGTGAAATCGAAGGACAACCCAGGCCTGCAACTTTAAAAAGAAAAATTGATCTCCGAGGCAATTCAACAGGTTTAGTTTAGTTTAGTTTAGTTTAGTTATACAGCATTGAAACAGGCCCTTCGGCCCACCGAGTCTGTGCCGACCATCAACCACCCATTTATACTAATCCTACACTAAATTCCATATTCCTACCACATCCCCACCTGTCCCTATATTTCCCTACCATCTACCTATACTAGGGGCAATTGCTAATGGCCAATTTACCTATCAACCTGCAAGTCTTTGGCATGTGGGAGGAAACCGGAGCACCCGGAGGAAACCCACGCAGATACAGGGAGAACTTGCAAACTCCACACAGGTAGTACCCAGAATTGAACCCGGGTCGCTGGAGCTGTGAGGCTGCGGTGCTAACCACTGCACCACTTCAAACCTCTTACCTATTTCCTCTCTATCTGTTTTTTCGTGTGTCTGTGTGTGTGTGCACACGCACATGAGTGAGCGCGTTTGTGGGAGCGGGGTTGTGACCATTTTGGGAGCTTGTTGCTCAATAAATAATTAATCTTCTGCTTTAAACCTACAATGAAACCTGTTACCATCTGTTTATTTGACAAATAAAACACAAAGGGGTTAAAACCCTAATAACAAAAGCACTTGCTGCAGTCAAGTGGGAGTTTATCAGTGGGGACCACCCATACCCCTCATGACATGGCTGTAATAAATTGGAGACTCAAAGCCAGCATCTGAACCATTGGATAAGCAAGAGATTTGAAAACAGAAGGAAAAGTTGACCACTAAAATTGTAGAAAAGTTAACAAACAGGTTTTCTTGTATCCTTCTGATTTTTCTCTACAGTGCTAGAGACAAAAGAGATGGGCACATTTAATGTTAAGGAGTTTGTAGAGCAGGGAGACATATTCCATGATAGGTTAAATAAATTACTGAAGATTTAAAAAGTTTAGCTAGAGAGGTGGGAATTACTTTCAAACAAAAACAAGGAATCCTAAACTAGTGAAAAGTCTAGCTAACTATTTTAAACTTATCTCTGAACCAGAAGAAGAAAGCATGGAAATTGAGTCTGAAAAGTGTGCAGCTAGAATTCAGTTGCAGATAAAAAGGGAAGAAATACAGGCCGGAATTTTACGCCGCTCCAGCGGGTTGGATGGTGGCGTGGGGGTGGCGTATAATTGAGCGGCAGGCCTAACCGCCCCGATTCCGCCTCCGACCAATAGGGGGGTGAGAAGCGGCCTGCCTGCCCGAGACCAATCAAGACCCTTAAGTGGCCACTTAACGCCCACTTAAGGGCCCTTGCCCGCCTCCATGGGTATTTTACCCGTGGCAAGCGGGTGTACCGGGGACATGAAAGGCCGCCCAGCTATAGCTGTCCTCCCAACCCAACCCCGGGATCCAAGATGCACCCCTCCCCCCAAACGACCACCCTAGCCTCACCAGGGCATGACCAATTCCTCTGGTGAGGCAACCCAAACTTATCTTCAGTCCTGGCTCCTTGGTATCCTCCTCGGTCGGCTGGGCTGCAGTCCCAGCAGTGGCCACCACTCCCGGTGACACTGCTGAGACTAAGAGCTGCCAGCCCACTGATTGGCCGGCAGCTCACTGAGGCGGGACCTCTTCCCTCAAGTGGGTGGAAGTCCCGCCTCAGGACAATTAAAGCCTGGGGATCCATAAAATACGGGACGGATCCCCAGGCTGGGCAGAAGCGGGTTCGGCACCGACATTTACTTTGGAGTCTGGCTCCCGTCCACCCACTGTAAAATTCCGGCCACAGTTGCAGTTGTAAAGAGAGGAGATGCAGTTTCAGAAAGAAAAAGAGGAGAGAGAGAGTTTCAGCTTCAAAAGAAAAGGAAAGGATTTTCAGAAGGAGAAAGAGGAGACTAAAACAGTTTGAGTTAGCAAGACTGCAAACCCAAATGAAAATGCCACCAAAAATTCAAACCTTATCCCCAATTCAGAGCAAAACTTTGATGAATTGAGACACTCACGGTTAGTGCCAAAATTTAATGAGGAGGAGGTTGAGTCATATTACATCTCGTTTGGGAAAATAGCTGCCAGGCTAAAATGGCCAAAGGAATTTTGGACTCACTTCTTACAAAGCGAGTTTGTGGGTAGGGCTTGTGAAGCTTTTTCTGTTATCAGGATAGAGTTCCTCTGACTATAATCAAATTAAAACTGCAATTCTAAATGCAGGTGAGTTAGTACCTGAAGCCTATAGACAGAAATTCAGACACACCAGGAAAAGACACGCACAGACTTACATTGAATATGAAAGAATTAAACATATGGCTTTTGATCTTTGGATATCATCTCTCAAGCTAAAACCCTCATGTGAAAATTTGAGGGAAGTGACGTTAGGAGAATTTAAAAATAGCGGCCGGATTTTTATGTTGGGTGGGAAGCCCTGCTCAGTGGCTGAAAAGTCAGGGGCGAGTCTGTCTCTTCTGGGCCTGGGTAGCCACACTGGAAGTTTTGCAGCCCAGGCCCTTAGTTGGCTCCTTCCTTCAGGCAGGAAGTCCCACCTAATGGAGCTACCAGCCAATCACTGGGCCAGCAGCTCTTAGTCCCAGCAGTGACATCGGGAGCCGTGGCCACTGCTGGAACTACACTCATCTAACAGAAGCAAGGGGAAGGATGGCCCCAGAACTAAAGTAGGTTTTTGGGGCCATCATGGGGCCATTTCTTGCCGCTGCGGGCCTGCGTAAAATTGCAGTGGGGGTGGGAAGGTGTCGGGAATGGCACCCCCATCTCCCACTAAATTGTACGGCCCCCCCCCACCCACCAACAGCCCGCTCATTGCGGGGCAGTAAAATTCTGGCCAGTATCCCAATTATTATAAGAACCTAGATTGAAGAACAAAGAGTTACAAGGGTAACAGAAGCAGGAGAAATGGCCAAGGACTATGAACTAATACAAAGACCCCTAACTCAGAATAAATTTGGGACTAGTAACTCTTACAGGCTAGGGAGAGATAACAGGGATGCAGATGAAGCAGGTATTGGTTCGAAAGAAAAGGAGAGTAGGGAAGGAAAATCACAGCAGTCTCCAACTTTTAAAAGAAGGAACCCTGGTGATAAACCAATAGGGGCATGCCCGAAATGTTTCCAGTGTGGGAACTTGGGCACATCCAGGCAAATTGTTGGTTTTCCAAAAGAACAACAGGAGGTGCTGCCATCAAGCTGGTGTCCGTAGCAATGAAAGTAATACGCATGTGTTCCAACAAAACCCAAGAACAGAACACCTACTAGAATTTCTTACAAAAAAGAAAAATGACTCCTTTTATATCTCAAGTACCAGGCAAAGAGATGACCACCCTCAGGGATATTGGCTGTTTTCAAATAATACTGGCAGCCAAGCTTACAGAAATGCCACCTGAAAGCAGAATAAATACATGGTATTGGTAAAAGGGCTTACTGGCAAATGCTTGATGGCTCCTTTAGTTAAAGTTTTCCTACGGAGTAATTTGGTCTCTGGGGCAGTGACAGTCAGGTTCATTCCGAGCTTACCAATGCAGAATGTTGACCTATTGCTGGTCAATGACTTGGCAGGAAGCATAGTATTGTATCCAGAGGGTCCAGAGCAGTCTACAGAAACTGAGGAAACTGAGGGGAACAAACAAAACTCTGCGCAGCTGTAGAAGGCTTAGGAAGTCCCAAAAATCCCATGGAGAGGAGGGAGTGCGATAGGGTCAGTAAAGATTAAAGAGGCTAAAGGAAAGCCAGTAGAATTTTAAAAGGCCAAAATACAGCCAGAGGAATTTAAATAGTCCAAGATAGAGGCAGAGGAATTCAAAGGAGCTGAGACGAAAACAACAAAGGTTGAAGGAAAAGCACCAGATATATAGTTAACCGAAACCTTCTTTAACTATTTAAATACAGACAAGGAAAGTTCCCAAACAGGCAAGCCAAGTGTGAGGGAGATGCCTCACCTAGCTGAAGTGGCACAGGGGAGTGTAACAGAAGCTGGACAACGACCTGTGAGCAGTAGTGCCCCAGAGGACATGGGTCAGATTAGGGGGAAAAAACATTGCTGAAGTAAAGGGAAAAGGGAAGATAAAGTGCCCGAAGGTAAATAACACCAGAGAAATACAAGAAGACTAAAAGTGAGGTTAGTGTGGATGTGCCCACTGAAGAATCAAAGCGTCAGGTTTTAAATCCAAAGGTAACCAAACCCAGATTAAAACTCATTAAGGACAAAATGCAGGAGGAGAGCCCAGATACCTCGCAGAGGCTAAAAAACAATTTATCACCCACTATCACCCTGGAGAGAAGAATTATCATTGTGTCAGAACCTAAACTATTAAACCCATATGTTGTGGAAACAGCAGTTTAGGGGTTAAAGCCTGTACAGACAGTAGAATTTGAAAACAACCAAGAACAATGCAGTAATGGAAATTTGTATATTACAAGCCTTGAAACAGACAAGGTGACTCCCCAAAGTACTGCAAATAGATGCAAAAGAAATCCAACCCATTTTGACACCGAATAGCTCGGATGTGGGAACCGGATAAAAGAAAACACCAAATCTTTGAAATAGAAGCTTTCCTCGGGCAAAAAGTGAATGTTGGTGCCTTGGAGGAAGACACTGGGGAGTTAATAGATGGGAACACAGAACTGGCGGAGGCACTAAATCAGTATTTTGCCTCAGTTTTCACTGTGGAGGACACTAGTACCATCCCAATAGTAACAGGTAATCCAGAGGTTATAGAAAGGAAGGAACTTAGAAAAATCATCATCACTAGGGAGAAAGTACTGAGAAAACTATTGGGATTGAAGGCAGACAAGTCCCCAGGGTCTAATGGCCTACATCCTAGGGTCTTATAGGACGTGGCAGCGGAGATAATGGATCCATTGGTTATAATATTCCAAAATTCCCTGAATGCGGGAAAGGTTCCTGTGGATTGGAAAAATGCTAATATAACACGCTTATTCAAAAAGGGAGGGAGGCAGAAAGTAGGAAACTATAGACCAATTAGTTTAACATCTGTTGTTGGGAATTTGTTAGAATCCATTATTGAGGAACATTTAGAAAGTCAAAATGCAATCCACCAGAGTCAGCATGGTTTTATGAAGGGTAAATCAGCTCAGTCCGCAAGCAGGACCCTGAGCTTCCGGTTGCTTGCCATTTCAACACTCCCCCCTGCTCTCATGCTCACATCTCTGTCCTGGGATTGCTGCAGTGTTCCAGTGAACATCAACGCAAGCTCGAGGAACAGCATCTCATCTACCGATTAGGCACACTACAGCCTGCCGGACTGAACATTGAGTTCAATAATTTCAGAGCATGACAGCCCCCCACTTTACTTTCATTTTTAGTCATTTTTAGTTATTTTTTCTTCCTTTTTTTCTTCCTTTTTTTTTGCATTCCTTTTTACATTTTTTGCATTTATTTCATTTCATCTTAGTTTGTTCAGTTTGCTTACCCACTGTTTTTTTCAGGTTGTTTTTCTTCAGGTTTGCACTTGCTGATGTTCTATATTCAGTATATTCACACCTAATCTGTACTAATGCTTTGTCTTTCAAAACACCATTAACATATTGTTTGCCTTTGCTCCGTGACCTTTTGGTCAGCTATGTGGCCTGGTCCAATCTGCACCTTCTCCTTTGTTATCTCTTGCCCAACCCCCACCTCACTTGTTTATAATCTGTGACTTTTCTAATATTTGTCAGTTCCGAAGAAGGGTCACTGACCCGAAACGTTAACTCTGCTTCTCTTTCCACAGATGCTGCCAGACCTGCTGAGTGAATCCAGCATTTCTTGTTTTTGTTTCAGATTTCCAGCATCCGCAGTATTTTGCTTTTATATAAGGGTAAATCATGTTTGACTAATTTGCTAGAGTTCTTTGAAGATGTAACAAGCAAAGTGGATAGTGGGGATCCTGTAGATGTAGTATATCTGGACTTCCAGAAGGCATTTGATAAGGTGCCGCACAAAAGGTTAATACACAAGGTAAGATCACATGGGGTTAGGGGCAATTTATTAGCTTGGATAGAGGATTGGCTAACCAACAGAAAACAGAGAGTCGGGATAAATGAGTCCTTTTCTGGTTGGCGAGATGTAACTAGTGAGGTGCCACAGGGTTTGGTCCTTGGGCCCCAACTATTTACAAACTATATTAGTGACTTGGATGCAGGGATAGAAGGTACTATAGCCAAATTTGCAGATGACACTAGAATAGGTGGGATAATAAGTAGCAATAAAGAAATAAGCCATTTCCTCAGTGCCCACCATCGACGTCCGGAAAGCTCATCCACGTCCTTCGGGAGGTGAAGCATCATTTGGCAGACTTAGAGGTGATTACATTTGCTAAGGGTTTTTTTTTTTTGCAGTGGTTTAAATAAAGGCATGCAGCATTGCCGACAGTGCGCTGCAGATGCTCTCCGAGCGGGCGCTTTGAAGTTGCGGCCGGGGGGGCCGTTCGTGGATGTTTTGGGTGTTCGGGGCACCTTTTCACAGGACTTCTTCTGGCAGGGCAGGGATCCTGAAGAACCAAGACAGCATGGAGTGGGCTTCGCCATCAGAAACTCCTTGCTCAGCATGATAGAGCCTCCCTCAAATGGCTCGGAACGCATACTGTCCATCCGAATGCTCACCACCTCTGGTCCAGTACACCTACTCAGCATCTATGCTCCAACACTCTGCTCCCCACCTGAAGCTAAAGACCAGTTCTACGAGGAACTCCATAACATCATTAGCAGCATCCCCAACACCGAACACCTATTCCTGCTGGGGGACTTTAATGCCAGGGTTGGGGCCGACCATGACTCATGGCCCTCCTGCCTTGGGCGCTATGGCGTTGGAAGGATGAATGAGAACGGGCAGAGACTGCTTGAGTTGTGTACCTATCATAACCTCTGCATCACCAACTCGTTCTTTCACACTAAACCCTGTCACCAGGTTTCATGGAGGCACCCAAGATCACGTCGTTGGCACAGGCTAGACCTCATTGTCACAAGGCGAGCCGCCTTAAACAGTGTTCAAATCACACGCAGCTTCCACAGTGCGGACTGCGACACCGACCACTCCCTGGTGTGCAGCAAGGTTAGACTCAGACCAAAGAAGTTGCATCATTCCAAGCAGAAGGGCCACCCGCGCATCAACACGAGCAGAATTTCTCACCCACAGCTGTTACAAAAATTTCTAAATTCACTTGTAACAGCCCTTCAAAACACTCCCACAGGGGATGCTGAGACCAAGTGGGCCCACATCAGAGACGCCATCTATGAGTCAGCTTTGACCACCTACGGCAAAAGTGCGAAGAGAAATGCAGACTGGTTTCAATCTCATAATGAAGAGCTGGAACCTGTCATAGCCGCTAAGCGCATTGCACTTTTGAACTACAAGAAAGCCCCCAGCGATTTAACATCCGCAGCACTTAAAGCAGCCAGAAGTACTGCACAAAGAACAGCTAGGCGTTGCGCAAACGACTACTGGCAACACCTATGCAGTCATATTCAGCTGGCCTCAGACACCGGAAACATCAGAGGAATGTATGATGGCATGAAGAGAGCTCTTGGGCCAACCATCAAGAAGATCACCCCCCTCAAATCTAAATCGGGGGACATAATCACTGACCAACGCAAACAGATGGACCGCTGGGTTGAGCACTACCTAGAACTGTACTCCAGGGAGAATGCTGTCACTGAGACTGCCCTCAATGCAGCCCAGCCTCTACCAGTCATGGATGAGCTGGACATACAGCCAACCAAATCGGAACTCAGTGATGCCATTGATTCCCTAGCCAGCGGAAAAGCCCCTGGGAAGGACAGCATTACCCCTGAAATAATCAAGAGTGCCAAGCCTGCTATACTCTCAGCACTACATGAACTGCTATGCCTGTGCTGGGACGAGGGAGCAGTACCCCAGGACATGCGCGATGCCAACATCATCACCCTCTATAAAAACAAAGGTGACCGCGGTGACTGCAACAACTACCGTGGAATCTCCCTGCTCAGCATAGTGGGGAAAGTCTTTGCTCGAGTCGCTCTGAACAGGCTCCAGAAGCTGGCCGAGCGCGTCTACCCTGAGGCACAGTGTGGCTTTCGTGCAGAGAGATCGACTATTGACATGCTGTTCTCCCTTCGTCAGATACAGGAGAAATGCCGTGAACAACAGATGCCCCTCTACATTGCTTTCATTGATCTCACCAAAGCCTTTGACCTCGTCAGCAGACGTGGTCTCTTCAGACTACTAGAAAAGATCGGATGTCCACCAAAGCTACTAAGTATCATCACCTCATTCCATGACAATATGAAAGGCACAATTCAACATGGTGGCTCCTCATCAGAGCCCTTTCCTATCCTGAGTGGTGTGAAACAGGGCTGTGTTCTCGCACCCACACTTTTTGGGATTTTCTTCTCCCTGCTGCTTTCACATGCGTTCAAATCCTCTGAAGAAGGAATTTTCCTCCACACAAGATCAGGGGGCAGGTTGTTCAACCTTGCCCGTCTAAGAGCGAAGTCCAAAGTACGGAAAGTCCTCATCAGAGAACTCCTCTTTGCTGACGATGCTGCTTTAACATCTCACACTGAAGAATGCCTGCAGAGTCTCATCGACAGGTTTGCGTCTGCCTGCAATGAATTTGGCCTAACCATCAGCCTCAAGAAAACGAACATCATGGGGCAGGATGTCAGAAATGCTCCATCCATCAATATTGGCGACCACGCTCTGGAAGTGGTTCAAGAGTTCACCTACCTAGGCTCAACTATCACCAGTAGCCTGTCTCTAGATGCAGAAATCAACAAGCGCATGGGTAAGGCTTCCACTGCTATGTTCAGACTGGCCAAGAGAGTGTGGGAAAATGGCGCACTGACACGGAACACAAAAGTCCGAGTGTATCAGGCCTGTGTCCTCAGTACCTTGCTCTACGGCTGCGAGGCCTGGACAACGTATGCCAGCCAAGAGCGACGTCTCAATTCATTCCATCTTCGCTGCCTTCGGAGAATACTTGGCATCAGGTGGCAGGACTATATCTCCAACACAGAAGTCCTTGAAGCGGCCAACATCCCCAGCTTATACACACTACTGAGTCAGCGGCGCTTGAGATGGCTTGGCCATGTGAGCCGCATGGAAGATGGCAGGATCCCTAAAGACACATTGTACAGCGAGCTCGCCACTGGTATCAGACCCACCGGCCGTCCATGTCTCCGTTATAAAGACGTCTGCAAACGCGACATGAAATCGTGTGACATTGATCACAAGTCGTGGGAGTCAGTTGCCAGCATTCGCCAGAGCTGGCGGGCAGCCATAAAGACAGGGCTAAATTGTGGCGAGTCGAAGAGACTTAGTAGTTGGCAGGAAAAAAGACAGGCGCAAGGGGAGAGCCAACTGTGCAACAGCCCCAACAAACAAATTTCTCTGCAGCACCTGTGGAAGAGCCTGTCACTCCAGAATTGGCCTTTATAGCCACTCCAGGCGCTGCTTCACAAACCACTGACCACCTCCAGGCGCGTATCCATCCATTGTCTCTCGAGATAAGGAGGCCCAAAAGAAATAAGAAATTTACAAATGGATATGAATAGGTTAGATGAATGGGCCAAAATTTGGCAGATGGAGTTTAATGTGGATAAGTGTGAGGTTATCCATTTTGGTCGGAAGAATAGAAAAGCAAATTATTATCTAAATGGAGAGAAACATCAGAGTGCTTCGGTGCAGAGGGAATTGGGTGTCCTCGTGCATGAATCGCAGAAAACTAGTATGCAGGTACAGCAGGTAATAAAGAAGGCAAATGGAATTTTGCCATTTATTACTAAAGGAATAGAGTATAAAAGTAGGGAAGTATTGCTGCAACTGTACAAGGCATTAGTGAGACCACACCTGGAGTATTGCATACAGTTTTGGTCCCCTTACTTGAGGAGGGATGTAGTTGCATTGGAGGTAGTTCAGAGGAGGTTCACTCGATTGATTCTAGAGATGAGGGGTTTGTCTTATGAAGAGAGATTGAGCAGTTTAGACCTTTACTCTCTCGGGTTTAGAAGAATCAAAGGAGATCTAATTGAGGTATACAAGATGATTAAGGTGATTGACAAATTAGCCGTAGAGAGGATATTTCCTCTTGTGGGGCAATCTAGAACGAGAGGTCATAGTTTTAGGATAAGGGGTAGCAGATTTAAACCAGAGATGAGGAGAAATTACTTCTCTCAAAGGGTCATGAATCTGTGGAATTCACTACCCCAAAGTGCAGTGGATGCCGGGACATTGAGTAAATTTAAGGAGGAGATAGACAGATTTTTAATTAGAAATGGGTTGAAGGGTTATGGACAACAGGCCAAGATGAGATCAGCCATGATCGTATTGAATGGCGGAGCAGGCTCGAGGGGCTGAATTGCCTATTCCTGCTCCTAGTTCTTATGTAAAACACCAATGCCCAAAAAAGGAAATTCAGTTATCATTGTACCTCATCTAAAAAGAGGATGATGTAAAACACAAACTTGAACAGGAAATGGCTGTTACAGACATTGCCAGCTGCGCAGTTGTGAGATTGAAGTGTATATGCCATGTGTGCAGTGGCATGACCCCTATACATTGCTACTTTCTTTTTAAATTGAAAAAAATAATTTTTTTTTTCACTTCTGGGGGATGTGTTACCCTCATATGTTTTCAATCATTGCACTTCATAAGAACTCAAACTGAAGAGTTATAAAAATGGACTTTTCTTTTAAAAAGTGGACAATGTGCTTCAAAAATATACATTCAAACTGTCTTGCAGTCTGGCAAGGACAAAAGGATATATTCTAACCTAAGAGGTGTCAAATACACTCATTCTGAACTCATCAAGAAACATTTTTAAATTGCATGGGTTCTTCTGAAACAAAGAAGGTGTGAAGTAGCCACATCCTGGGCCATTGTCAGTCACCACAGGGAGGAGGGGCTATGTTTCCCAATGAGGCAAGATGGGAAAACATTTTGACCTTAAAGTAGCTCTTTGGAGAGAGAGAAAGAGACACAGGATAAACATCACAAAAACCTGTCCAGCTGACTGTCGGGAGAAAATTCAGCAAGGCAAGAGGAGGTGCCCTGCTGTCATGCTGCAGTGGCCACTGCTGGGACTGCACCCAGTGAGAGGAGCCACAATGGACGCCAGCCTAAAACAGCTAAGTGGGGTTCGGGGCGGTGGGGGGTGCGGTGGTGGTGGGTCAGGGAGCAGGGCTGGGGGAGATATCTTTAGAATGAGTGGTCCATACTATTGGGGGGGACACAGGATGCCTGATCAGGAGGGCTCCCCCCACCCAGCCTTCAAGGAGGCCACCAGGTATTACTGGGCCGCCTCTTCAGGTGGTGAAGTGCTCGTTCGCCACTGATAAAACACCAGCGGCCGGGGGAGGAGCCCCTTAGTGGCAACTAATTCACCACTTAAGGGCCTCAATTGGCCTGGGGCGGATGGGCCATTTGCCTCCTCCCCCACCATTGGTAAAATAGCAGTGGGACAGGTAGTCAATGAGCCTGGCGACCCCTGCCACCCACACAATTTTACGACACCCCCTACCTCATAGCCCACTCCTAGGGGTTGGGGGCATAGAATTCTGGTCTATATCACCGTTCCTTCACTGTCACTGGGTTACAAACCTGGAACTCCCTTCCTAACAGCACTGTGGGTGTACCTACCCCACATGGACTGCAGCGGGTCAAGTCGGCAGCTCACCACCACCTTCTCAAGGGCATTTAGGGATGGGCTATAAATGCTGGCCTTGTCAGCGACGCCCACATCCCATGAATGAATGAAAAAAAAATTTTTTAAATTTAAACATGTACACAAAATACATAAGTACAAGAATTACTCCTGAGCAAATATGTTTGCATTGATTTTCTTCCACAGGTTCCATACATCAATTTTTTTGACACATTGACATAAAGCTCCAGAGCTGCCTGTTAAAACCTTATTTTCCATTTAATATCACCCCTTTTAATATGAAATGATTAAGAAAATGGTTGCCGCTTTTTTTCAAACATGTAGAGGATTTTTTAAAGTTAATTTGGAGGTTAGCATTATTAATATTATGTTAGAGACGTACACAAAGAGGGCGGGTTTTGATTTTTTTTGCCAGCTTAAAATGTAATAGCTACAGTATCCTGACCCCCAACTGGCTGAAAAGGTGGAATCTGGAGTCACTTTATAACCAATCATAGGCCAATACTTGGTTGTGTGGCTCCCAGCTCCAGAATGGAATATGGGACCAAAGGAAAGAGTAAATTATGTAAACTAACTTGAGTACAGGGTATTAGAAATTATGTTAAATCATTGAGAATATGGGGTGAAAAAGATGATGATGGCAAAAATAATGCTTTAAAACTTTTTCTCAAACTTGTACAATTATAGTTTAGAAGAATAATGCTGTGATAAAGCGAGTGCTCTCATTTGAATAGCATCATTACGTTTGTGCAAGCCCAATTTGCCACGACAAGCAGTGAATGGTAAAACCATCTGATTGAAGCTGCCCAAAGTCTCTGCTTTCCAATTACCTCCCTTAGTTGTTAACAGTGTGAACAGTTGACTGAAGCTGCTTGACGACTGTAAGTACTGAACTGCACAAAATAGTTGGCATGCTTAATATGTTTTAATGGATACCTTTGTAATTGGTACCCATGGTCATTGCAAATGGCTAGTGCCCTTTTCCCAATATAGGCAGTCTAATACTCTTTTCAATGAATAGATGATGTGAAGAAACTATTACATATTGGGATTAAAGATGTGGAGACTCCATTCCAGGTGCAGAGTTTGACCCAATGTGAGTGCAAATTGGATTCAGGTAAGCATGTCCAATTTACAGCATGTCTGATTTCAGGTCATTAATTTCAGCAACTGAACAATTGCGAGGGTTGCATATTGGAAACGTTGATCTCTCCATCAGATTTTCTGCTTGATACTCCTTCCTAGTGTGTCTTTGTGTTGATAGTGGAGTCTCTGCAAATTTAGCCTTATTTTGCAGAGCACATGCTACTTGTTAGAAAACATTGTACTCAGTTTTGGTTACCATGCCACAAAGAATACACTCGAATGAGTTGCATCTTTAGGAATGGGCAGTACATTCAGCCAAGTTTTGAACAAATAATTTAAAAATTACAGAAAACAGTAACACAACTGATCCCAAGTGTAAAATGGATACATTATGACAAAAGAATCACGAAGCTTAAAATTTAACATAATGAAAGGAAAGCAGTTAAGTAGGACCTCATCGAAAAATATAAAATATGAAATGGTATATGTAAGGTAAACCCAGATTATTAGTTTAAATTATGCAAGAATATTGACAGCTAATAAATGGAAACTAGTGAAAATAAATATAGAATAGATGTCAAAAAATTCCTTTCATTCAAAGAATGGTTGAAATAACCAACCAAGCAGTAAAGTCAAAAACATTAGCGATATTCAAAAGACAATTACATACAACGGTGGCAGGTTAGAGTTCATTTACAATATTTTGTCAGTGTAACTTGGTTTCTTTTGGCACCAATACTGCAACAATAGCAAAAATGCAGCCTTAATCTGGAGTCAGGGTCTAATCTAAAACCAGAGTGAATCTGAGTGAGATTACCTGGAGGAATTCCACAGATTCCAATGTTCCTCAGAGGGGCCACTTCCTCTATTTGGTTTTTATGTTACAAGTAAACAGCTGAAGGGCATTGTTCAGTTAAGGGTATGAAGTGAATAATGTTACGACTGTGCTGGGAGCAAAGCACTGTCAATTCAGTCCCGTCACTCCACAGCTCTCAGCATATTATTAAAGTTTCCCCATCCAACTGGAAAACAGCTAAATTAAACACTCTAGTAATCCCCGGAATAAAACAGACCAAACCAGTTATCTTTAGACAACAACAAATTAACTATTTATTAAAACTAAATCTTAAACTCTATTAAGATAAACCTGTGTCTAATGAATTTATAACTTCTTATTTTAACCTAACTTCCCCATTCACACACATTGTTGGAGAAAATCCAGATTGTGCCCAATTGTTGAACAAATTCTCCGGACTCAGACGTTGAGAACAAACACTTTATTGCATGATATCATGGGGTAACACACCTTTCCTAAAGGCGGTCCAGTGCTACTCCCCAAGAGCTACAAATCGCCGTGGACTTATATAGTATAAAAGAAGCAGAGCTAGCAGTTTCACAATTAAGCATAAATCACAGGACAACCACAAGACCGCCTACAGCTCTGTGCCCTTTGCAAAGTCCGAGGTCAGTAGAGCGTTAGTTCGAGCATAACAAGCTATTGTTCCCTATTGAACGTACACACTCCAGGTATTATATTTGGCCGTTACTTCTGGCTAGGTTGCACAAACATGATAAAAACAGAAGAGTCAGTAATGAACAGTCTGCGTTCACTTCCCCAAAATCCATCATGAGCTCTGTCCCTTCCTAAGCCAGATGATTGTGGTCAGTTGCTCTGTCTACATTTCCTGACCATTGGTTAGGTTAGCTACAAGCTGCGTCCTGTTTTTCTATTTCTACAAAGTTAAGTAATAATTAGCAAAGCTCAGAAAATTCTCCAACACACATACACTCAAAAATCATGGTTAACCGGTTTCAAAAGTGGTGTTTTTAAAAATTAGCTGTTTCTTAAGAATAAATAAATAAGGCTTTGTGGGTTATGTTCCTGATGGGTGAGGTATTCTAATGTGGAAATAATCAAATGTTACTCAAAGTCTTCACGTGGATTTGATGAAATGGTCTGTTCTTAATAGACATTCAAACTCTTTGGTTGCAGCAGGCACCAACAGTTCCTTCAACAATGAGCAGAGCAATAGGTCACCTTGAATTTTAAAACTGACAGTATCTCAGTTGAAACTTTACTTCAAATTTCAGCAAACTCGATCAGTCAAGAGAGATTAAATCTTGAAGCAAATACTTCCTGGCTTGGAAGTAAAGATAAGGAGTTTTACTACCTTCAGCAATAGAATGTAGAATTTTTGCTGAGAGAAAATAGACAGCTCTTCAGTAGCATGGCTCGCTGGAGCGTGTCTCAAGACAAACTGGGTCAGACCATTTTTTGCCAGTTTTACACACAGTCAAATCAAAATATTATACCATATGAACACTCTCTCCTGCTGTGGCCTAGAGTAACAAAATGCAGCCAAGGCAAACTATACTCCAGAAATCCAAAACGTCGCTCCCTGTCTTAAAGGCACACCGTTTTAACAGAGTCTTAAAGGCACATAGTTTTAATCTGAGGAGAAAAAAGATACGGTTCCATGACAATATAAAGAGAGCCTGCTGAACACAAAGGGTTAGAGTCATAGAATCATAGAACGTTTATGGCATAGAAAGAGGCCACTTGGTCCATTGTGTCTATGCCAGCCAAAAAAGGATCCACCTTTTCCAAGCCCACCTAGAACCATAGAGCCATAGAAAAATTATGGCACAGAAGGAGACCATTCAGCCCATGGTGTTTGTGCTGGCTGAAAAACCTAGCCGCCGAATCTAATCCCACCTTCCAGCACCTGGTCCATAGCCTTGCAGGTTACAGCTCTTCAGGTGCATGTCCAGGTACCTTTTAAATGAGTTGAGGGTTTCTGCCCCCACCACCATTCCTGGCAGTGAATTCCAGACACCCACCACCCTCTGGGTGAAGAGGTTTTTCCTCATGTCCCCCTAATCCTTCTACTAATCACCTTAAATCTGTGCCCCCTGGTAATTGACCTCTCCGCTAGGGGAAACAGATCCTTCCTGTCTACTCTATCTAGGCCCCTCATAATTTTTCACATCTCAATTAAGTCACCCCTCAGCCTCCTCTGTTCTAAGGAAAACAATGCTAGCCTATCCAATCATTCCTTAGCTGCAACTTTCAAGCCCTGGCAACATTCCAGTATTTGGTCCGTAACCCTGCAGATTATAACACTTGAAGTGCATATTCGGAATTCTTTTGAATGAGTTGATAGTTTTTGCCTCAACTACCCTTTCAGGCAGTGAGTTCCAGACCCCCACCACACTCTGGGTGAAAAACCTTTTCCTCATCTCCCCTCTAATCTTTCGACGAATCACTTTAAAACTACGCCCACTAGTCACTGACCTTTCTGCTAAGGTAAATAGGACCTTCACCTCCATTCTATCCAGGCATCTCAAAATTTTACACATTTTAATCAGATCTCCACTCAGCCTTCTTGGTTCCAAGGAAAACAACCCCAGCCAATCTAATCTTTCCTCAAAGCTGCATTTTGAGTCCCAGCAACATCCTTGTAAATGTCCTCTGCACCCTCTCTTGTGCAATTACGTCCTTTCTCTAATGAGGTGACCAGAACTGCACGCAGTATTCAAGTTGTGGTCTAACCAATGAGTTATACAGTTCCAGCATAACCTCCCTGCTCTTAAATTCTATTCTTTGGCCTCCTTGTTTCGAGAGACAATGGGTAAGTGCTAGAGGTGGTCAGTGGTTTGTGGAGCAGTGTCGGGAGTGGCTATAAAGGCCAATTCTAGAGTGACAGACCCTTCCACAGGTGCTGCAGATAAAATTGGATGTCGGGGGTGTTACACAGTTGGCTCTCTCCTTGCGCTTCTGTCTCTTTTCCTGCCAACTGCTAAGTCTCTTCGACTTGCCACGCTTTAGCCCTGCCTTTATAGCTGTCCACCAGCTCTGGCGATCACAGGACATCATGTCGCATTTGCAGACGTCTTTAAAGCGGCCGGTGGGTCTGATACCAGTGATGGACTCGCTGTACAATACGTCCTTGGGGATCCAGCATCTTCCATGCGGCTCTCATGGCCAAGCCATCACACGCGCCGCTGGCTCAGGAGGGCATATATGTTGGCCACCTCGAGGGCTTCTGCGTTGGAGATACGGTCCTGCCATCTGATGCCAAGGATTCTCCGGAGACAGCGAAGATGGAATGCATTGAGACGTCACTCTTGGCTGACATACATTGTCCAGGCCTCGCTGCCGTAAAGCAAAGTACTGAGGACACAGGCTTGAACTACTCAGACTTTTGTGTTCTGTGTCAGTGTGCCATTTTCCCACACTCTCTTGGCCACTCTGGACATAGCAGTGGAAGCCTTTCCCATGCGTTTGTGGATTTCTGCATTGAGAGACAGGTTACTGGTGATAGTTGAGCCTAGGTAGGTGAACTCTTGAACCACTTCCAGAGCGTTGTCGCTGATATTGATGGATGGAGCATTTCTGACGTCCTGTCCCATGATATTTGTTTTCTTGAGGCTGATGGTTAGGCCAAATTCGTTGCAGGCAGCCGCAATCCTGTCGGTGAGTCTCTGCAGACATTCTTCCGTGTGGGATGTTAATGCAGCATCATCATCAAAGAGGAGTTCCCTGATGAAGACTTTCCGTACTTACGTCTTCGCTCTTAGACGGGCAAGGTTGAACAACCTGCCACCTTATCTTGTGTGGAGGAAAATTCCTTCTTCTGAAGACTTGAGCGCATGTGAGAGCAGCAGGGAGAAGATCCCAAACAGTGTAGGTGCGAGAATACAGCCCTGTTTCATGCCACTCAGGAAGGGAAAGGGGTCTGCTGAGGCACCGCTATGCTGAATTGTGCCTTACATATTGTCATGGAATGAGGTGATGTTACTTAGTAGCTTTGGTTGACATCTAATCTTTGCTAGTAGTCTGAAGAGACCACGTCTGCTGACGAGGTCAAAGGCTTTGGTGAGCCTGTTTAAAGCAACTCGAGCAAAGACTTGCCCCACCATGCTGAGCAGGGAGATTCCACGGTAGTTGTTGCAGTCACCGCGGTCACCCTTGCTCTGAAAGAGGGTGATGATATTGGTATCGCGCATGTCCTGTGGTACTGCTCCCTCATCCCAGCACAGAGAATCCTTGAATCACACGGTTTATAGTCCCGCTGGTCTCACTGATTCATACTGAATATATTCCCGCTGGTCAAACTGATTCACACTGTTAATCGTCCCACTGGTCTCACTGATTCACACTGTTTATAGTCCCGCTGGTCTCGCTGATTCACACTGTTTATCGTCCCACTGGTCTCACTGATTCACACTGTTTATCGTCCCACTGCTCTCACTGATTCACACTGTTAATCGTCCCACTGGTCTCACTGATTCACACTGTTTATCGTCCCACTGCTCTCACTGATTCACACTGTTTATCGTCCCACTGGTCTCGCTGATTCACACTGTTTATCGTCCCACTGGTCTCACTGATTCACACTGTTTATCGTCCCACTGCTCTCACTGATTCACACTGTTTATCGTCCCACTGGTCTCGCTGATTCACACTGTTTATAGTCCCACTGGTCTCTCTGATTCACACTGTTTATCGTCCCACTGGTCTCTCTGATTCACTCTGTTTATCGTCCCACTGCTCTCACTGATTCACACTGTTTATCGTCCCACTGGTCTCGCTGATTCACACTGTTTATAGTCCCACTGGTCTCTCTGATTCACACTGTTTATAGTCCCACTGGTCTCTCTGATTCACACTGTTTATCGTCCCACTGGTCTCTCTGATTCACTCTGTTTATCGTCCCACTGGTCTCGCTGATTCACACTGTTTATCGTCCCACTGCTCTCACTGATTCACACTGTTTATCGTCCCACTGGTCTCGCTGATTCACACTGTTTATCGTCCCACTGCTCTCACTGATTCACACTGTCTATAGTCCCACTGGTCTCGCTGATTCACACTGTTTATCGTCCCACTGCTCTCACTGATTCACACTGTTTATAGTCCCACTGGTCTCGCTGATTCACACTGTTTATCGTCCCACTGTACTCTCTGATTCACACTGTTTATAGTCCCGCTGGTCTCACTGATTCACACTGTTTATCGTCCCACTGGTCTCTCTGATTCACACTATTTATCGTCCCACTGTACTCTCTGATTCACACTGTTTATAGTCCCGCTGGTCTCACTGATTCACACTGTTTATCGTCCCACTGGTCAAACTGATTCACACTGTTTATAGTCCCGCTGGTCTCGCTGATTCACAGTGTTTATAGTCCCGCTGGTCTCACTGATTCACACTGTTTATAGTCCCGCTGGTCTCGCTGATTCACAGTGTTTATAGTCCCGCTGGTCTCACTGATTCACACTGTTTATAGTCCCGCTGGTCTCGCTGATTCACACTGTTAATCGTCCCACTGGTCTCTCTGATTCACACTATTTATCGTCCCACTGTACTCTCTGATTCACACTGTTTATAGTCCCGCTGGTCTCACTGATTCACACTGTTTATCGTCCCACTGGTCTCTCTGATTCACACTATTTATCGTCCCACTGTACTCTCTGATTCACACTGTTTATAGTCCCGCTGGTCTCACTGATTCACACTGTTTATAGTCCCGCTGGTCTCGCTGATTCACAGTGTTTATAGTCCCGCTGGTCTCACTGATTCACACTGTTTATAGTCCCGCTGGTCTCTCTGATTCACACTGTTTATAGTCCCGCTGGTCTCACTGATTCACACTGTTTATCGTCCCACTGGTCAAACTGATTCACACTGTTTATAGTCCCGCTGGTCTCACTGATTCACACTGTTTATAGTCCCGCTGGTCTCACTGATTCACACTGTTTATAGTCCCGCTGGTCTCTCTGATTCACACTGTTTATAGTCCCGCTGGTCTCACTGATTCACACTGTTTATAGCCCCGCTGGTCAAACTGATTCACACTGTTTATAGTCCCACTGGTCTCACTGATTCACACTGTTTATAGTCCCGCTGGTCTCTCTGATTCACACTGTTTATAGTCCCGCTGGTCTCACTGATTCACACTGTTTATAGCCCCGCTGGTCAAACTGATTCACACTGTTTACAGTCCCGCTGGTCAAACTGATTCACACTGTTTACAGTCCCGCTGGTCTCACTGATTCACACTGTTTATAGTCCCGCTGGTCTCACTGATTCACACTGTTTATAGTCCCGCTGGTCTCTCTGATTCACACTGTTTATAGTCCCGCTGGTCTCACTGATTCACACTGTTTATAGCCCCGCTGGTCAAACTGATTCACACTGTTTATAGTCCCACTGGTCTCGCTGATTCACCCTGTTTATCGTCCCACTGGTCTCACTGATTCACACTGTTTATCGTCCCACTGGTCTCACTGATTCACACTGTTTATAGCCCCGCTGGTCAAATTGATTCACACTGTTTATAGCCCCGCTGGTCAAACTGATTCACACTGTTTATAGTCCCACTGGTCTCGCTGATTCACCCTGTTTATCGTCCCACTGGTCTCACTGATTCACACTGTTTATCGTCCCACTGGTCTCACTGATTCACACTGTTTATAGTCCCGCTGGTCTCGCTGATTCACCCTGTTTATCGTCCCACTGGTCTCACTGATTCACACTGTTTATCGTCCCACTGGTCTCACTGATTCACACTGTTTATCGTCCCACTGGTCTCACTGATTCACACTGTTTATAGTCCCGCTGGTCTCACTGATTCACACTGTTTATCGTCCCACTGGTCTCACTGATTCACACTGTTTATCGTCCCACTGGTCTCACTGATTCACACTGTTTATAGTCCCGCTGGTCTCACTGATTCACACTGTTTATCGTCCCACTGGTCTCACTGATTCACACTGTTTATAGTCCCGCTGGTCTCACTGATTCACACTGTTTATCGTCCCACTGGTCTCACTGATTCACACTGTTTATCGTCCCACTGGTCTCACTGATTCACACTGTTTATCGTCCCACTGGTCTCACTGATTCACACTGTTTATAGTCCCGCTGGTCTCGCTGATTCACCCTGTTTATCGTCCCACTGGTCTCACTGATTCACCCTGTTTATCGTCCCACTGGTCTCACTGATTCACACTGTTTATAGTCCCGCTGGTCTCACTGATTCACACTGTTTATCGTCCCACTGGTCTCACTGATTCACACTGTTTATAGTCCCGCTGGTCTCGCTGATTCACAGTGTTTATCGTCCCACTGGTCTCACTGATTCACACTGTTTATAGTCCCGCTGGTCTCGCTGATTCACCCTGTTTATCGTCCCACTGGTCTCACTGATTCACCCTGTTTATCGTCCCACTGGTCTCACTGATTCACACTGTTTATAGCCCCGCTGGTCAAACTGATTCACACTGTTTATAGTCCCACTGGTCTCACTGATTCACACTGTTTATAGTCCCGCTGGTCTCTCTGATTCACACTGTTTATAGTCCCGCTGGTCTCACTGATTCACACTGTTTATAGCCCCGCTGGTCAAACTGATTCACACTGTTTACAGTCCCGCTGGTCAAACTGATTCACACTGTTTACAGTCCCGCTGGTCTCACTGATTCACACTGTTTATAGTCCCGCTGGTCTCACTGATTCACACTGTTTATAGCCCCGCTGGTCAAACTGATTCACACTGTTTATAGTCCCACTGGTCTCGCTGATTCACCCTGTTTATCGTCCCACTGGTCTCACTGATTCACACTGTTTATCGTCCCACTGGTCTCACTGATTCACACTGTTTATAGCCCCGCTGGTCAAACTGATTCACACTGTTTATAGCCCCGCTGGTCAAACTGATTCACACTGTTTATAGTCCCACTGGTCTCGCTGATTCACCCTGTTTATCGTCCCACTGGTCTCACTGATTCACACTGTTTATCGTCCCGCTGGTCAAACTGATTCACACTGTTTATAGTCCCGCTGGTCTCGCTGATTCACCCTGTTTATCGTCCCACTGGTCTCACTGATTCACACTGTTTATCGTCCCACTGGTCTCACTGATTCACACTGTTTATAGTCCCGCTGGTCTCACTGATTCACACTGTTTATCGTCCCACTGGTCTCACTGATTCACACTGTTTATAGTCCCGCTGGTCTCACTGATTCACACTGTTTATCGTCCCACTGGTCTCACTGATTCACACTGTTTATCGTCCCACTGGTCTCACTGATTCACACTGTTTATCGTCCCACTGGTCTCACTGATTCACACTGTTTATAGTCCCGCTGGTCTCGCTGATTCACCCTGTTTATCGTCCCACTGGTCTCACTGATTCACCCTGTTTATCGTCCCACTGGTCTCACTGATTCACACTGTTTATAGTCCCGCTGGTCTCACTGATTCACACTGTTTATCGTCCCACTGGTCTCACTGATTCACACTGTTTATAGTCCCGCTGGTCTCGCTGATTCACAGTGTTTATCGTCCCACTGGTCTCACTGATTCACACTGTTTATCGTCCCACTGGTCTCACTGATTCACACTGTTTATAGTCCCGCTGGTCTCGCTGATTCACCCTGTTTATCGTCCCACTGGTCTCACTGATTCACCCTGTTTATCGTCCCACTGGTCTCACTGATTCACACTGTTTATAGTCCCGCTGGTCTCACTGATTCACACTGTTTATCGTCCCACTGGTCTCACTGATTCACACTGTTTATAGTCCCGCTGGTCTCGCTGATTCACAGTGTTTATCGTCCCACTGGTCTCACTGATTCACACTGTTTATAGTCCCGCTGGTCTCACTGATTCACACTGTTTATAGTCCCGCTGGTCTCTCTGATTCACACTGTTTATAGTCCCGCTGGTCTCACTGATTCACCCTGTTTATAGTCCCGCTGGTCTCACTGATTCACACTGTTTATAGTCCCGCTGGTCTCACTGATTCACACTGTTTATCGTCCCGCTGGTCTCACTGATTCACCCTGTTTATAGTCCCGCTGGTCTCACTGATTCACACTGTTTATAGTCCCGCTGGTCTCACTGATTCACACTGTTTATAGTCCCGCTGGTCTCACTGATTCACACTGTTTATCGTCCCGCTGGTCTCACTGATTCACACTGTTTATAGTCCCGCTGGTCTCTCTGATTCACACTGTTTATAGTCCCGCTGGTCTCACTGATTCACCCTGTTTATAGTCCCGCTGGTCTCACTGATTCACACTGTTTATAGTCCCGCTGGTCTCACTGATTCACACTGTTTATCGTCCCGCTGGTCTCACTGATTCACACTGTTTATAGTCCCGCTGGTCTCACTGATTCACCCTGTTTATAGTCCCGCTGGTCTCACTGATTCACACTGTTTATAGTCCCGCTGGTCTCACTGATTCACCCTGTTTATAGTCCCGCTGGTCTCACTGATTCACCCTGTTTATAGTCCCGCTGGTCTCACTGATTCACACTGTTTATAGTCCCGCTGGTCTCACTGATTCACACTGTTTATAGTCCCGCTGGTCTCACTGATTCACACTGTTTATCGTCCCGCTGGTCTCACTGATTCACACTGTTTATAGTCCCGCTGGTCTCTCTGATTCACACTGTTTATAGTCCCGCTGGTCTCACTGATTCACCCTGTTTATAGTCCCGCTGGTCTCACTGATTCACACTGTTTATAGTCCCGCTGGTCTCACTGATTCACACTGTTTATAGTCCCGCTGGTCTCACTGATTCACACTGTTTATAGTCCCGCTGGTCTCACTGATTCACCCTGTTTATAGTCCCGCTGGTCTCACTGATTCACACTGTTTATCGTCCCACTGGTCTCACTGATTCACACTGTTTATCGTCCCGCTGGTCTCACTGATTCACCCTGTTTATAGTCCCGCTGGTCTCACTGATTCACACTGTTTATAGTCCCGCTGGTCTCACTGATTCACACTGTTTATAGTCCCGCTGGTCTCACTGATTCACACTGTTTATAGTCCCGCTGGTCTCACTGATTCACCCTGTTTATCGTCCCACTGGTCTCACTGATTCACACAGTTTATAGTCCCGCTGGTCAAACTGATTCATACTGTTTATAGCCCCGCTGGTCAAACTGATTCATACAGTTTATAGTCCCGCTGGTCTCGCTAATTCACCCTGCTTATAGTCCCACTGTTCTCACTGATTCACACTGTTTATAGTCCCGCTGGTCACACTGATTCACCCTGTTTATAGTTGCGCTGGTCTCACTGATTCACACTGTTAATACTCCCGCTGGTCTCACTGAATCACACTGTTTATAGTCCTGATGGTCTCTTTGATTCACACTGTTTATAGTCCGGCTGGTCTCGCTGATTCACACTGTTTATAGTCCCGCTGGTCTCACTGATTCACATTGTTTGCAGTCCCGCTGGTCTCACTGATTCACAGTGTTTACAGACCCGATGGTCTCACTGATTCACAGTGTTTACAGACCCGATGGTCTCACTGATTCACAGTGTTTACAGTCCCGATGGTCTCACTGATTTACACTGTTTAGAGTCCCGCTGGTCTCACTGATTCTCACTGTTTACAGGCCCTCTGGTCTCGCTGATTCACACTGTTTACAGTCCCGCTGGTCTCACTGTGAGAATAAGAAATACTGAAATGTTGTTTCTACAGCTTGTGGAAAGTTACCAAGAAGTCATTTGTGCACAACATAATGAAATCACTGAAAAAGAGAACTGATAAGGATATGTCAGTGGAGACCTTAAGACAGTACATCACTGACAAAGAGAATTGATAAGGGTATGTAAGTGGAGACCTTGGGACAGTACATCACTTAAAAATTGTGCTTAGGCAGATAACAGAGAAACAGCAAGAGTTAGAACAACGGATGTAGTGAATAAGAAACTGCCCCACTAAGATAAAGGCTGACAGCTGCAAGTTAAAACACATAATGGAGAGCCAAATAAGGTAAAACAAAAACAAGAGTTAGGGGCTAGAAAGTTAGAGTAGGGGGAGAAGTAAACAGAGGAGGAGACTGTAGCAACCATAGGATAGGTTAGTGTCATAATACGTTATAACCAATAATGTAAAATAAAGGCGTGGACAAAAGAATTTGTATTGTATAAACATGAACTGAATATGTTGATCGGTGTGCCTGCTTGTAGGACACCCGATCTTGCAAGAACGTTAAATAAACTTACTTCTTCAGAGTTTGACTTGGTGTAAATTATTATCAAGTGGGCTACGTTTCTCACATCACTGATTCACACTGTTTATAGTCCCGCTGGTCTTACTGATTTACAGTGTTTGGAGTCCCGTTGGTCTCACTGATTCACGCTGTTTACAGTCCCGCTGGTCTCACTAATTCACACTGTTTACAGTCCCTCTGGTCTCGCTGATTCACACTGTTTACAGTCCCGCTGGTCTCACTGATTCACACTGTTTACAGTCCCGCTGGTCTTACAAATTTACAGTGTTTGGAGTCCCGCTGCTCTCACTGATTCACCCTGTTTATTTTTCTTCTGGTCTCATTGATTCACCCTGTTTAGATTCCTTCAGGTCTCACTGATTCACCCTGTTTATTTTCCCTCTGGTCTCACTGATTCACCCTGTTTATATTCCTTCTGGTCTCACTGATTCACCCTGTTTATATTCCTTCTGGTCTCACTGATTCACCCTGTTTAGATTCCTTCAGGTCTCACTGATTCACCCTGTTTATTTTCCCTCTGGTCTCACTGATTCACACTGTTTATCGTCCCGCTGGTCTCACTGATTCACCTTGTTTATATTCCTTCTGGTCTCACTGATTCACCCTGTTTAGATTCCTTCTGGTCTCACTGATTCACCCTGTTTATATTCCTTCTGGTCTCACTGATTCACCCTGTTTATTTTCCCGCTGGTCTCACTGATTCACCCTGTTTATATTCCTTCTGGTCTCACTGATTCACCCTGTTTATATTCCTTCTGGTCTCACTGATTCACCCTGTTTATATTCCTTCTGGTCTCACTGATTCACACTGTTTATATTCCTTCTGGTCTCACTGATTCACCCTGTTTATATTCCTTCTGGTCTCACTGATTCACCCTGTTTATATTCCTTCTGGTCTCACTGATTCACCCTGTTTATATTCCTTCTGGTCTCACTGATTCACCCTGTTTATATTCCTTCTGGTCTCACTGATTCACCCTGTTTATATTCCTTCTGGTCTCACTGATTCACACTGTTTATATTCCTTCTGGTCTCACTGATTCACCCTGTTTATATTCCTTCTGTTCTCACTGATTCACCCTGTTTATATTCCTTCTGGTCTCACTGATTCACCCTGTTTATATTCCTTCTGGTCTCACTGATTCACCCTGTTTATATTCCTTCTGGTCTCACTGATTCACCCTGTTTATATTCCTTCTGGTCTCACTGATTCACCCAGTTTATATTCCTTCTGATCTCACTGATTCACCCTGTTTATTTTCCTTCTGGTCTCACTGATTCACCCTGTTTATATTCCTTCTGGTCTCACTGATTCACCCTGTTTATATTCCTTCTGGTCTCACTGATTCACACTGTTTATATTCCTTCTGGTCTCACTGATTCACCCTGTTTATATTCCTTCTAGTCTCACTGATTCACCCTGTTTATATTCCTTCTGGTCTCACTGATTCACCCTGTTTATATTCCTTCTGGTCTCACTGATTCACCCTGTTTATATTCCTTCTGGTCTCACTGATTCACCCTGTTTATATTCCTTCTGGTCTCACTGATTCACCCTGTTTATATTCCTTCTGGTCTCACTGATTCACACTGTTTATAGTCCCGCTGGTCTCACTGATTCACCCTGTTTATATTCCTTCTGGTCTCACTGATTCACCCTGTTTATATTCCTTCTGGTCTCACTGATTCACACTGTTTATAGTCCCGCTGGTCTCACTGATTCACCCTGTTTATATTCCTTCTGGTCTCACTGATTCACCCTGTTTATAGTCCCGCTGGTCTCACTGATTCACACTGTTTATCGTCCCGCTGGTCTCACTGATTCACCCTTTTTATATTCCTTCTAGTCTCACTGATTCACCCTGTTTATAGTCCCGCTGGTCTCACTGATTCACACTGTTTATCGTCCCGCTGGTCTCACTGATTCACCCTTTTTATATTCCTTCTAGTCTCACTGATTCACCCTGTTTATAGTCCCGCTGGTCTCACTGATTCACCCTGTTTATATTCCTTCTGGTCTCACTGATTCACACTGTTTATCGTCCCGCTGGTCTCACTGATTCACCCTGTTTATATTCCTTCTGGTCTCACTGATTCACCCTGTTTATATTCCTTCTGGTCTCACTGATTCACCCTGTTTATATTCCTTCTGGTCTCACTAATTCACCCTGTTTATATTCCTTCTGGTCTCACTGATTCACACTGTTTATAGTCCCGCTGGTCTCACTGATTCACCCTGTTTATATTCCTTCTGGTCTCACTAATTCACCCTGTTTATATTCCTTCTGGTCTCACTGATTCACACTGTTTATCGTCCCGCTGGTCTCACTGATTCACCCTGTTTATATTCCTTCTGGTCTCACTGACTCACCCTGTTTATTTTCCTTCTGGTCTCACTGATTCACCCTGTTTATTTTCCTTCTGGTCTCACTGATTCACCCTGTTTATATTCCTTCTGGTCTCACTGATTCACCCTGTTTATTTTCCTTCTGGTCTCACTGACTCACCCTGTTTATTTTCCTTCTGGTCTCACTGATTCACCCTGTTTATTTTCCTTCTGGTCTCACTGATTCACCCTGTTTATATTCCTTCTGGTCTCACTGATTCACCCTGTTTATATTCCTTCTGGTCTCACTGATTCACCCTGTTTATATTCCTTCTTGTCTCACTGATTCACCCTGTTTATATTCCTTCTAGTCTCACTGATTCACCCTGTTTATATTCCTTCTGGTCTCACTGATTCACCCTGTTTATATTCCTTCTTGTCTCACTGATTCACCCTGTTTATATTCCTTCTCGTCTCACTGATTCACCCTGTTTATATTCCTTCTGGTCTCACTGACTCACCCTGTTTATTTTCCTTCTGGTCTCACTGATTCACACTGTTTATATTCCTTCTGGTCTCACTGATTCACCCTGTTTCGATTCCTTCTGGTCTCACTGATTCACCCTGTTTATTTTCCTTCTGGTCTCACTGATTCACCCTGTTTATTTTCCTTCTGGTCTCACTGATTCACCCTGTTTAGATTCCTTCTGGTCTCACTGACTCACCCTGTTTATTTTCCTTCTGGTCTCACTGATTCACCCTGTTTATTTTCCTTCTGGTCTCACTGATTCACCCTGTTTATATTCCTTCTGGTCTCACTGATTCCCCCTGTTTATATTCCTTCTGGTCTCACTGATTCACCCTGTTTATATTCCTTCTTGTCTCACTGACTCACCCTGTTTATTTTCCTTCTGGTCTCACTGATTCACCCTGTTTATTTTCCTTCTGGTCTCACTGATTCACCCTGTTTATATTCCTTCTGGTCTCACTGATTCACCCTGTTTATATTCCTTCTGGTCTCACTGATTCACCCTGTTTATATTCCTTCTGGTCTCACTGATGCACCCTGTTTATATTCCTTCTGGTCTCACTGATTCACCCTGTTTATTTTCCTTCTGGTCTCACTGATTCACCCTGTTTATTTTCCTTCTGGTCTCACTGATTCACCCTGTTTATATTCCTTCTGGTCTCACTGATTCACCCTGTTTATATTCCTTCTTGTCTCACTGATTCACCCTGTTTATATTCCTTCTAGTCTCACTGATTCACCCTGTTTATATTCCTTCTGGTCTCACTGACTCACCCTGTTTATTTTCCTTCTGGTCTCACTGATTCACACTGTTTATATTCCTTCTGGTCTCACTGATTCACCCTGTTTAGATTCCTTCTGGTCTCACTGATTCACCCTGTTTATTTTCCTTCTGGTCTCACTGATTCACAGTGTTTACAATCCCGCTGGTCTCACTGATTCATGCTGTTTACAGTCCCGCTTGTCTCACTGATTCACACTCTTTACAGTCCCGCCTGTCTCACTGATTCACACTGTTTGCAGTCCCGATGGTCTCACTGATTCACCCTGTTTATCGTCGAACTGGTCTCACTGACTGACACTATTTATAGTTCCACTGGTCTCACTGATTCACACTGTTTACAGTCCCGCAGGTCTCTCTGATTCACACTGTTTAAAATCCCGCTGGTCTCACTGATTCTCACTGTTTACCGTCCCGCAGGTCTCTGTGATTCACACTGTTTGCAGTCCCGATGGTCTCACTGATTCACCCTGTTTATCGTCGAACTGGTCTCACTGACTGACACTATTTATAGTTCCACTGGTCTCACTGATTCACACTGTTTAAAATCCCGCTGGTCTCACTGATTCACACTGTTTAAAATCCCGCTGGTCTCACTGATTCACACTGTTTACCGTCCCGCAGGTCTCTCTGATTCACACTGTTTAGAGTCCCGCTGGTCTCACTGATTCACACTGATTACCGTCCTGCTGGTCTCAGTTTTTCACACTGTTTATAGTCCTGCTGGTCTCACTGATTGACACTGTTTAAAATCCCGCTGGTCTCACTGATTCACACTGTTTATAGTCCTGCTGGACTCACTGATTCACACTGTTTACAGTCCTGCTGGACTCACTGTTTCACACTGTTTATAGTCCCGCTGGTCAAACTGATTCACACTGTTTATAGTCCCACTGGTCTCGTTGAATCACACTGTTTATAGTCCAGCTTGTCTCACAGATTCACACTGTTTACAGTCCCGCTGGTCTCACTGATTTATACTGTTTACAGTCACGCTGGTCTCACTGATTCACACTGTTTATATTCCTTCTGATCTCGCTGATTCACCATGTTTCTATTCCTTCTGGCCTCGCTGATTAACACTGTTTGTCGTCCCACTGGTCTCTCTGATTCACACTGTTTATTGTCCCGCGGGTCTCTCTGATTCACCCTGTTTATATTCCTTCTGGTCTCGCTGATTCACACTGTTTGTCGTCCCACTGGTCTCTCTGATTCACACTGTTCATCGTCCCACTGGTCTCTCTGATTCACACTGTTCATCGTCCCACTGGTCTCTCTGATTCACACTGTTTATGTTCCCGCTGGTCTCTCTGATTCACACTGTTCATCGTCCCGCTGGTCTCTCTGATTCACACTGTTTATCGTCCCGCTGGTCTCTCTGATTCACACTGTTTATGTTCCCGCTGGTCTCTCTGATTCACACTGTTCATCGTCCCACTGGTCTCTCTGATTCACACTGTTTATGTTCCCGCTGGTCTCTCTGATTCACACTGTTCATCGTCCCACTGGTCTCTCTGATTCACACTGTTCATCGTCCCGCTGGTCTCTCTGATTCACCCTGTTTATAGTCCCGCTGGTCTCTGTGATTCACACTGTTCATCGTCCCGCTGGTCTCTCTGATTCACCCTGTTTATAGTCCCGCTGGTCTCTCTGATTCACACTGTTTATCGTCCCGCTGGTCTCTCTGATTCACACTGTTCATCGTCCCGCTGGTCTCACTGATTCACCCTGTTTATATTCCTTCTGGTCTCGCTGATTCACACTGTTTATATTCCTTCTGGTCTCACTGATTCACCCTGTTTATATTCCTTCTGGTCTCTCTGATTCACACTGTTTATACTCCCGCTTGTCTCTCTGATTCACACTGTTTATCGTCCCACTGGTCTCTTTGATTCACAGTGTTTATCGTCCCACTGGTCTCTCTGATTCACACTGTTCATCGTCCCGCTGGTCTCTCTGATTCACACTGTTTATCGTCCCACTGGTCTCTCTGATTCACACTGTTTATATTCCTTCTGGTCTCGCTGATTCACCCTGTTTATATTCCTTCTGGTCTCACTGATTCACACTGTTTATATTCCTTCTGGTCTCACTGATTCACCCTGTTTATATTCCTTCTGGTCTCACTGATTCACCCTGTTTATATTCCTTCTGGTCTCACTGATTCACCCTGTTTATATTCCTTCTGGTCTCACTGATTCACACTGTTTATATTCCTTCTGGTCTCACTGATTTACCCTGTTTATATTCCTTCTGGTCTCACTGATTCACACTGTTTATATTCCTTCTGGTCTCACTGATTCACCCTGTTTATATTCCTTCTGTTCTCACTGATTCACCCTGTTTATATTCCTTCTGGTCTCACTGATTCACCCTGTTTATATTCCTTCTGGTCTCACTGATTCACCCTGTTTATATTCCTTCTGGTCTCACTGATTCACCCTGTTTATATTCCTTCTGGTCTCACTGATTCACCCAGTTTATATTCCTTCTGATCTCACTGATTCACCCTGTTTATTTTCCTTCTGGTCTCACTGATTCACCCTGTTTATATTCCTTCTGGTCTCACTGATTCACCCTGTTTATATTCCTTCTGGTCTCACTGATTCACACTGTTTATATTCCTTCTGGTCTCACTGATTCACCCTGTTTATTTTCCTTCTGGTCTCACTGATTCACCCTGTTTATATTCCTTCTGGTCTCACTGATTCACCCTGTTTATATTCCTTCTGGTCTCACTGATTCACCCTGTTTCTATTCCTTCAGGTCTCACTGATTCACACTGTTTATAGTCCTGCTGGTCTCACTGATTCACCCTGTTTATATTCCTTCTGGTCTCACTGATTCACCCTGTTTATATTCCTTCTGGTCTCACTGATTCACACTGTTTATAGTCCCGCTGGTCTCACTGATTCACACTGTTTATAGTCCCGCTGGTCTCACTGATTCACACTGTTTATCGTCCCGCTGGTCTCACTGATTCACCCTTTTTATATTCCTTCTAGTCTCACTGATTCACCCTGTTTATAGTCCCGCTGGTCTCACTGATTCACACTGTTTATCGTCCCGCTGGTCTCACTGATTCACCCTTTTTATATTCCTTCTAGTCTCACTGATTCACCCTGTTTATAGTCCCGCTGGTCTCACTGATTCACCCTGTTTATATTCCTTCTGGTCTCACTGATTCACACTGTTTATCGTCCCGCTGGTCTCACTGATTCACCCTGTTTATATTCCTTCTGGTCTCACTGATTCACCCTGTTTATATTCCTTCTGGTCTCACTGATTCACCCTGTTTATATTCCTTCTGGTCTCACTAATTCACCCTGTTTATATTCCTTCTGGTCTCACTGATTCACACTGTTTATAGTCCCGCTGGTCTCACTGATTCACCCTGTTTATATTCCTTCTGGTCTCACTAATTCACCCTGTTTATATTCCTTCTGGTCTCACTGATTCACACTGTTTATCGTCCCGCTGGTCTCACTGATTCACCCTGTTTATATTCCTTCTGGTCTCACTGACTCACCCTGTTTATTTTCCTTCTGGTCTCACTGATTCACCCTGTTTATATTCCTTCTGGTCTCACTGATTCACCCTGTTTATTTTCCTTCTGGTCTCACTGACTCACCCTGTTTATTTTCCTTCTGGTCTCACTGATTCACCCTGTTTATTTTCCTTCTGGTCTCACTGATTCACCCTGTTTATATTCCTTCTGGTCTCACTGATTCACCCTGTTTATATTCCTTCTGGTCTCACTGATTCACCCTGTTTATATTCCTTCTTGTCTCACTGATTCACCCTGTTTATATTCCTTCTAGTCTCACTGATTCACCCTGTTTATATTCCTTCTGGTCTCACTGACTCACCCTGTTTATTTTCCTTCTGGTCTCACTGATTCACACTGTTTATATTCCTTCTGGTCTCACTGATTCACCCTGTTTAGATTCCTTCTGGTCTCACTGATTCACCCTGTTTAGATTCCTTCTGGTCTCACTGATTCACCCTGTTTATTTTCCTTCTGGTCTCACTGATTCATGCTGTTTACAGTCCCGCTTGTCTCACTGATTCACACTGTTTGCAGTCCCGATGGTCTCACTGATTCACCCTGTTTATCGTCGAACTGGTCTCACTGACTGACACTATTTATAGTTCCACTGGTCTCACTGATTCACACTGTTTACAGTCCCGCAGGTCTCTCTGATTCACACTGTTTAAAATACCGCTGGTCTCACTAATTCACACTGTTTGGAGTCCCGCTGGTCTCACTGATTCACACTGTTTGGAGTCCCGCTGGACTCAGTGATTCACACTGTTTAAAATCCCGCTGGTCTCACTGATTCACACTGTTTACCGTCCCGCAGGTCTCTGTGATTCACACTGTTTAAAATCCCGCTGGTCTCACTGATTCATGCTGTTTACCGTCCCGCAGGTCTCTCTGATTCACACTGATTACCGTCCTGCTGGTCTCAGTTTTTCACACTGTTTATAGTCCTGCTGGTCTCACTGATTGACACTGTTTAAAATCCCGCTGGTCTCACTGATTCACACTGTTTACAGTCCTGCTGGACTCACTGTTTCACACTGTTTATAGTCCCGCTGGTCAAACTGATTCACACTGTTTATAGTCCCACTGGTCTCACTGATTTATACTGTTTACAGTCACGCTGGTCTCACTGATTCGCACTGTTTATATTCCTTCTGATCTCGCTGATTCACCATGTATCTATTCCTTCTGGCCTCGCTGATTAACACTGTTTGTCGTCCCACTGGTCTCTCTGATTCACACTGTTCATCGTCCCACTGGTCTCTCTGATTCACACTGTTCATCGTCCCACTGGTCTCTCTGATTCACACTGTTTATGTTCCCGCTGGTCTCTCTGATTCACACTGTTCATCGTCCCGCTGGTCTCTCTGATTCACACTGTTTATCGTCCCGCTGGTCTCTCTGATTCACACTGTTTATGTTCCCGCTGGTCTCTCTGATTCACACTGTTCATCGTCCCACTGGTCTCTCTGATTCACACTGTTCATCGTCCCGCTGGTCTCTCTGATTCACCCTGTTTATAGTCCCGCTGGTCTCTCTGATTCACACTGTTTATCGTCCCGCTGGTCTCTCTGATTCACACTGTTCATCGTCCCGCTGGTCTCTCTGATTCACACTGTTTATGTTCCCACTGGTCTCTCTGATTCACACTGTTTATCGTCCCGCTGGTCTCTCTGATTCACACTGTTTATAGTCCCGCTGGTCTCACTGATTCACCCTGTTTATATTCCTTCTGGTCTCGCTGATTCACACTGTTTATATTCCTTCTGGTCTCACTGATTCACCCTGTTTATATTCCTTCTGGTCTCTCTGATTCACACTGTTTATCGTCCCACTGGTCTCTTTGATTCACAGTGTTTATCGTCCCGCTGGTCTCTCTGATTCACACTGTTTATATTCCTTCTGGTCTCACTGATTCACCCTGTTTATATTCCTTCTGGTCTCTCTGATTCACACTGTTTATCGTCCCACTGGTCTCTTTGATTCACTCTGTTTATCGTCCCACTGGTCTCTCTGATTCACACTGTTTATATTCCTTCTGGTCTCGCTGATTCACACTGTTATATTCCTTCTGGTCTCGCTGATTCACACTGTTTATATTCCTTCTGGTCTCGCTGATTCACACTGTTTATACTCCCGCTTGTCTCACTGATTCACACTGTTTATCGTCCCACTGGTCTCTCTGATTCACACTGTTTATAGTCCCACTGGTCTCTCTGATTCACTCTGTTTATATTCCTTCTGGTCTCGCTGATTCACACTGTTTATCGTCCCACTGGTCTCTCTGATTCACACTGTTTATCGTCCCACTGGTCTCTCTGATTCACTCTGTTTATACTCCCGCTTGTCTCACTGATTCACCCTGTTTATATTCCTTCTGGTCTCGCTGATTCACACTGTTTATCGTCCCACTGGTCTCTCTGATTCACACTGTTTATATTCCTTCTGGTCTCGCTGATTCACACTGTTTATACTCCCGCTTGTCTCACTGATTCACACTGTTTGTCGTCCCACTGGTCTCTCTGATTCACACTGTTCATCGTCCCGCTGGTCTCTCTGATTCACACTGTTTATAGTCCCACTGGTCTCTCTGATTCACTCTGTTTATACTCCCGCTTGTCTCTCTGATTCACACTGTTTATCGTCCCACTGGTCTCTCTGATTCACACTGTTCATCGTCCCACTGGTCTCTCTGATTCACACTGTTTATATTCCTTCTGGTCTCGATGATTCACACTGTTTATATTCCTTCTGGTCTCGCTGATTCACCCTGTTTATACTCCCGCTTGTCTCACTGATTCACACTGTTTATCGTCCCGCTGGTCTCTCTGATTCACACTGTTTATAGTCCCGCTGGTCTCACTGATTCACCCTGTTTATATTCCTTCTGGTCTCGCTGATTCACACTGTTTATTGTCCCACTGGTCTCTCTGATTCACACTGTTTATAGTCCAGCTGGTCTCACTGATTCACCCTGTTTATATTCCTTCTGGTCTCGCTGATTCACACTGTTTATTGTCCCACTGGTCTCTCTGATTCACACTGTTTATTGTCCCACTGGTCTCTCTGATTCACACTGTTTATAGTCCCGCTGGTCTCACTGATTCACCCTGTTTATATTCCTTCTGGTCTCGCTGATTCACACTGTTTATTGTCCCACTGGTCTCGCTGATTCACACTGTTTATTGTCCCACTGGTCTCTCTGATTCACCCTGTTTATATTCCTTCTGGTCTCGCTGATTCACACTGTTTATTGTCCCACTGGTCTCTCTGATTCACACTGTTTATACTCCCGCTTGTCTCGCTGATTCACACTGTTTATTGTCCCACTGGTCTCTCTGATTCACACTGTTTATACTCCCGCTTGTCTCTCTGATTCACACTGTTTATCGCCCCACTGGTCTCTCTGATTCACACTGTTTATAGTCCCGCTGGTCTCACTGATTCACCCTGTTTATATTCCTTCTGGTCTCGCTGATTCACACTGTTTATTGTCCCACTGGTCTCTCTGATTCACACTGTTTATAGTCCCGCTGGTCTCTCTGATTCACACTGTTTATAGTCCCACTGGTCTCTCTGATTCACTCTGTTTATCGTCCCACTGGTCTCTCTGATTCACACTGTTTATAGTCCCGCTGGTCTCTCTGATTCACACTGTTTATATTCCTTCTGGTCTCGCTGATTCACACTGTTTATATTCCTTCTGGTCTCGCTGATTCACACTGTTTATACTCCCGCTTGTCTCACTGATTCACACTGTTTATCGTCCCACTGGTCTCTCTGATTCACACTGTTTATATTCCTTCTGGTCTCGCTGATTCACACTGTTTATATTCCTTCTGGTCTCGCTGATTCACACTGTTTAGACTCCCGCTTGTCTCACTGATTCACACTGTTTATTGTCCCACTGGTCTCTCTGATTCACACTGTTTATAGTCCCGCTGGTCTCACTGATTCACCCTGTTTATATTCCTTCTGGTCTCGCTGATTCACACTGTTTATTGTCCCACTGGTCTCTCTGATTCACACTGTTTATAGTCCCGCTGGTCTCTCTGATTCACACTGTTTATAGTCCCACTGGTCTCTCTGATTCACTCTGTTTATCGTCCCACTGGTCTCTCTGATTCACACTGTTTATAGTCCCGCTGGTCTCACTGATTCACCCTGTTTATATTCCTTCTGGTCTCGCTGATTCACACTGTTTATTGTCCCACTGGTCTCTCTGATTCACACTGTTTATAGTCCCGCTGGTCTCACTGATTCACCCTGTTTATATTCCTTCTGGTCTCGCTGATTCACACTGTTTATTGTCCCACTGGTCTCTCTGATTCACACTGTTTATAGTCCCGCTGGTCTCACTGATTCACCCTGTTTATATTCCTTCTGGTCTCGCTGATTCACACTGTTTATTGTCCCACTGGTCTCTCTGATTCACACTGTTTATAGTCCCGCTGGTCTCTCTGATTCACACTGTTTATAGTCCCACTGGTCTCTCTGATTCACTCTGTTTATCGTCCCGCTGGTCTCTCTGATTCACACTGTTTATAGTCCCACTGGTCTCACTGATTCACACTGTTTATACTCCCGCTTGTCTCACTGATTCACCCTGTTTATATTCCTTCTGGTCTCGCTGATTCACACTGTTTATCGTCCCACTGGTCTCTCTGATTCACACTGTTTATATTCCTTCTGGTCTCGCTGATTCACACTGTTTATATTCCTTCTGGTCTCGCTGATTCACACTGTTTATACTCCCGCTTGTCTCACTGATTCACACTGTTTATCGTCCCACTGGTCTCTCTGATTCACACTGTTTATAGTCCCACTGGTCTCTCTGATTCACTCTGTTTATCGTCCCACTGGTCTCTCTGATTCACACTGTTTATAGTTCCACTGGTCTCTCTGATTCACTCTGTTTATCGTCCCACTGGTCTCTCTGATTCACTCTGTTTATCGTCCCACTGGTCTCTCTGATTCACACTGTTTATAGTTCCACTGGTCTCTCTGATTCACTCTGTTTATAGTCCCACTGGTCTCTCTGATTCACTCTGTTTATAGTCCCACTGGTCTCTCTGATTCACTCTGTTCATCGTCCCACTGGTCTCTCTGATTCACACTGTTTATCGTCCCACTGGTCTCTCTGATTCACTCTGTTTATCGTCCCACTGGTCTCTCTGATTCACACTGTTTATAGTTCCACTGGTCTCTCTGATTCACTCTGTTTATAGTCCCACTGGTCTCTCTGATTCACTCTGTTTATCGTCCCACTGGTCTCTCTGATTCACACTGTTTATAGTCCCACTGGTCTCTCTGATTCACTCTGTTTATAGTCCCACTGGTCTCACTGATTCACCCTGTTTATATTCCTTCTGGTCTCGCTGATTCACACTGTTTATTGTCCCACTGGTCTCTCTGATTCACACTGTTTATAGTCCCGCTGGTCTCACTGATTCACCCTGTTTATATTCCTTCTGGTCTCGCTGATTCACACTGTTTATTGTCCCACTGGTCTCTCTGATTCACACTGTTTATAGTCCCGCTGGTCTCTCTGATTCACACTGTTTATAGTCCCACTGGTCTCTCTGATTCACTCTGTTTATCGTCCCACTGGTCTCTCTGATTCACACTGTTTATACTCCCGCTTGTCTCACTGATTCACCCTGTTTATATTCCTTCTGGTCTCGCTGATTCACACTGTTTATCGTCCCACTGGTCTCTCTGATTCACACTGTTTATATTCCTTCTGGTCTCGCTGATTCACACTGTTTATATTCCTTCTGGTCTCGCTGATTCACACTGTTTATACTCCCGCTTGTCTCACTGATTCACACTGTTTATCGTCCCACTGGTCTCTCTGATTCACACTGTTTATAGTCCCACTGGTCTCTCTGATTCACTCTGTTTATCGTCCCACTGGTCTCTCTGATTCACACTGTTTATAGTTCCACTGGTCTCTCTGATTCACTCTGTTTATCGTCCCACTGGTCTCTCTGATTCACTCTGTTTATCGTCCCACTGGTCTCTCTGATTCACACTGTTTATAGTTCCACTGGTCTCTCTGATTCACTCTGTTTATAGTCCCACTGGTCTCTCTGATTCACTCTGTTTATAGTCCCACTGGTCTCTCTGATTCACTCTGTTCATCGTCCCACTGGTCTCTCTGATTCACACTGTTTATCGTCCCACTGGTCTCTCTGATTCACTCTGTTTATCGTCCCACTGGTCTCTCTGATTCACACTGTTTATAGTTCCACTGGTCTCTCTGATTCACTCTGTTTATAGTCCCACTGGTCTCTCTGATTCACTCTGTTTATCGTCCCACTGGTCTCTCTGATTCACACTGTTTATAGTCCCACTGGTCTCTCTGATTCACTCTGTTTATAGTCCCACTGGTCTCTCTGATTCACTCTGTTTATCGTCCCACTGGTCTCTCTGATTCACACTGTTTATCGTCCCACTGGTCTCTCTGATTCACTCTGTTTATCGTCCCACTGGTCTCTCTGATTCACACTGTTTATCGTCCCACTGGTCTCTCTGATTCACTCTGTTTATCGTCCCACTGGTCTCTCTGATTCACACTGTTTACAGTCCCGCTGGTCTCTCTGATTCACACTGTTTATAGTCCCACTGGTCTCTCTGATTCACTCTGTTTATCGTCCCACTGGTCTCTCTGATTCACACTGTTTATCGTCCCACTGGTCTCTCTGATTCACACTGTTTATATTCCCACTGGTCTCTCTGATTCACTCTGTTTATCGTCCCACTGGTCTCTCTGATTCACACTGTTTATATTCCCACTGGTCTCTCTGATTCACTCTGTTTATAGTCCCACTGGTCTCTCTGATTCACTCTGTTTATAGTCCCACTGGTCTCTCTGATTCACTCTGTTTATCGTCCCACTGGTCTCTCTGATTCACTCTGTTTATAGTCCCACTGGTCTCTCTGATTCACACTGTTTATCGTCCCACTGGTCTCTCTGATTCACACTGTTTACAGTCCCGCTGGTCTCTCTGATTCACACTGTTTATAGTCCCACTGGTCTCTCTGATTCACTCTGTTTATCGTCCCACTGGTCTCTCTGATTCACACTGTTTATCGTCCCACTGGTCTCTCTGATTCACACTGTTTATATTCCCACTGGTCTCTCTGATTCACTCTGTTTATCGTCCCACTGGTCTCTCTGATTCACACTGTTTATATTCCCACTGGTCTCTCTGATTCACTCTGTTTATAGTCCCACTGGTCTCTCTGATTCACTCTGTTTATCGTCCCACTGGTCTCTCTGATTCACTCTGTTTATCGTCCCACTGGTCTCTCTGATTCACACTGTTTATCGTCCCACTGGTCTCACTGATTCACACTGTTTATCGTCCCGCTGGTCTCTCTGATTCACACTGTTTATAGTCCCACTGGTCTCTCTGATTCACTCTGTTTATCGTCCCACTGGTCTCTCTGATTCACTCTGTTTATCGTCCCACTGGTCTCTCTGATTCACACTGTTTATCGTCCCACTGGTCTCTCTGATTCACACTGTTTACAGTCCCGCTGGTCTCTCTGATTCACACTGTTTATAGTCCCACTGGTCTCTCTGATTCACTCTGTTTATCGTCCCACTGGTCTCTCTGATTCACACTGTTTATCGTCCCACTGGTCTCTCTGATTCACACTGTTTATAGTCCCACTGGTCTCTCTGATTCACTCTGTTTATCGTCCCACTGGTCTCTCTGATTCACACTGTTTACAGTCCCGCTGGTCTCTCTGATTCACACTGTTTATAGTCCCACTGGTCTCTCTGATTCACACTGTTTATCGTCCCACTGGTCTCTCTGATTCACACTGTTTATCGTCCCACTGGTCTCTCTGATTCACACTGTTTATCGTCCCACTGGTCTCTCTGATTCACACTGTTTACAGTCCCACTGGTCTCTCTGATTCACACTGTTTATCGTCCCACTGGTCTCTCTGATTCACTCTGTTTATAGTCCCACTGGTCTCTCTGATTCACACTGTTTATCGTCCCACTGGTCTCTCTGATTCACTCTGTTTATAGTCCCACTGGTCTCTCTGATTCACACTGTTTATAGTCCCACTGGTCTCTCTGATTCACACTGTTTATCGTCCCACTGGTCTCTCTGATTCACTCTGTTTATCGTCCCACTGGTCTCTCTGATTCACTCTGTTTATCGTCCCACTGGTCTCTCTGATTCACACTGTTTATCGTCCCACTGGTCTCTCTGATTCACACTGTTTACAGTCCCACTGGTCTCTCTGATTCACACTGTTTATCGTCCCACTGGTCCCTCTGATTCACTCTGTTTATAGTCCCACTGGTCTCTCTGATTCACACTGTTTATCGTCCCACTGGTCTCTCTGATTCACTCTGTTTATAGTCCCACTGGTCTCTCTGATTCACACTGTTTATCGTCCCACTGGTCTCTCTGATTCACACTGTTTACAGTCCCACTGGTCTCTCTGATTCACACTGTTTATCGTCCCACTGGTCTCTCTGATTCACTCTGTTTATCGTCCCACTGGTCTCTCTGATTCACTCTGTTTATCGTCCCACTGGTCTCTCTGATTCACACTGTTTATCGTCCCACTGGTCTCTCTGATTCACACTGTTTATCGTCCCACTGGTCTCTCTGATTCACTCTGTTTATCGTCCCACTGGTCTCTCTGATTCACACTGTTTATCGTCCCACTGGTCTCTCTGATTCACTCTGTTTATCGTCCACTGGTCTCTCTGATTCACTCTGTTTATCGTCCCACTGGTCTCTCTGATTCACACTGTTTATCGTCCCACTGGTCTCTCTGATTCACTCTGTTTATCGTCCCACTGGTCTCTCTGATTCACACTGTTTACAGTCCCACTGGTCTCTCTGATTCACACTGTTTATCGTCCCACTGGTCTCTCTGATTCACTCTGTTTATCGTCCCACTGGTCTCTCTGATTCACACTGTTTATCGTCCCACTGGTCTCTCTGATTCACTCTGTTTATCGTCCCACTGGTCTCTCTGATTCACACTGTTTATCGTCCCACCGGTCTCTCTGATTCACTCTGTTTATCGTCCCACTGGTCTCTCTGATTCACACTGTTCATCGTCCCACTGGTCTCTCTGATTCACTCTGTTTATAGTCCCACTGGTCTCTCTGATTCACTCTGTTTATAGTCCCACTGGTCTCTCTGATTCACACTGTTTATCGTCCCACTGGTCTCTCTGATTCACACTGTTTATAGTCCCGCTGGTCTCTCTGATTCACACTGTTTATCGTCCCACTGGTCTCTCTGATTCACACTGTTTATCGTCCCACTGGTCTCTCTGATTCACACTGTTTATCGTCCCACTGGTCTCTCTGATTCACACTGTTTATCGTCCCACTGGTCTCTCTGATTCACACTGTTTATAGTCCCACTGGTCTCTCTGATTCACTCTGTTTATAGTCCCACTGGTCTCTCTGATTCACTCTGTTTATAGTCCCACTGGTCTCTCTGATTCACACTGTTTATCGTCCCACTGGTCTCTCTGATTCACTCTGTTCATCGTCCCACTGGTCTCTCTGATTCACACTGTTTATCGTCCCACTGGTCTCTCTGATTCACACTGTTTATCGTCCCACTCTTCTCTCTGATTCACTCTGTTTATAGTCCCACTGGTCTCTCTGATTCACACTGTTTATAGTCCCACTGGTCTCTCTGATTCACACTGTTTATCGTCCCACTCTTCTCTCTGATTCACTCTGTTTATAGTCCCACTGGTCTCTCTGATTCACACTGTTTATCGTCCCACTCTTCTCTCTGATTCACACTGTTTATCGTCCCACTGGTCTCTCTGATTCACACTGTTTATCGTCCCACTCTTCTCTCTGATTCACTCTGTTTATCGTCCCACTGGTCTCTCTGATTCACACTGTTTATAGTCCCACTGGTCTCTCTGATTCACACTGTTTATAGTCCCACTGGTCTCTCTGATTCACACTGTTTATCGTCCCACTCTTCTCTCTGATTCACACTGTTTATAGTCCCACTGGTCTCTCTGATTCACACTGTTTATCGTCCCACTCTTCTCTCTGATTCACTCTGTTTATAGTCCCACTGGTCTCTCTGATTCACTCTGTTTATCGTCCCACTGGTCTCTCTGATTCACACTGTTTATAGTCCCACTGGTCTCTCTGATTCACACTGTTTATAGTCCCACTGGTCTCTCTGATTCACACTGTTTATCGTCCCACTCTTCTCTCTGATTCACACTGTTTATCGTCCCACTGGTCTCTCTGATTCACTCTGTTCATCGTCCCACTGGTCTCTCTGATTCACTCTGTTTATCGTCCCACTGGTCTCTCTGATTCACACTGTTTATCGTCCCACTCTTCTCTCTGATTCACTCTGTTTATAGTCCCACTGGTCTCTCTGATTCACTCTGTTTATCGTCCCACTGGTCTCTCTGATTCACTCTGTTTATACTCCCACTGGTCTCTCTGATTCACACTGTTTGTCGTCCCACTGGTCTCTCTGATTCACTCTGTTTATAGTCCCACTGGTCTCTCTGATTCACACTGTTTGTCGTCCCACTGGTCTCTCTGATTCACACTGTTTGTCGTCCCACTGGTCTCTCTGATTCACTCTGTTTATAGTCCCACTGGTCTCTCTGATTCACACTGTTTGTCGTCCCACTGGTCTCTCTGATTCACACTGTTTATAGTCCCACTGGTCTCTCTGATTCACTCTGTTTATCGTCCCACTGGTCTCTCTGATTCACTCTGTTTATACTCCCACTGGTCTCTCTGATTCACTCTGTTTATCGTCCCACTGGTCTCTCTGATTCACACTGTTTATCGTCCCGCTGGTCTCTCTGATTCACACTGTTTATAGTCCCACTGGTCTCTCTGATTCACACTGTTTGTCGTCCCACTGGTCTCTCTGATTCACTCTGTTTATCGTCCCACTGGTCTCTCTGATTCACACTGTTTATACTCCCACTGGTCTCTCTGATTCACACTGTTTGTCGTCCCACTGGTCTCTCTGATTCACTCTGTTTATAGTCCCACTGGTCTCTCTGATTCACACTGTTTGTCGTCCCACTGGTCTCTCTGATTCACACTGTTTGTCGTCCCACTGGTCTCTCTGATTCACTCTGTTTATAGTCCCACTGGTCTCTCTGATTCACACTGTTTGTCGTCCCACTGGTCTCTCTGATTCACACTGTTTATAGTCCCACTGGTCTCTCTGATTCACTCTGTTTATACTCCCACTGGTCTCTCTGATTCACACTGTTTGTCGTCCCACTGGTCTCTCTGATTCACTCTGTTTATAGTCCCACTGGTCTCTCTGATTCACACTGTTTGTCGTCCCACTGGTCTCTCTGATTCACACTGTTTGTCGTCCCACTGGTCTCTCTGATTCACTCTGTTTATAGTCCCACTGGTCTCTCTGATTCACACTGTTTGTCGTCCCACTGGTCTCTCTGATTCACACTGTTTATAGTCCCACTGGTCTCTCTGATTCACTCTGTTTATCGTCCCACTGGTCTCTCTGATTCACTCTGTTTATACTCCCACTGGTCTCTCTGATTCACTCTGTTTATCGTCCCACTGGTCTCTCTGATTCACACTGTTTATCGTCCCGCTGGTCTCTCTGATTCACACTGTTTATAGTCCCACTGGTCTCTCTGATTCACACTGTTTGTCGTCCCACTGGTCTCTCTGATTCACTCTGTTTATCGTCCCACTGGTCTCTCTGATTCACTCTGTTTATCGTCCCACTGGTCTCTCTGATTCACACTGTTTATCGTCCCACTGGTCTCTCTGATTCACACTGTTTATCGTCCCACTGGTCTCTCTGATTCACACTGTTTACAGTCCCGCTGGTCTCGCTGATTCACAGTGTTTATCGTCCCACTGGTCTCTCTGATTCACTCTGTTTATCGTCCCACTGGTCTCTCTGATTCACACTGTTTATAGTCCCGCTGGTCTCGCTGATTCACAGTGTTTATCGTCCCACTGGTCTCTCTGATTCACACTGTTTATAGTCCCGCTGGTCTCGCTGATTCACAGTGTTTATCGTCCCACTGGTCTCTCTGATTCACACTGTTTATAGTCCCGCTGGTCTCGCTGATTCACAGTGTTTATCGTCCCACTGGTCTCTCTGATTCACTCTGTTTATCGTCCCACTGGTCTCTCTGATTCACACTGTTTGTCGTCCCACTGGTCTCTCTGATTCACACTGTTTATCGTCCCACTGGTCTCTCTGATTCACACTGTTTATCGTCCCACTGGTCTCTCTGATTCACACTGTTTATCGTCCCACTGGTCTCACTGATTCACACTGTTTATAGTCCCGCTGGTCTCTCTGATTCACACTGTTTATCGTCCCACTGGTCTCTCTGATTCACACTGTTTATCGTCCCACTGGTCTCTCTGATTCACACTGTTTATCGTCCCACTGGTCTCACTGATTCACACTGTTTATCGTCCCACTGGTCTCTCTGATTCACTCTGTTTATCGTCCCACTGGTCTCTCTGATTCACACTGTTCATCGTCCCACTGGTCTCTCTGATTCACACTGTTTATCGTCCCACTGGTCTCTCTGATTCACACTGTTTATCGTCCCACTGGTCTCACTGATTCACACTGTTTATCGTCCCACTGGTCTCTCTGATTCACTCTGTTTATCGTCCCACTGGTCTCTCTGATTCACACTGTTCATCGTCCCACTGGTCTCACTGATTCACACTGTTTATACTCCCGCTTGTCTCACTGATTCACCCTGTTTATATTCCTTCTGGTCTCGCTGATTCACACTGTTTATCGTCCCACTGGTCTCTCTGATTCACACTGTTCATCGTCCCACTGGTCTCTCTGATTCACACTGTTTATCGTCCCACTGGTCTCTCTGATTCACTCTGTTTATCGTCCCACTGGTCTCTCTGATTCACACTGTTCATCGTCCCACTGGTCTCTCTGATTCACACTGTTTATCGTCCCACTGGTCTCTCTGATTCACTCTGTTTATAGTCCCACTGGTCTCTCTGATTCACTCTGTTCATCGTCCCACTGGTCTCTCTGATTCACACTGTTTATCGTCCCACTGGTCTCTCTGATTCACTCTGTTTATCGTCCCACTGGTCTCTCTGATTCACACTGTTTATCGTCCCACTGGTCTCTCTGATTCACTCTGTTCATCGTCCCACTGGTCTCTCTGATTCACTCTGTTCATCGTCCCACTGGTCTCTCTGATTCACACTGTTCATCGTCCCACTGGTCTCTCTGATTCACTCTGTTTATCGTCCCACTGGTCTCTCTGATTCACACTGTTTATCGTCCCACTGGTCTCTCTGATTCACTCTGTTTATCGTCCCACTGGTCTCTCTGATTCACTCTGTTTATCGTCCCACTGGTCTCTCTGATTCACACTGTTCATCGTCCCACTGGTCTCACTGATTCACACTGTTTATACTCCCGCTTGTCTCACTGATTCACCCTGTTTATATTCCTTCTGGTCTCGCTGATTCACACTGTTTATCGTCCCACTGGTCTCTCTGATTCACACTGTTTATCGTCCCACTGGTCTCTCTGATTCACTCTGTTTATAGTCCCACTGGTCTCTCTGATTCACTCTGTTCATCGTCCCACTGGTCTCTCTGATTCACACTGTTCATCGTCCCACTGGTCTCTCTGATTCACTCTGTTTATCGTCCCACTGGTCTCTCTGATTCACTCTGTTTATCGTCCCACTGGTCTCTCTGATTCACACTGTTTATCGTCCCACTGGTCTCTCTGATTCACTCTGTTCATCGTCCCACTGGTCTCTCTGATTCACTCTGTTCATCGTCCCACTGGTCTCTCTGATTCACACTGTTCATCGTCCCACTGGTCTCTCTGATTCACTCTGTTTATCGTCCCACTGGTCTCTCTGATTCACTCTGTTTATCGTCCCACTGGTCTCTCTGATTCACACTGTTTATCGTCCCACTGGTCTCTCTGATTCACTCTGTTTATAGTCCCACTGGTCTCTCTGATTCACTCTGTTTATCGTCCCACTGGTCTCTCTGATTCACACTGTTTATCGTCCCACTGGTCTCTCTGATTCACTCTGTTTATCGTCCCACTGGTCTCTCTGATTCACACTGTTTATCGTCCCACTGGTCTCTCTGATTCACTCTGTTTATAGTCCCACTGGTCTCTCTGATTCACTCTGTTTATCGTCCCACTGGTCTTCGTCCCACTGGTCTCTCTGATTCACACTGTTCATCGTCCCACTGGTCTCTCTGATTCACTCTGTTTATCGTCCCACTGGTCTCTCTGATTCACTCTGTTTATCGTCCCACTGGTCTCTCTGATTCACTCTGTTTATAGTCCCACTGGTCTCTCTGATTCACACTGTTTATCGTCCCACTGGTCTCTCTGATTCACACTGTTTACAGTCCCGCTGGTCTCTCTGATTCACACTGTTTATAGTCCCACTGGTCTCTCTGATTCACACTGTTTATCGTCCCACTGGTCTCTCTGATTCACACTGTTTATCGTCCCACTGGTCTCTCTGATTCACTCTGTTTATCGTCCCACTGGTCTCTCTGATTCACACTGTTTATCGTCCCACTGGTCTCTCTGATTCACACTGTTTACAGTCCCGCTGGTCTCTCTGATTCACACTGTTTATAGTCCCACTGGTCTCTCTGATTCACACTGTTTATCGTCCCACTGGTCTCTCTGATTCACACTGTTTATCGTCCCACTGGTCTCTCTGATTCACTCTGTTTATAGTCCCACTGGTCTCTCTGATTCACACTGTTTATAGTCCCACTGGTCTCTCTGATTCACACTGTTTATCGTCCCACTGGTCTCTCTGATTCACACTGTTTATCGTCCCACTGGTCTCTCTGATTCACACTGTTTATCGTCCCACTGGTCTCTCTGATTCACACTGTTTATCGTCCCACTGGTCTCTCTGATTCACTCTGTTCATCGTCCCACTGGTCTCTCTGATTCACACTGTTTATAGTCCCACTGGTCTCTCTGATTCACTCTGTTTATAGTCCCACTGGTCTCTCTGATTCACTCTGTTTATCGTCCCACTGGTCTCTCTGATTCACACTGTTTATCGTCCCACTGGTCTCTCTGATTCACTCTGTTTATAGTCCCACTGGTCTCTCTGATTCACTCTGTTTATAGTCCCACTGGTCTCTCTGATTCACACTGTTTATCGTCCCACTGGTCTCTCTGATTCACACTGTTTATCGTCCCACTGGTCTCTCTGATTCACTCTGTTCATCGTCCCACTGGTCTCTCTGATTCACACTGTTTATCGTCCCACTGGTCTCTCTGATTCACACTGTTTATCGTCCCACTGGTCTCTCTGATTCACACTGTTTATCGTCCCACTCTTCTCTCTGATTCACTCTGTTTATAGTCCCACTGGTCTCTCTGATTCACACTGTTTATAGTCCCACTGGTCTCTCTGATTCACACTGTTTATAGTCCCACTGGTCTCTCTGATTCACACTGTTTATCGTCCCACTCTTCTCTCTGATTCACACTGTTTATCGTCCCACTGGTCTCTCTGATTCACTCTGTTTATCGTCCCACTGGTCTCTCTGATTCACTCTGTTTATACTCCCACTGGTCTCTCTGATTCACACTGTTTGTCGTCCCACTGGTCTCTCTGATTCACTCTGTTTATAGTCCCACTGGTCTCTCTGATTCACACTGTTTGTCGTCCCACTGGTCTCTCTGATTCACACTGTTTGTCGTCCCACTGGTCTCTCTGATTCACTCTGTTTATAGTCCCACTGGTCTCTCTGATTCACACTGTTTGTCGTCCCACTGGTCTCTCTGATTCACACTGTTTGTCGTCCCACTGGTCTCTCTGATTCACTCTGTTCATCGTCCCACTGGTCTCTCTGATTCACACTGTTTATCGTCCCACTGGTCTCTCTGATTCACACTGTTTATCGTCCCACTCTTCTCTCTGATTCACTCTGTTTTTGGTCCCACTGGTCTCTCTGATTCACACTGTTTATCGTCCCACTCTTCTCTCTGATTCACTCTGTTTATAGTCCCACTGGTCTCTCTGATTCACACTGTTTATAGTCCCACTGGTCTCTCTGATTCACACTGTTTATAGTCCCACTGGTCTCTCTGATTCACACTGTTTATCGTCCCACTCTTCTCTCTGATTCACACTGTTTATCGTCCCACTGGTCTCTCTGATTCACTCTGTTTATAGTCCCACTGGTCTCTCTGATTCACACTGTTTGTCGTCCCACTGGTCTCTCTGATTCACACTGTTTGTCGTCCCACTGGTCTCTCTGATTCACTCTGTTTATAGTCCCACTGGTCTCTCTGATTCACACTGTTTGTCGTCCCACTGGTCTCTCTGATTCACACTGTTTGTCGTCCCACTGGTCTCTCTGATTCACACTGTTCATCGTCCCGCTGGTCTCTCTGATTCACACTGTTTATAGTCCCACTGGTCTCTCTGATTCACTCTGTTTATACTCCCGCTTGTCTCTCTGATTCACACTGTTTATCGTCCCACTGGTCTCTCTGATTCACACTGTTCATCGTCCCACTGGTCTCTCTGATTCACACTGTTTATATTCCTTCTGGTCTCGATGATTCACACTGTTTATATTCCTTCTGGTCTCGCTGATTCACCCTGTTTATACTCCCGCTTGTCTCACTGATTCACACTGTTTATCGTCCCGCTGGTCTCTCTGATTCACACTGTTTATAGTCCCGCTGGTCTCACTGATTCACCCTGTTTATATTCCTTCTGGTCTCGCTGATTCACACTGTTTATTGTCCCACTGGTCTCTCTGATTCACACTGTTTATAGTCCCGCTGGTCTCACTGATTCACCCTGTTTATATTCCTTCTGGTCTCGCTGATTCACACTGTTTATTGTCCCACTGGTCTCTCTGATTCACACTGTTTATTGTCCCACTGGTCTCTCTGATTCACACTGTTTATAGTCCCGCTGGTCTCACTGATTCACCCTGTTTATATTCCTTCTGGTCTCGCTGATTCACACTGTTTATTGTCCCACTGGTCTCGCTGATTCACACTGTTTATTGTCCCACTGGTCTCTCTGATTCACCCTGTTTATATTCCTTCTGGTCTCGCTGATTCACACTGTTTATTGTCCCACTGGTCTCTCTGATTCACACTGTTTATACTCCCGCTTGTCTCGCTGATTCACACTGTTTATTGTCCCACTGGTCTCTCTGATTCACACTGTTTATACTCCCGCTTGTCTCTCTGATTCACACTGTTTATCGCCCCACTGGTCTCTCTGATTCACACTGTTTATAGTCCCGCTGGTCTCACTGATTCACCCTGTTTATATTCCTTCTGGTCTCGCTGATTCACACTGTTTATTGTCCCACTGGTCTCTCTGATTCACACTGTTTATAGTCCCGCTGGTCTCTCTGATTCACACTGTTTATAGTCCCACTGGTCTCTCTGATTCACTCTGTTTATCGTCCCACTGGTCTCTCTGATTCACACTGTTTATATTCCTTCTGGTCTCGCTGATTCACACTGTTTATATTCCTTCTGGTCTCGCTGATTCACACTGTTTATACTCCCGCTTGTCTCACTGATTCACACTGTTTATCGTCCCACTGGTCTCTCTGATTCACACTGTTTATATTCCTTCTGGTCTCGCTGATTCACACTGTTTATATTCCTTCTGGTCTCGCTGATTCACACTGTTTATACTCCCGCTTGTCTCACTGATTCACACTGTTTATTGTCCCACTGGTCTCTCTGATTCACACTGTTTATAGTCCCGCTGGTCTCACTGATTCACCCTGTTTATATTCCTTCTGGTCTCGCTGATTCACACTGTTTATTGTCCCACTGGTCTCTCTGATTCACACTGTTTATAGTCCCGCTGGTCTCTCTGATTCACACTTTTTATAGTCCCACTGGTCTCTCTGATTCACTCTGTTTATCGTCCCACTGGTCTCTCTGATTCACACTGTTTATACTCCCGCTTGTCTCACTGATTCACCCTGTTTATATTCCTTCTGGTCTCGCTGATTCACACTGTTTATCGTCCCACTGGTCTCTCTGATTCACACTGTTTATATTCCTTCTGGTCTCGCTGATTCACACTGTTTATATTCCTTCTGGTCTCGCTGATTCACACTGTTTATACTCCCGCTTGTCTCACTGATTCACACTGTTTATCGTCCCACTGGTCTCTCTGATTCACACTGTTTATAGTCCCACTGGTCTCTCTGATTCACTCTGTTTATCGTCCCACTGGTCTCTCTGATTCACACTGTTTATAGTTCCACTGGTCTCTCTGATTCACTCTGTTTATCGTCCCACTGGTCTCTCTGATTCACACTGTTTATCGTCCCACTGGTCTCTCTGATTCACACTGTTTATAGTTCCACTGGTCTCTCTGATTCACTCTGTTTATCGTCCCACTGGTCTCTCTGATTCACTCTGTTTATAGTCCCACTGGTCTCTCTGATTCACTCTGTTCATCGTCCCACTGGTCTCTCTGATTCACACTGTTTATCGTCCCACTGGTCTCTCTGATTCACTCTGTTTATCGTCCCACTGGTCTCTCTGATTCACTCTGTTTATAGTCCCACTGGTCTCTCTGATTCACACTGTTTATCGTCCCACTGGTCTCTCTGATTCACACTGTTTATCGTCCCACTGGTCTCTCTGATTCACTCTGTTTATAGTCCCACTGGTCTCTCTGATTCACTCTGTTTATCGTCCCACTGGTCTCTCTGATTCACACTGTTTATCGTCCCACTGGTCTCTCTGATTCACTCTGTTTATCGTCCCACTGGTCTCTCTGATTCACACTGTTTATCGTCCCACTGGTCTCTCTGATTCACTCTGTTTATCGTCCCACTGGTCTCTCTGATTCACACTGTTTACAGTCCCGCTGGTCTCTCTGATTCACACTGTTTATAGTCCCACTGGTCTCTCTGATTCACACTGTTTATATTCCCACTGGTCTCTCTGATTCACTCTGTTTATCGTCCCACTGGTCTCTCTGATTCACACTGTTTATATTCCCACTGGTCTCTCTGATTCACTCTGTTTATCGTCCCACTGGTCTCTCTGATTCACACTGTTTATATTCCCACTGGTCTCTCTGATTCACTCTGTTTATAGTCCCACTGGTCTCTCTGATTCACTCTGTTTATCGTCCCACTGGTCTCTCTGATTCACTCTGTTTATAGTCCCACTGGTCTCTCTGATTCACACTGTTTACAGTCCCGCTGGTCTCTCTGATTCACACTGTTTATAGTCCCACTGGTCTCTCTGATTCACTCTGTTTATCGTCCCACTGGTCTCTCTGATTCACACTGTTTATCGTCCCACTGGTCTCTCTGATTCACACTGTTTATATTCCCACTGGTCTCTCTGATTCACTCTGTTTATCGTCCCACTGGTCTCTCTGATTCACACTGTTTATATTCCCACTGGTCTCTCTGATTCACTCTGTTTATAGTCCCACTGGTCTCTCTGATTCACTCTGTTTATCGTCCCACTGGTCTCTCTGATTCACTCTGTTTATCGTCCCACTGGTCTCTCTGATTCACACTGTTTATCGTCCCACTGGTCTCTCTGATTCACTCTGTTTATAGTCCCACTGGTCTCTCTGATTCACTCTGTTTATCGTCCCACTGGTCTCTCTGATTCACACTGTTTACAGTCCCGCTGGTCTCTCTGATTCACACTGTTTATAGTCCCACTGGTCTCTCTGATTCACTCTGTTTATCGTCCCACTGGTCTCTCTGATTCACTCTGTTTATCGTCCCACTGGTCTCTCTGATTCACACTGTTTATCGTCCCACTGGTCTCTCTGATTCACACTGTTTACAGTCCCGCTGGTCTCTCTGATTCACACTGTTTATAGTCCCACTGGTCTCTCTGATTCACTCTGTTTATCGTCCCACTGGTCTCTCTGATTCACACTGTTTATCGTCCCACTGGTCTCTCTGATTCACACTGTTTACAGTCCCGCTGGTCTCTCTGATTCACACTGTTTATAGTCCCACTGGTCTCTCTGATTCACTCTGTTTATCGTCCCACTGGTCTCTCTGATTCACACTGTTTACAGTCCCGCTGGTCTCTCTGATTCACACTGTTTATAGTCCCACTGGTCTCTCTGATTCACACTGTTTATCGTCCCACTGGTCTCTCTGATTCACACTGTTTATCGTCCCACTGGTCTCTCTGATTCACACTGTTTATCGTCCCACTGGTCTCTCTGATTCACACTGTTTACAGTCCCACTGGTCTCTCTGATTCACACTGTTTATCGTCCCACTGGTCTCTCTGATTCACTCTGTTTATAGTCCCACTGGTCTCTCTGATTCACACTGTTTATCGTCCCACTGGTCTCTCTGATTCACTCTGTTTATAGTCCCACTGGTCTCTCTGATTCACACTGTTTATAGTCCCACTGGTCTCTCTGATTCACACTGTTTATCGTCCCACTGGTCTCTCTGATTCACTCTGTTTATCGTCCCACTGGTCTCTCTGATTCACACTGTTTATCGTCCCACTGGTCTCTCTGATTCACACTGTTTACAGTCCCACTGGTCTCTCTGATTCACACTGTTTATCGTCCCACTGGTCTCTCTGATTCACACTGTTTATAGTCCCACTGGTCTCTCTGATTCACACTGTTTATCGTCCCACTGGTCTCTCTGATTCACACTGTTTATAGTCCCACTGGTCTCTCTGATTCACACTGTTTATCGTCCCACTGGTCTCTCTGATTCACACTGTTTACAGTCCCACTGGTCTCTCTGATTCACACTGTTTACAGTCCCACTGGTCTCTCTGATTCACACTGTTTATCGTCCCACTGGTCTCTCTGATTCACACTGTTTATCGTCCCACTGGTCTCTCTGATTCACTCTGTTTATAGTCCCACTGGTCTCTCTGATTCACACTGTTTATCGTCCCACTGGTCTCTCTGATTCACTCTGTTTATAGTCCCACTGGTCTCTCTGATTCACACTGTTTATAGTCCCACTGGTCTCTCTGATTCACACTGTTTATCGTCCCACCGGTCTCTCTGATTCACACTGTTTATAGTCCCACTGGTCTCTCTGATTCACTCTGTTTATAGTCCCACTGGTCTCTCTGATTCACACTGTTTATCGTCCCACTGGTCTCTCTGATTCACACTGTTTATAGTCCCGCTGGTCTCTCTGATTCACTCTGTTTATAGTCCCACTGGTCTCTCTGATTCACACTGTTTATAGTCCCGCTGGTCTCTCTGATTCACTCTGTTTATAGTCCCACTGGTCTCTCTGATTCACACTGTTTATAGTCCCACTGGTCTCTCTGATTCACACTGTTTATCGTCCCACTGGTCTCTCTGATTCACTCTGTTCATCGTCCCACTGGTCTCTCTGATTCACACTGTTTATCGTCCCACTGGTCTCTCTGATTCACACTGTTTATCGTCCCACTCTTCTCTCTGATTCACTCTGTTTATAGTCCCACTGGTCTCTCTGATTCACACTGTTTATAGTCCCACTGGTCTCTCTGATTCACACTGTTTATCGTCCCACTCTTCTCTCTGATTCACTCTGTTTATAGTCCCACTGGTCTCTCTGATTCACACTGTTTATCGTCCCACTCTTCTCTCTGATTCACACTGTTTATCGTCCCACTGGTCTCTCTGATTCACACTGTTTATCGTCCCACTCTTCTCTCTGATTCACTCTGTTTATCGTCCCACTGGTCTCTCTGATTCACACTGTTTATAGTCCCACTGGACTCTCTGATTCACACTGTTTATAGTCCCACTGGTCTCTCTGATTCACACTGTTTATCGTCCCACTCTTCTCTCTGATTCACACTGTTTATAGTCCCACTGGTCTCTCTGATTCACACTGTTTATCGTCCCACTCTTCTCTCTGATTCACTCTGTTTATAGTCCCACTGGTCTCTCTGATTCACTCTGTTTATCGTCCCACTCTTCTCTCTGATTCACTCTGTTTATAGTCCCACTGGTCTCTCTGATTCACACTGTTTATAGTCCCACTGGTCTCTCTGATTCACACTGTTTATAGTCCCACTGGTCTCTCTGATTCACACTGTTTATCGTCCCACTCTTCTCTCTGATTCACACTGTTTATCGTCCCACTGGTCTCTCTGATTCACTCTGTTCATCGTCCCACTGGTCTCTCTGATTCACTCTGTTTATCGTCCCACTGGTCTCTCTGATTCACACTGTTTATCGTCCCACTCTTCTCTCTGATTCACTCTGTTTATAGTCCCACTGGTCTCTCTGATTCACTCTGTTTATCGTCCCACTGGTCTCTCTGATTCACTCTGTTTATACTCCCACTGGTCTCTCTGATTCACACTGTTTGTCGTCCCACTGGTCTCTCTGATTCACTCTGTTTATAGTCCCACTGGTCTCTCTGATTCACACTGTTTGTCGTCCCACTGGTCTCTCTGATTCACACTGTTTGTCGTCCCACTGGTCTCTCTGATTCACTCTGTTTATAGTCCCACTGGTCTCTCTGATTCACACTGTTTGTCGTCCCACTGGTCTCTCTGATTCACACTGTTTATAGTCCCACTGGTCTCTCTGATTCACTCTGTTTATCGTCCCACTGGTCTCTCTGATTCACTCTGTTTATACTCCCACTGGTCTCTCTGATTCACTCTGTTTATCGTCCCACTGGTCTCTCTGATTCACACTGTTTATCGTCCCGCTGGTCTCTCTGATTCACACTGTTTATAGTCCCACTGGTCTCTCTGATTCACACTGTTTGTCGTCCCACTGGTCTCTCTGATTCACTCTGTTTATCGTCCCACTGGTCTCTCTGATTCACACTGTTTATACTCCCACTGGTCTCTCTGATTCACACTGTTTGTCGTCCCACTGGTCTCTCTGATTCACTCTGTTTATAGTCCCACTGGTCTCTCTGATTCACACTGTTTGTCGTCCCACTGGTCTCTCTGATTCACACTGTTTGTCGTCCCACTGGTCTCTCTGATTCACTCTGTTTATAGTCCCACTGGTCTCTCTGATTCACACTGTTTGTCGTCCCACTGGTCTCTCTGATTCACACTGTTTATAGTCCCACTGGTCTCTCTGATTCACTCTGTTTATACTCCCACTGGTCTCTCTGATTCACACTGTTTGTCGTCCCACTGGTCTCTCTGATTCACTCTGTTTATAGTCCCACTGGTCTCTCTGATTCACACTGTTTGTCGTCCCACTGGTCTCTCTGATTCACACTGTTTGTCGTCCCACTGGTCTCTCTGATTCACTCTGTTTATAGTCCCACTGGTCTCTCTGATTCACACTGTTTGTCGTCCCACTGGTCTCTCTGATTCACACTGTTTATAGTCCCACTGGTCTCTCTGATTCACTCTGTTTATCGTCCCACTGGTCTCTCTGATTCACTCTGTTTATACTCCCACTGGTCTCTCTGATTCACTCCGTTTATCGTCCCACGGGTCTCTCTGATTCACACTGTTTATCGTCCCACTGGTCTCTCTGATTCACACTGTTTATCGTCCCACTGGTCTCTCTGATTCACACTGTTTATCGTCCCACTGGTCTCTCTGATTCACACTGTTTATCGTCCCACTGGTCTCTCTGATTCACACTGTTTATCGTCCCACTGGTCTCTCTGATTCACACTGTTTATAGTCCCACTGGTCTCTCTGATTCACTCTGTTTATCGTCCCACTGGTCTCTCTGATTCACACTGTTTATCGTCCCACTGGTCTCTCTGATTCACACTGTTTATCGTCCCACTGGTCTCTCTGATTCACACTGTTTATACTCCCACTGGTCTCTCTGATTCACTCTGTTTATCGTCCCACTGGTCTCTCTGATTCACACTGTTTATCGTCCCACTGGTCTCTCTGATTCACACTGTTTATAGTCCCACTGGTCTCTCTGATTCACACTGTTTGTCGTCCCACTGGTCTCTCTGATTCACTCTGTTTATCGTCCCACTGGTCTCTCTGATTCACACTGTTTATCGTCCCACTGGTCTCTCTGATTCACACTGTTTATCGTCCCACTGGTCTCTCTGATTCACACTGTTTACAGTCCCGCTGGTCTCGCTGATTCACAGTGTTTATCGTCCCACTGGTCTCTCTGATTCACTCTGTTTATCGTCCCACTGGTCTCTCTGATTCACTCTGTTTATAGTCCCGCTGGTCTCGCTGATTCACAGTGTTTATCGTCCCACTGGTCTCTCTGATTCACACTGTTTATAGTCCCGCTGGTCTCGCTGATTCACAGTGTTTATCGTCCCACTGGTCTCTCTGATTCACACTGTTTATAGTCCCGCTGGTCTCGCTGATTCACAGTGTTTATCGTCCCACTGGTCTCTCTGATTCACTCTGTTTATCGTCCCACTGGTCTCTCTGATTCACACTGTTTGTCGTCCCACTGGTCTCTCTGATTCACACTGTTTATCGTCCCACTGGTCTCTCTGATTCACACTGTTTATCGTCCCACTGGTCTCTCTGATTCACACTGTTTATCGTCCCACTGGTCTCTCTGATTCACACTGTTTATCGTCCCACTGGTCTCTCTGATTCACACTGTTTATCGTCCCACTGGTCTCTCTGATTCACTCTGTTTATCGTCCCACTGGTCTCTCTGATTCACTCTGTTTATCGTCCCACTGGTCTCTCTGATTCACACTGTTTATCGTCCCACTGGTCTCTCTGATTCACACTGTTTATCGTCCCACTGGTCTCTCTGATTCACACTGTTTACAGTCCCGCTGGTCTCGCTGATTCACAGTGTTTATCGTCCCACTGGTCTCTCTGATTCACTCTGTTTATCGTCCCACTGGTCTCTCTGATTCACTCTGTTTATAGTCCCGCTGGTCTCGCTGATTCACAGTGTTTATCGTCCCACTGGTCTCTCTGATTCACACTGTTTATAGTCCCGCTGGTCTCGCTGATTCACAGTGTTTATCGTCCCACTGGTCTCTCTGATTCACACTGTTTATAGTCCCGCTGGTCTCGCTGATTCACAGTGTTTATCGTCCCACTGGTCTCTCTGATTCACTCTGTTTATCGTCCCACTGGTCTCTCTGATTCACACTGTTTGTCGTCCCACTGGTCTCTCTGATTCACACTGTTTATCGTCCCACTGGTCTCTCTGATTCACACTGTTTGTCGTCCCACTGGTCTCTCTGATTCACACTGTTTATCGTCCCACTGGTCTCTCTGATTCACACTGTTTGTCGTCCCACTGGTCTCTCTGATTCACACTGTTTATCGTCCCACTGGTCTCTCTGATTCACACTGTTTATCGTCCCACTGGTCTCTCTGATTCACACTGTTTATCGTCCCACTGGTCTCTCTGATTCACACTGTTTGTCGTCCCACTGGTCTCTCTGATTCACACTGTTTATCGTCCCACTGGTCTCTCTGATTCACACTGTTTATCGTCCCACTGGTCTCTCTGATTCACACTGTTTGTCGTCCCACTGGTCTCTCTGATTCACACTGTTTATCGTCCCACTGGTCTCTCTGATTCACACTGTTTATCGTCCCACTGGTCTCTCTGATTCACACTGTTTATACTCCCACTGGTCTCTCTGATTCACTCTGTTTATCGTCCCACTGGTCTCTCTGATTCACACTGTTTGTCGTCCCACTGGTCTCTCTGATTCACACTGTTTATCGTCCCACTGGTCTCTCTGATTCACACTGTTTATCGTCCCACTGGTCTCTCTGATTCACACTGTTTATCGTCCCACTGGTCTCTCTGATTCACACTGTTTATCGTCCCACTGGTCTCACTGATTCACACTGTTTATCGTCCCACTGGTCTCTCTGATTCACTCTGTTTATCGTCCCACTGGTCTCTCTGATTCACACTGTTTATCGTCCCACTGGTCTCACTGATTCACACTGTTTATCGTCCCACTGGTCTCACTGATTCACACTGTTTATCGTCCCACTGGTCTCTCTGATTCACTCTGTTTATCGTCCCACTGGTCTCTCTGATTCACACTGTTCATCGTCCCACTGGTCTCACTGATTCACACTGTTTATACTCCCGCTTGTCTCTCTGATTCACACTGTTCATCGTCCCACTGGTCTCTCTGATTCACTCTGTTTATCGTCCCACTGGTCTCTCTGATTCACTCTGTTTATCGTCCCACTGGTCTCTCTGATTCACACTGTTTATCGTCCCACTGGTCTCTCTGATTCACTCTGTTCATCGTCCCACTGGTCTCTCTGATTCACTCTGTTCATCGTCCCACTGGTCTCTCTGATTCACACTGTTCATCGTCCCACTGGTCTCTCTGATTCACTCTGTTTATCGTCCCACTGGTCTCTCTGATTCACTCTGTTTATCGTCCCACTGGTCTCTCTGATTCACACTGTTTATCGTCCCACTGGTCTCTCTGATTCACTCTGTTTATAGTCCCACTGGTCTCTCTGATTCACTCTGTTTATAGTCCCACTGGTCTCTCTGATTCACTCTGTTTATAGTCCCACTGGTCTCTCTGATTCACACTGTTTATCGTCCCACTGGTCTCTCTGATTCACTCTGTTTATCGTCCCACTGGTCTCTCTGATTCACACTGTTTATCGTCCCACTGGTCTCTCTGATTCACTCTGTTTATCGTCCCACTGGTCTCTCTGATTCACACTGTTTATCGTCCCACTGGTCTCTCTGATTCACTCTGTTTATCGTCCCACTGGTCTCTCTGATTCACACTGTTTATCGTCCCACTGGTCTCTCTGATTCACTCTGTTTATCGTCCCACTGGTCTCTCTGATTCACACTGTTTATCGTCCCACTGGTCTCTCTGATTCACACTGTTTATCGTCCCACTGGTCTCTCTGATTCACACTGTTTATCGTCCCACTGGTCTCTCTGATTCACTCTGTTTATCGTCCCACTGGTCTCTCTGATTCACTCTGTTTATCGTCCCACTGGTCTCTCTGATTCACACTGTTTACAGTCCCGCTGGTCTCTCTGATTCACACTGTTTATAGTCCCACTGGTCTCTCTGATTCACACTGTTTATCGTCCCACTGGTCTCTCTGATTCACACTGTTTACAGTCCCGCTGGTCTCTCTGATTCACACTGTTTATAGTCCCACTGGTCTCTCTGATTCACACTGTTTATCGTCCCACTGGTCTCTCTGATTCACACTGTTTATCGTCCCACTGGTCTCTCTGATTCACTCTGTTTATCGTCCCACTGGTCTCTCTGATTCACACTGTTTATCGTCCCACTGGTCTCTCTGATTCACACTGTTTACAGTCCCGCTGGTCTCTCTGATTCACACTGTTTATAGTCCCACTGGTCTCTCTGATTCACACTGTTTATCGTCCCACTGGTCTCTCTGATTCACTCTGTTTATAGTCCCACTGGTCTCTCTGATTCACACTGTTTATCGTCCCACTGGTCTCTCTGATTCACTCTGTTTACAGTCCCACTGGTCTCTCTGATTCACACTGTTTATAGTCCCACTGGTCTCTCTGATTCACACTGTTTATCGTCCCACTGGTCTCTCTGATTCACACTGTTTATCGTCCCACTGGTCTCTCTGATTCACACTGTTTATCGTCCCACTGGTCTCTCTGATTCACACTGTTTATCGTCCCACTGGTCTCTCTGATTCACTCTGTTCATCGTCCCACTGGTCTCTCTGATTCACACTGTTTATAGTCCCACTGGTCTCTCTGATTCACTCTGTTTATAGTCCCACTGGTCTCTCTGATTCACTCTGTTTATCGTCCCACTGGTCTCTCTGATTCACACTGTTTATCGTCCCACTGGTCTCTCTGATTCACTCTGTTTATAGTCCCACTGGTCTCTCTGATTCACTCTGTTTATAGTCCCACTGGTCTCTCTGATTCACACTGTTTATCGTCCCACTGGTCTCTCTGATTCACACTGTTTATCGTCCCACTGGTCTCTCTGATTCACTCTGTTCATCGTCCCACTGGTCTCTCTGATTCACACTGTTTATCGTCCCACTGGTCTCTCTGATTCACACTGTTTATCGTCCCACTGGTCTCTCTGATTCACACTGTTTATCGTCCCACTCTTCTCTCTGATTCACTCTGTTTATAGTCCCACTGGTCTCTCTGATTCACACTGTTTATAGTCCCACTGGTCTCTCTGATTCACACTGTTTATAGTCCCACTGGTCTCTCTGATTCACACTGTTTATCGTCCCACTCTTCTCTCTGATTCACACTGTTTATCGTCCCACTGGTCTCTCTGATTCACTCTGTTTATCGTCCCACTGGTCTCTCTGATTCACTCTGTTTATACTCCCACTGGTCTCTCTGATTCACACTGTTTGTCGTCCCACTGGTCTCTCTGATTCACTCTGTTTATAGTCCCACTGGTCTCTCTGATTCACACTGTTTGTCGTCCCACTGGTCTCTCTGATTCACACTGTTTGTCGTCCCACTGGTCTCTCTGATTCACTCTGTTTATAGTCCCACTGGTCTCTCTGATTCACACTGTTTGTCGTCCCACTGGTCTCTCTGATTCACACTGTTTGTCGTCCCACTGGTCTCTCTGATTCACTCTGTTCATCGTCCCACTGGTCTCTCTGATTCACACTGTTTATCGTCCCACTGGTCTCTCTGATTCACACTGTTTATCGTCCCACTCTTCTCTCTGATTCACTCTGTTTATAGTCCCACTGGTCTCTCTGATTCACACTGTTTATCGTCCCACTCTTCTCTCTGATTCACTCTGTTTATAGTCCCACTGGTCTCTCTGATTCACACTGTTTATAGTCCCACTGGTCTCTCTGATTCACACTGTTTATCGTCCCACTCTTCTCTCTGATTCACACTGTTTATCGTCCCACTGGTCTCTCTGATTCACACTGTTTATCGTCCCACTCTTCTCTCTGATTCACTCTGTTTATAGTCCCACTGGTCTCTCTGATTCACTCTGTTTATCGTCCCACTGGTCTCTCTGATTCACTCTGTTTATACTCCCACTGGTCTCTCTGATTCACACTGTTTGTCGTCCCACTGGTCTCTCTGATTCACTCTGTTTATAGTCCCACTGGTCTCTCTGATTCACACTGTTTGTCGTCCCACTGGTCTCTCTGATTCACACTGTTTGTCGTCCCACTGGTCTCTCTGATTCACTCTGTTTATAGTCCCACTGGTCTCTCTGATTCACACTGTTTGTCGTCCCACTGGTCTCTCTGATTCACACTATTTATAGTCCCACTGGTCTCTCTGATTCACTCTGTTTATCGTCCCACTGGTCTCTCTGATTCACTCTGTTTATACTCCCACTGGTCTCTCTGATTCACTCTGTTTATCGTCCCACTGGTCTCTCTGATTCACACTGTTTATCGTCCCGCTGGTCTCTCTGATTCACACTGTTTATAGTCCCACTGGTCTCTCTGATTCACACTGTTTGTCGTCCCACTGGTCTCTCTGATTCACTCTGTTTATCGTCCCACTGGTCTCTCTGATTCACACTGTTTATCGTCCCACTGGTCTCTCTGATTCACTCTGTTTATCGTCCCACTGGTCTCTCTGATTCACTCTGTTTATCGTCCCACTGGTCTCTCTGATTCACACTGTTTATCGTCCCACTGGTCTCTCTGATTCACTCTGTTTATCGTCCCACTGGTCTCTCTGATTCACTCTGTTTATCGTCCCACTGGTCTCTCTGATTCACTCTGTTTATCGTCCCACTGGTCTCTCTGATTCACTCTGTTTATCGTCCCACTGGTCTCTCTGATTCACACTGTTTATCGTCCCACTGGTCTCTCTGATTCACTCTGTTTATCGTCCCACTGGTCTCTCTGATTCACACTGTTTATCGTCCCACTGGTCTCTCTGATTCACTCTGTTTATCGTCCCACTGGTCTCTCTGATTCACTCTGTTTATCGTCCCACTGGTCTCTCTGATTCACTCTGTTTATCGTCCCACTGGTCTCTCTGATTCACTCTGTTTATCGTCCCACTGGTCTCTCTGATTCACACTGTTTATCGTCCCACTGGTCTCTCTGATTCACACTGTTTATCGTCCCACTGGTCTCTCTGATTCACACTGTTTATCGTCCCACTGGTCTCTCTGATTCACACTGTTTATAGTCCTGCTGGTCTCGCTGATTCACAGTGTTTATCGTCCCACTGGTCTCTCTGATTCACACTGTTTATAGTCCCGCTGGTCTCGCTGATTCACAGTGTTTATCGTCCCACTGGTCTCTCTGATTCACTCTGTTTATAGTCCCGCTGGTCTCGCTGATTCACAGTGTTTATCGTCCCACTGGTCTCTCTGATTCACTCTGTTTATAGTCCCGCTGGTCTCGCTGATTCACAGTGTTTATCGTCCCACTGGTCTCTCTGATTCACTCTGTTTATAGTCCCACTGGTCTCTCTGATTCACACTGTTTGTCGTCCCACTGGTCTCTCTGATTCACTCTGTTTATCGTCCCACTGGTCTCTCTGATTCACTCTGTTTATCGTCCCACTGGTCTCTCTGATTCACACTGTTTATCGTCCCACTGGTCTCTCTGATTCACACTGTTTATCGTCCCACTGGTCTCTCTGATTCACACTGTTTATAGTCCCGCTGGTCTCGCTGATTCACAGTGTTTATCGTCCCACTGGTCTCTCTGATTCACTCTGTTTATCGTCCCACTGGTCTCTCTGATTCACACTGTTTATCGTCCCACTGGTCTCTCTGATTCACTCTGTTTATCGTCCCACTGGTCTCTCTGATTCACACTGTTTATCGTCCCACTGGTCTCTCTGATTCACACTGTTTATCGTCCCACTGGTCTCTCTGATTCACTCTGTTTATCGTCCCACTGGTCTCTCTGATTCACTCTGTTTATCGTCCCACTGGTCTCTCTGATTCACTCTGTTTATCGTCCCACTGGTCTCTCTGATTCACTCTGTTTATCGTCCCACTGGTCTCTCTGATTCACACTGTTTATCGTCCCACTGGTCTCTCTGATTCACACTGTTTATCGTCCCACTGGTCTCTCTGATTCACACTGTTTATCGTCCCACTGGTCTCTCTGATTCACTCTGTTTATCGTCCCACTGGTCTCTCTGATTCACACTGTTTATCGTCCCACTGGTCTCTCTGATTCACTCTGTTTATCGTCCCACTGGTCTCTCTGATTCACTCTGTTTATCGTCCCACTGGTCTCTCTGATTCACTCTGTTTATCGTCCCACTGGTCTCTCTGATTCACTCTGTTTATCGTCCCACTGGTCTCTCTGATTCACACTGTTTATCGTCCCACTGGTCTCTCTGATTCACACTGTTTATCGTCCCACTGGTCTCTCTGATTCACACTGTTTATCGTCCCACTGGTCTCTCTGATTCACACTGTTTATAGTCCCGCTGGTCTCGCTGATTCACAGTGTTTATCGTCCCACTGGTCTCTCTGATTCACACTGTTTATAGTCCCGCTGGTCTCGCTGATTCACAGTGTTTATCGTCCCACTGGTCTCTCTGATTCACTCTGTTTATAGTCCCGCTGGTCTCGCTGATTCACAGTGTTTATCGTCCCACTGGTCTCTCTGATTCACTCTGTTTATAGTCCCGCTGGTCTCGCTGATTCACAGTGTTTATCGTCCCACTGGTCTCTCTGATTCACTCTGTTTATAGTCCCACTGGTCTCTCTGATTCACACTGTTTGTCGTCCCACTGGTCTCTCTGATTCACTCTGTTTATCGTCCCACTGGTCTCTCTGATTCACTCTGTTTATCGTCCCACTGGTCTCTCTGATTCACACTGTTTATCGTCCCACTGGTCTCTCTGATTCACACTGTTTATCGTCCCACTGGTCTCTCTGATTCACACTGTTTATAGTCCCGCTGGTCTCGCTGATTCACAGTGTTTATCGTCCCACTGGTCTCTCTGATTCACTCTGTTTATCGTCCCACTGGTCTCTCTGATTCACACTGTTTATCGTCCCACTGGTCTCTCTGATTCACTCTGTTTATCGTCCCACTGGTCTCTCTGATTCACACTGTTTATAGTCCCGCTGGTCTCGCTGATTCACACTGTTTATAGTCCCGCTGGTCTCGCTGATTCACACTGTTTATCGTCCCACTGGTCTCTCTGATTCACACTGTTTATCGTCCCACTGGTCTCTCTGATTCACACTGTTTATCGTCCCACTGGTCTCACTGATTCACACTGTTTATCGTCCCACTGGTCTCACTGATTCACACTGTTTATCGTCCCACTGGTCTCTCTGATTCACACTGTTTATCGTCCCACTGGTCTCACTGATTCACACTGTTTATCGTCCCACTGGTCTCTCTGATTCACACTGTTCATCGTCCCACTGGTCTCTCTGATTCACACTGTTTATAGTCCCACTGGTCTCACTGATTCACACTGTTTATACTCCCGCTTGTCTCACTGATTCACCCTGTTTATATTCCTTCTGGTCTCGCTGATTCACACTGTTTGTCGTCCCACTGGTCTCTCTGATTCACACTGTTCATCGTCCCACTGGTCTCTCTGATTCACACTGTTCATCGTCCCACTGGTCTCTCTGATTCACACTGTTTATCGTCCCACTGGTCTCGCTGATTCACACTGTTTGTCGTCCCACTGGTCTCTCTGATTCACACTGTTCATCGTCCCACTGGTCTCTCTGATTCACACTGTTCATCTTCCCACTGGTCTCTCTGATTCACTCTGTTTATAGTCCCACTGGTCTCACTGATTCACACTGTTTATAGTCCCGCTTGTCTCACTGATTCACCCTGTTTATATTCCTTCTGGTCTCGCTGATTCACACTGTTTGTCGTCCCACTGGTCTCTCTGATTCACACTGTTCATCGTCCCACTGGTCTCACTGATTCACCCTGTTTATATTCCTTCTGGTCTCGCTGATTCACACTGTTTGTCGTCCCACTGGTCTCTCTGATTCACACTGTTCATCGTCCCGCTGGTCTCTCTGATTCACACTGTTCATCGTCCCGCTGGTCTCTCTGATTCACACTGTTTATCGTCCCACTGGTCTCTCTGATTCACACTGTTTGTCGTCCCACTGGTCTCTCTGATTCACACTGTTTATCGTCCCGCTGGTCTCTCTGATTCACACTGTTTATCGTCCCGCTGGTCTCTCTGATTCACACTGTTTATCGTCCCACTGGTCTCTCTGATTCACACTGTTCATCGTCCCACTGGTCTCTCTGATTCACACTGTTCATCGTCCCACTGGTCTCTCTGATTCACACTGTTTATCGTCCCGCTGGTCTCTCTGATTCACACTGTTTATCGTCCCACTGGTCTCACTGATTCACACTGTTTATCGTCCCACTGGTCTCTCTGATTCACACTGTTCATCGTCCCGCTGGTCTCACTGATTCACCCTGTTTCTATTCCTTCTGGTCTCTCTGATTCACACTGTTTATACTCCCGCTTGTCTCACTGATTCACACTGTTTATAGTCCCACTGGTCTCTCTGATTCACTCTGTTTATCGTCCCACTGGTCTCTCTGATTCACACTGTTTATACTCCCGCTTGTCTCACTGATTCACACTGTTTATAGTCCCACTGGTCTCTCTGATTCACACTGTTTATACTCCCGCTTGTCTCACTGATTCACACTGTTTATAGTCCCACTGGTCTCACTGATTCACCCTGTTTATATTCCTTCTGGTCTCGCTGATTCACACTGTTTGTCGTCCCACTGGTCTCTCTGATTCACACTGTTCATCGTCCCACTGGTCTCTCTGATTCACACTGTTCATCGTCCCACTGGTCTCTCTGATTCACACTGTTTATCGTCCCGCTGGTCTCTCTGATTCACACTGTTCATCGTCCCACTGGTCTCTCTGATTCACACTGTTTATGTTCCCGCTGGTCTCTCTGATTCACACTGTTCATCGTCCCGCTGGTCTCTCTGATTCACACTGTTTATGTTCCCGCTGGTCTCACTGATTCACCCTGTTTATAGTCCCGCTGGTCTCACTGATTCACCCTGTTTATATTCCTTCTGGTCTCGCTGATTCACACTGTTTATCGTCCCACTGGTCTCTCTGATTCACACTGTTTATAGTCCCACTGGTCTCACTGATTCACCCTGTTTATATTCCTTCTGGTCTCGCTGATTCACACTGTTTGTCGTCCCGCTGGTCTCACTGATTCACACTGTTTACAGTCACACTGGCTTCACTGATTCACACTGTTTACAGTCCCGCTGGTCTCACTGAATCACACTGTTTACAGTCCCGCTGGTCTCACTGAATCACACTGTTTATCGTCCCGCTGGTCTCACTGATTCACACTGTTAACAGTCACACTGGTCTCACTGATTCACACTGTTCACAGTCCCGCTGTTCTCACTGATTCACACTGTTTATAGACCCGCTGGTCTCACTGCTTCACACTGTTTATCTTCCCGCTGGTCTCACTGATTCACACTGTTTACAGTCCTGCTGTTCTCACTGATTCACACCGTTTACAGTCCAGCTGGTCTCACTGATTCACACTGTTTACAGTCCCGCTGTTCTCACTGATTCACACTGTTTACAGTCCTGCTGTTCTCACTGATTCACACTGTTTACAGTCCCGCTGGTCTCACTGATTCACACTTTATATCGTCCCGTTGGTCTCACTGATTCACACTGTTTACAGTCACACTGGCCTCACTTATTCACACTGTTTATCGTCCCGCTGGTCACACTGATTCACACTGTTTATAGTCCCGCTGGTCTCACTGATTCACACTGTTAATATTACCGCTGGTCTCACTGATTCACAGTTTATAGTCCCGCTGGTCTCACTGACTCACACTGTTTATCTTCGCGCTGTTCTCACTGATTCACACTCTTTACAGTCACAATGGTCTCACTGATTCACACTGTTTACTGTCCCGCTGGTTTAACTGATTCACACTGTTTACAGTCACACTGGTCTCACTGATTAACACTGTTTACAGTCCCGCTGTTCTCACTGATTCACACTGTTTACAGTCCCGCTGTTCTCACTGATTCACACTGTTTATACTCGCACTGGTCTCACTGATTCACACTGTTTATATTCCTTCTGGTCTCGCTGATTCACTCTGCTTATATTCCTTCTGGCCTCGCTGATTCACACTGTTTATCGTCCCACTGGTCTCTCTGATTCACACTGTTTATATTCCTTCTGGTCTCGCTGATTCACTTTGTTTATATTCCTTCGGGTCTCGCTGATTCACCCTGTTTATATTCCTTCAGGTCTCGCTGATTAACACTGTTTATCGTCCCACTGGTCTCTCTGATTCACACTGTTTATAGTCCCGCTGGTCTCACTGATTCACACTGTTTATATTCCTTCTGGTCTCGCTGATTCACACTGTTTATCGTCCCACTGGTCTCTCTGATTCACACTGTTTATAGTCCCGCTGGTCTCACTGATTCACACTGTTTATATTCCTTCTGGTCTCGCTGATTCAAAATGTTTATCGTCCCACTGGTCTCTCTGATTCACACTGTTTATCGTCCCACTGGTCTCTCTGATTCACACTGTTTATAGTCCCGCTGGTCTCTCTGATTCACACTGTTTATATTCCTTCTGGTCTCACTGATTCACACTGTTTATATTCCTTCTGGTCTCGCTGATTCACACTGTTTGTCGTCCCACTGGTCTCTCTGATTCACATTGTTTATCGTCCCACTGGTCTCTCTGATTCACACTGTTTATCGTCCCACTGGTCTCTCTGATTCACCCTGTTTATATTCCTTCTGGTCTCGCTGATTCACACTGTTTGTCGTCCCACTGGTCTCTCTGATTCACATTGTTTATCGTCCCACTGGTCTCTCTGATTCACAGTGTTTATCGTCCCACTGGTCTCTCTGATTCACACTTTTTATAGTCCCGCTGTTCTCACTGATTCACACTGTTTACAGTCACACTGGTCTCACTGATTCACACTGTATTCAGTCCCGCTGGTCTCACTGATTCACACTGTTTACAGTCCCGCTGGTCTCACTAATTTACACTGTTTACAGTCACGCTGGTCTCAATGATTCAGACTGTTTACAGTCTCGCTGTTCTCACTGATTCACACTGTTTCCAGTCCCGCTGTTCTCACTAATTCACACTGTTTGTACTCGCACTGGTTTCACTGATTCACACTGTTTATAGTCCCACTGGTCTCTCTGATTCACACTGTTTATATTCCTTCTGGTCTCTCTGATTCACCCAGTTTATATTCCTTCTGGTCTCGCTGATTCACACTGTTTATCGTCCCACTGGTCTCTCTGATTCACCCTGTTTATATTCCTTCTGGTCTCTCTGATTCACACTGTCTATCGTCCCACTGGTCTCTCTGATTCACCCTGTTTATATTCCTTCTGGTCTCGCTGATTCACACTGTTTATCGTCCCACTGGTCTCTCTGATTCACCCTGTTTATATTCCTTCTGGTCTCGCTGATTCACACTGTTTATCGTCCCACTGGTCTCACTGATTCACAATGTTTCTGGTCCCGCTGGACTCACTGATTCACACTGTTTATACTTCCGCTTGTCTCACTGATTCACACTTTTTCTAGTCCCGCTGGTCTCACTGATTCACACTGTTTACAGTCCCGCTGTTCTCACTGATTCACACTGTTTACTTTCCCGCTGGTCTCACTGAATAACGCTGTTTGCAGTCCCGCTGGTCTCACTGATTCACCCTGTTTATAGTCCCGCTGGTCTCACTGATTCACACTCTTTACAGTCCGGCTGTTCTCACTGATTCACACTGTTTACAGTCACACTGGTCTCACTGCTTCACACTGTTTACAGTCCCGCTTTTCTCACTGATTCACACTGTTTACTTTCCCGCTGGTCTCACTGACTTACAATGTTTATCGTCCCACTGGTCGCTCTGATTGATACTGTTTATAGTCCCTCTGGTCTCTCGGATTCACACTGTTTATCGTCCCACTGGTCTCTCTGATTCACACTGTTTATAGTCCCGCTGGTCTCTCTGATTCACACTGTTTATAGTCCCGCTGGTCTCACTGATGCACACCGTTTATCGTCCCGCTGGTCTCACTGATTCACACTGTTTACAGTCACACTGGTCTCACTGATTCACACTGTTTACAGTCCCGCTGGTGTAACTGATTCACACTGTTTATCGTCCCACTGGTCTCACTGATTCACACTGTTTATACTCCCGCTGGTCTCACTGATTCACAGTGTTTATCGTCCCACTGTTCTCACTGATTCACACTGTTTACAGTCCCGCTGTTCTCACTGATTCACCCTGTTTATAGTCCCACTGGTCACTCTGATTCACAATGTTTCTGGTCCCGCTGGACTCATTGATTCACACTGTTTATACTTCCGCTTGTCTCACTGATTCACACTTTTTATAGTCCCGCTGGTCTCACTGATTCACCCTGTTTATATTCTTTCTGGTCTCGCTGATTCACACTGTTTATCGTCCCACTGGTCTCTCTGATTCACACTGTTTATAGTCCCGCTGGTCTCACTGATTCACCCTGTTTATATTCTTTCTGGTCTCGCTGATTCACACTGTTTATATTCTTTCTGGTCTCGCTGATTCACACTGTTTATCGTCCCACTGGTCTCTCTGATTCACACTTTTTATAGTCCCGCTGGTCTCACTGATTCACCCTGTTTATATTCCTTCTGGTCTCACTGATTCACCCTGTTTATATTCTTTCTGGTCTCGCTGATTCACACTGTTTATATTCTTTCTGGTCTCGCTGATTCACACTGTTTATCGTCCCACTGGTCTCTCTGATTCACAATGTTTCTAGTCCCGCTGGACTCATTGATTCACACTGTTTATACTTCCGCTTGTCTCACTGATTCACACTGTTTACAGTCCCGCTGGTCTCACTGATTCACACTGTTTACTTTCCCGCTGGTCTCACTGAATAACGCTGTTTGCAGTCCCGCTGGTCTCACTGATTCACCCTGTTTATAGTCCCACTGGTCACTCTGATTCACAATGTTTCTAGTCCCGCTGGACTCATTGATTCACACTGTTTATACTTCCGCTTGTCTCACTGATTCACACTGTTTACAGTCCCGCTGGTCTCACTGATTCACACTGTTTATAGTCCCGCTGGTCTCACTGATTCACACTCTTTACAGTCCAGCTGTTCTCACTGATTCACACTGTTTACTTTCCCGCTGGTCTCACTGAATAACGCTGTTTGCAGTCCCGCTGGTCTCATTGATGCACACCGTTTATCGTCCCGCTGGTCTCACTGATTCACACTGTTTACAGTCACACTGGTCTCACTGATTCACACTGTTTACAGTCCCGCTATTCTCACTGATTCACACTCTTTACAATCCCGCTGGTGTCTCTGATTCACACTGTTTATCGTCCCACTGGTCTCTCTGATTCACATTGTTTATCGTCCCGCTGGTCTCACTGATTCACACTGTTTACAGTCACACTGGTCTCACTGATTCACACTGTTTACAGTCCCGCTATTCTCACTGATTCACACTCTTTACAGTCCCGCTGGTGTCTCTGATTCACACTGTTTATCGTCCCACTGGTCTCACTGATTCACAGTGTTTATCGTCCCACTGGTCTCACTGATTCACAGTGTTTATCGTCCCACTGGTCTCACTGATTCACACTGTTTATAGTCCCGCTGGTCTCACTGATTCACACTGTTTATCGTCCCACTGGTCTCTCTGATTCACATTGTTTATCGTCCCACTGGTCTCACTGATTCACAGTGTTTATCGTCCCACTGGTCTCTCTGATTCACAGTGTTTATCGTCCCACTGGTCTCTCTGATTCACACTGTTTATAGTCCCGCTGGTCTCTCTGATTCACACTGTTTATAGTCCCGCTGGTCTCTCTGATTCACAGTGTTTATCGTCCCACTGGTCTCTCTGATTCACACTGTTTATAGTCCCACTGGTCTCTCTGATTCACACTGTTTATCGTCCCACTGGTCTCTCTGATTCACACTGTTTATCGTCCCACTGGTCTCACTGATTCACAGTGTTTATCGTCCCACTGGTCTCTCTGATTCACAGTGTTTATCGTCCCACTGGTCTCTCTGATTCACACTGTTTATAGTCCCGCTGGTCTCTCTGATTCACACTGTTTATAGTCCCGCTGGTCTCTCTGATTCACAGTGTTTATCGTCCCGCTGGTCTCTCTGATTCACACTGTTTATATTCCTTCGGGTCTCGCTGATTCAAAATGTTTATCGTCCCACTGGTCTCTCTGATTCACACTGTTTATATTCCTTCTGGTCTCGCTCATTAACACTGTTTATCGTCCCGCTGGTCTCACTGATTCACACTGTTTATATTCCTTCTGGTCTCGCTGATTAACACTGTTTATCGTCCCGCTGGTCTCACTGATTCACACTGTTTATATTCCTTCTGGTCTCGCTGATTCACACTGTTTGTCGTCCCACTGGTCTCTCTGATTCACATTGTTTATCGTCCCACTCGTCTCTCTGATTCACCCTGTTTATATTCCTTCTGGTCTCGCTGATTAACACTGTTTATCGTCCCGCTGGTCTCACTGATTCACACTGTTTATATTCCTTCTGGTCTCGCTGATTCACACTGTTTGTCGTCCCACTGGTCTCTCTGATTCACATTGTTTATCGTCCCACTGGTCTCGCTGATTCACACTGTTTGTCGTCCCACTGGTCTCTCTGATTCACATTGTTTATCGTCCCACTGGTCTCTCTGATTCACAGTGTTTATCGTCCCACTGGTCTCTCTGATTCACACTTTTTATAGTCCCGCTGTTCTCACTGATTCACACTGTTTACAGTCACACTGGTCTCACTGATTCACACTGTATTCAGTCCCGCTGTTCTCACTGATTCACACTGTTTACAGTCCCGCTGGTCTCACTAATTTACACTGTTTACAGTCACGCTGGTCTCAATGATTCAGACTGTTTACAGTCTCGCTGTTCTCACTGATTCACACTGTTTCCAGTCCCGCTGTTCTCACTAATTCACACTGTTTGTACTCGCACTGGTTTCACTGATTCACACTGTTTATAGTCCCGCTGATCTCTCTGATTCACACTGTTTATATTCCTTCTGGTCTCTCTGATTCACCCAGTTTATATTCCTTCTGGTCTCGCTGATTCACACTGTATATCGTCCCACTGGTCTCTCTGATTCACCCTGTTTATATTCCTTCTGGTCTCGCTGATTCACACTGTTTATACTTCCGCTTGTCTCACTGATTCACACTTTTTCTAGTCCCGCTGGTCTCACTGATTCACACTGTTTATCGTCCCACTGGTCTCTCTGATTCACCCTGTTTATATTCCTTCTGGTCTCGCTGATTCACACTGTTTCTGGTCCCGCTGGACTCACTGATTCACACTGTTTATACTTCCGCTTGTCTCACTGATTCACACTTTTTCTAGTCCCGCTGGTCTCACTGATTCACACTGTTTACAGACCCGCTGTTCTCACTGATTCACACTGTTTACTTTCCCGCTGGTCTCACTGAATAACGCTGTTTGCAGCCCCGCTGGTCTCACTGATTCACCCTGTTTATAGTCCCGCTGGTCTCACTGATTCACACTCTTTACAGTCCGGCTGTTCTCACTGATTCACACTGTTTACAGTCACACTGGTCTCACTGCTTCACACTGTTTACAGTCCCGCTTTTCTCACTGATTCACACTGTTTACTTTCCCGCTGGTCTCACTGACTTACACTGTTTATCGTCCCACTGGTCTCTCTGATTCACACTGTTTATAGTCCCTCTGGTCTCTCGGATTCACACTGTTTATCGTCCCACTGGTCTCTCTGATTCACACTGTTTATCGTCCCACTGCTCTCTCTGATTCACACTGTTTATAGTCCCGCTGGTCTCTCTGATTCACACTGTTTATAGTCCCTCTGGTCTCTCGGATTCACACTGTTTATCGTCCCACTGGTCTCTCTGATTCACACTGTTTATCGTCCCACTGCTCTCTCTGATTCACACTGTTTATAGTCCCGCTGGTCTCTCTGATTCACACTGTTTATAGTCCCGCTGGTCTCACTGATTCACACTGTTTATAGTCCCGCTGGTCTCACTGATTCACCCTGTTTATATTCTTTCTGGTCTCGCTGATTCACACTGTTTATCGTCCCACTGGTCTCTCTGATTCACACTGTTTATAGTCCCGCTGGTCTCACTGATTCACCCTGTTTATATTCCTTCTGGTCTCGCTGATTCACACTGTATATCGTCCCACTGGTCTCTCTGATTCACACTGTTTATCGTCCCACTGGTCACTCTGATTCACAATGTTTCTAGTCCCGCTGGACTCATTGATTCACACTGTTTATACTTCCGCTTGTCTCACTGATTCACACTGTTTACAGTCCCGCTGTTCTCACTGATTCACACTGTTTACTTTCCCGCTGGTCTCACTGAATAACGCTGTTTGCAGTCCCGCTGGTCTCACTGATTCACCCTGTTTATAGTCCCGCTGGTCTCACTGATTCACACTCTTTACAGTCCGGCTGTTCTCACTGATTCACACTGTTTACTTTCCCGCTGGTCTCACTGAATAACGCTGTTTGCAGTCCCGCTGGTCTCACTGATGCACACCGTTTATCGTCCCGCTGGTCTCACTGATTCACACTGTTTACAGTCACACTGGTCTCACTGATTCACACTGTTTACAGTCCCGCTATTCTCACTGATTCACACTCTTTACAGTCCCGCTGGTGTCACTGATTCACACTTTTTATCGTCCCACTGGTCTCTCTGATTCACACTGTTTATCGTCCCACTGGTCTCACTGATTCACACTGTTTATACTCCCGCTGGTCTCACTGATTCACACTGTTTATCGTCCCACTGGTCTCTCTGATTCACAGTGTTTACAGTCCCGCTGTTCTCACTGATTCACACTGTTTATCTTCGCGCTGTTCTCACTGATTCACACTCTTTACAGTCACACTGGCCTCACTTATTCACACTGTTTATAGTCCCGCTGGTCTCACTGATTCACATTGTTATTATTACCGCTGGTCTCACTGATTCACAGTTTATAGTCCCGCTGGTCTCACTGCTTCACTCTGTTTATAGTCCCACTGGTTTAACTGATTCACACTGTTTACAGTCCCGCTGTTCTCACTGATTCACACTGTTTATCTTCGCGCTGTTCTCACTGATTCACACTGTTTACAGTCACACTCGTCTCACTGACTTACACTGTTTATCGTCCCACTGGTCTCTCTGATTGATACTGTTTATAGTCCCTCTGGTCTCTCGGATTCACACTGTTTATCGTCCCACTGGTCTCTCTGATTCACACTGTTTATAGTCCCGCTGGTCTCTCTGATTCACACTGTTTATAGTCCCGCTGGTCTCACTGATGCACACCGTTTATCGTCCCGCTGGTCTCACTGATTCACACTGTTTACAGTCACACTGGTCTCACTGATTCACACTGTTTACAGTCCCGCTATTCTCACTGATTCACACTCTTTACAGTCCCGCTGGTGTAACTGATTCACACTTTTTATCGTCCCACTGGTCTCTCTGATTCACACTGTTTATACTCCCACTGGTCTCACTGATTCACACTGTTTATACTCCCGCTGGTCTCACTGATTCACAGTGTTTATCGTCCCACTGTTCTCACTGATTCACACTGTTTACAGTCCCGCTGATCTCTCTGATTCACACTGTTTATATTCCTTCTGGTCTCGCTGATTCACACTGTATATCGTCCCACTGGTCACTCTGATTCACAATGTTTCTAGTCCCGCTGGACTCATTGATTCACACTGTTTATACTTCCGCTTGTCTCACTGATTCACACTGTTTACAGTCCCGCTGTTCTCACTGATTCACACTGTTTACTTTCCCGCTGGTCTCACTGAATAACGCTGTTTGCAGTCCCGCTGGTCTCACTGATTCACCCTGTTTATAGTCCCGCTGGTCTCACTGATTCACACTCTTTACAGTCCGGCTGTTCTCACTGATTCACACTGTTTACTTTCCCGCTGGTCTCACTGAATAACGCTGTTTGCAGTCCCGCTGGTCTCACTGATGCACACCGTTTATCGTCCCGCTGGTCTCACTGATTCACACTGTTTACAGTCACACTGGTCTCACTGATTCACACTGTTTACAGTCCCGCTATTCTCACTGATTCACACTCTTTACAGTCCCGCTGGTGTCACTGATTCACACTTTTTATCGTCCCACTGGTCTCTCTGATTCACACTGTTTATCGTCCCACTGGTCTCACTGATTCACACTGTTTATACTCCCGCTGGTCTCACTGATTCACACTGTTTATACTCCCGCTGGTCTCACTGATTCACACTGTTTATCGTCCCACTGGTCTCTCTGATTCACATTGTTTATCGTCCCACTGGTCTCTCTGATTCACAGTGTTTATCGTCCCACTGGTCTCACTGATTCACAGTGTTTATCGTCCCACTGGTCTCTCTGATTCACAGTGTTTACAGTCCCGCTGTTCTCACTGATTCACACTGTTTATCTTCGCGCTGTTCTCACTGATTCACACTCTTTACAGTCACACTGGTCTCACTGATTCACACTTTATATCGTCCCGTTGGTCTCACTGATTCACACTGTTTACAGTCACACTGGCCTCACTTATTCACACTGTTTATAGTCCCGCTGGTCTCACTGATTCACATTGTTATTATTACCGCTGGTCTCACTGATTCACAGTTTATAGTCCCGCTGGTCTCACTGCTTCACTCTGTTTATAGTCCCACTGGTTTAACTGATTCACACTGTTTACAGTCCCGCTGTTCTCACTGATTCACACTGTTTATCTTCGCGCTGTTCTCACTGATTCACACTGTTTACAGTCACACTGGTCTCACTGCTTCACACTGTTCACAGTCCCGCTTTTCTCACTGATTCACACTGTTTACTTTCCCGCTGGTCTCACTGACTTACACTGTTTATCGTCCCGCTGGTCTCTCTGATTGATACTGTTTATAGTCCCTCTGGTCTCTCGGATTCACACTGTTTATCGTCCCACTGGTCTCTCTGATTCACACTGTTTATCGTCCCACTGGTCTCTCTGATTCACACTGTTTATAGTCCCGCTGGTCTCTCTGATTCACACTGTTTATAGTCCCGCTGGTCTCACTGATGCACACCGTTTATCGTCCCGCTGGTCTCACTGATTCACACTGTTTACAGTCACACTGGTCTCACTGATTCACACTGTTTACAGTCCCGCTATTCTCACTGATTCACACTCTTTACAGTCCCGCTGGTGTAACTGATTCACACTTTTTATCGTCCCACTGGTCTCTCTGATTCACACTGTTTATACTCCCACTGGTCTCACTGATTCACACTGTTTATACTCCCGCTGGTCTCACTGATTCACAGTGTTTATCGTCCCACTGTTCTCACTGATTCACACTGTTTACAGTCCCGCTGTTCTCACTGATTCACACTGTTTATAGTCCCGCTGATCTCTCTGATTCACACTGTTTATATTCCTTCTGGTCTCGCTGATTCACACTGTATATCGTCCCACTGGTCTCTCTGATTCACACTGTTTATCGTCCCACTGGTCACTCTGATTCACAATGTTTCTAGTCCCGCTGGACTCATTGATTCACACTGTTTATACTTCCGCTTGTCTCACTGATTCACACTTTTTATAGTCCCGTTGGTCTCACTGATTCACCCTGTTTATATTCTTTCTGGTCTCGCTGATTCACACTGTTTATCGTCCCACTGGTCTCTCTGATTCACACTGTTTATAGTCCCGCTGGTCTCACTGATTCACCCTGTTTATATTCCTTCTGGTCTCGCTGATTCACACTGTATATCGTCCCACTGGTCTCTCTGATTCACACTGTTTATCGTCCCACTGGTCACTCTGATTCACAATGTTTCTAGTCCCGCTGGACTCATTGATTCACACTGTTTATACTTCCGCTTGTCTCACTGATTCACACTGTTTACAGTCCCGCTGGTCTCACTGATTCACACTGTTTACTTTCCCGCTGGTCTCACTGAATAACGCTGTTTGCAGTCCCGCTGGTCTCACTGATTCACACTCTTTACAGTCCAGCTGTTCTCACTGATTCACACTGTTTACTTTCCCGCTGGTCTCACTGAATAACGCTGTTTGCAGTCCCGCTGGTCTCATTGATGCACACCGTTTATCGTCCCGCTGGTCTCACTGATTCACACTGTTTACAGTCACACTGGTCTCACTGATTCACACTGTTTATACTCCCGCTGGTCTCACTGATTCACACTGTTTATCGTCCCACTGGTCTCACTGATCCACACTTTTTATACTCCCGCTGGTCTCACTGATTCACAGTGTTTATCGTCCCACTGGTCTCACTGATTCACACTGTTTACAGTCCCGCTGGTTTCACTGAATTGCAATGTTTACTTTCCCGCTGGTATCACTAATTCACTCTGTTTATCGTCCCACTGGTCTCACTGATTCACACTGTTTATACTCCCGCTGGTCTCACTGATTCACACTGTTTACAGTCCCGCTGGTCTCAATGATTCACCCTGTTTATATTCCTTCTGGTCTCGCTGATTCACACTGTTTGTCGTCCCACTGGTCTCTCTGAATCACACTGTTTATCGTCCCACTGGTCTCTCTGATTCACACTGTTTATAGTCCCGTTGGTCTCACTGATTCACACTGTTCATAGTCCCGCTGGTCTCACTGATTGACACTGTTTACAGTCCCGCTGTTCTCACTGATTCACACTGTTTACAGTCCTGCCGTTCTCACTGATTCACACTGTTTACAGTCCCGCTGGTTTCACTGATTCACACTTTATATCGTCCCGTTGGTCTCACTGATTCACACTGTTTACAGTCACACTGGCCTCACTTATTCACACTGTTTATAGTCCCGCTGATCTCACTGATTCACATTGTTAATATTACCGCTGGTCTCACTGATTCACAGTTTATAGTCCCGCTGGTCTCACTGATTCACTCTGTTTATAGTCCCACTGGTTTAACTGATTCACACTGTTTACAGTCCCGCTGTTCTCACTGATTCACACTGTTTATCTTAGCGCTGTTCTCACTGATTCACACTCTTTACAGTCCCACTGGTTTAACTGATTCACACTGTTTACAGTCCCGCTGGTCTCACTGATTAACACTGTTTACAGTCCCGCTGTTCTCACTGATTCACACTGTTTATCTTCGCGCTGTTCTCACTGATTCACACTCTTTACAGTCACACTGGTCTCACTGATTCACACTTTATATCGTCCCGTTGGTCTCACTGATTCACACTGTTTACAGTCACACTGGCCTCACTTATTCACACTGTTTATAGTCCCGCTGGTCTCACTGATTCACATTGTTAATATTACCGCTGGTCTCACTGATTCACTCTGTTTATAGCCCCAATGGTTTAACTGATTCACACTGTTTACAGTCCCGCTGGTCTCACTGATTAACACTGTTTACAGTCCCGCTGTTCTCACTGATTCACACTGTTTATCTTCGCGCTGTTCTCACTGATTCACACTCTTTACAGTCACACTGGTCTCACTGATTCACACTGTTTACTGTCCCGCTGGTTTAACTGATTCACACTGTTTACAGTCCCGCTGGTCTCACTGATTAACACTGTTTACAGTCCCGCTGTTCTCACTGATTCACACTGTTTACCATCCCGCTGTTCTCACTGATTCACACTGTTTATACTCGCACTGGTCTCAGTGATTCACACTGTTTATATTCCTTCTGGTCTCTCTGATTCACCCAGTTTATATTCATTCTGGTCTCGCTGATTCACACTGTTTATCGTCCCGCTGGTCTCTCTGATTCACATTGTTTATCGTCCCACTGGTCTCTCTGATTCACACTGTTTATCGTCCCACTGGTCTCTCTGATTCACAGTGTTTATCGTCCCACTGGTCTCTCTGATTCACACTGTTTATAGTCTCGTTGGTCTCACTGATTCACACTTTTTATAGTCCCGCTGATCTCACTAATTTACACTGTTTACAGTCACGCTGGTCTCATTGATTCAGACTGTTTACAGTCTCGCTGTTCTCACTGATTCACACTGTTTACAGTCCGCTGTTCTCACTGATTCACACTCTTTACAGTCCCGCTGGTCTCACTGATTCACAGTGTTTATCGTCCCACTGTTCTCACTGATTCACACTGTTTACAGTCCCGCTGTTCTCACTGATTCACACTGTTTATAGTCCCGCTGATCTCTCTGATTCACACTGTTTATATTCCTTCTGGTCTCGCTGATTCACACTGTATATCGTCCCACTGGTCTCTCTGATTCACAATGTTTCTAGTCCCGCTGGACTCATTGATTCACACTGTTTATAGTCCCGCTGATCTCTCTGATTCACACTGTTTATATTCCTTCTGGTCTCGCTGATTCACACTGTTTATCGTCCCACTGGTCTCTCTGATTCACACTGTTTATAGTCCCGCTGGTCTCACTGATTCACCCTGTTTATATTCCTTCTGGTCTCGCTGATTCACACTGTATATCGTCCCACTGGTCTCTCTGATTCACACTGTTTGTCGTCCCACTGGTCTCACTGATTCACATTGTTAATATTACCGCTGGTCTCTCTGATTCACACTGTTTATATTCCTTCTGGTCTCGCTGATTCACACTGTATATCGTCCCACTGGTCTCTCTGATTCACACTGTTTATCGTCCCACTGGTCACTCTGATTCACAATGTTTCTAGTCCCGCTGGACTCATTGATTCACACTGTTTATACTTCCGCTTGTCTCACTGATTCACACTGTTTACAGTCCCGCTGTTCTCACTGATTCACACTGTTTACTTTCCCGCTGGTCTCACTGAATAACGCTGTTTGCAGTCCCGCTGGTCTCACTGATTCACCCTGTTTATCGTCCCGCTGGTCTCACTGATTCACACTCTTTACAGTCCGGCTGTTCTCACTGATTCACACTGTTTACTTTCCCACTGGTCTCACTGAATAACGCTGTTTGCAGTCCCGCTGGTCTCACTGATGCACACCGTTTATCGTCCCGCTGGTCTCACTGATTCACACTGTTTACAGTCACACTGGTCTCACTGATTCACACTGTTTACAGTCCCGCTATTCTCACTGATTCACACTCTTTACAGTCCCGCTGGTGTCACTGATTCACACTTTTTATCGTCCCACTGGTCTCACTGATTCACACTGTTTATAGTCCCACTGGTCACTCTGATTCACAATGTTTCTAGTCCCGCTGGACTCATTGATTCACACTGTTTATACTTCCGCTTGTCTCACTGATTCACACTGTTTACAGTCCCGCTGTTCTCACTGATTCACACTGTTTACTTTCCCGCTGGTCTCACTGAATAACGCTGTTTGCAGTCCCGCTGGTCTCACTGATTCACCCTGTTTATCGTCCCGCTGGTCTCACTGATTCACACTCTTTACAGTCCGGCTGTTCTCACTGATTCACACTGTTTACTTTCCCACTGGTCTCACTGAATAACGCTGTTTGCAGTCCCGCTGGTCTCACTGATGCACACCGTTTATCGTCCCGCTGGTCTCACTGATTCACACTGTTTACAGTCACACTGGTCTCACTGATTCACACTGTTTACAGTTCCGCTCTTCTCACTGATTCACACTCTTTACAGTCCCGCTGGTGTCACTGATTCACACTTTTTATCGTCCCACTGGTCTCACTGATTCACACTGTTTATACTCCCGCTGGTCTCACTGATTCACACTGTTTATAGCCCCGCTGGTCTCACTGATTCACACTGTTTATCGTCCCACTGGTCTCTCTGATTCACATTGTTTATCGTCCCACTGGTCTCTCTGATTCACAGTGTTTATCGTCCCACTGGTCTCTCTGATTCACAGTGTTTATCGTCCCACTGGTCTCACTGATTCACAGTGTTTATCGTCCCACTGGTCTCACTGATTCACACTGTTTATCGTCCTACTGGTCTCTCTGATTCACAGTGTTTATCGTCCCACTGGTCTCTCTGATTCACACTGTTTATAGTCCCGCTGGTCTCTCTGATTCACACTGTTTATAGTCCCGCTGGTCTCTCTGATTCACAGTGTTTATCGTCCCACTGGTCTCTCTGATTCACACTGTTTATAGTCCCGCTGGTCTCTCTGATTCACAGTGTTTATCGTCCCACTGGTCTCACTGATTCACACTGTTTATCGTCCCACTGGTCTCTCTGATTCACACTGTTTATAGTCCCGCTGGTCTCACTGATGCACACCGTTTATCGTCCCGCTGGTCTCACTGATTCACACTGTTTACAGTCACACTGGTCTCACTGATTCACACTGTTTACAGTCCCGCTATTCTCACTGATTCACATTCTTTACAGTCCCGCTGGTGTCACTGATTCACACTTTTTATCGTCCCACTGGTCTCTCTGATTCACACTGTTTATCGTCCCACTGGTCTCACTGATTCACACTGTTTATACTCCCGCTGGTCTCACTGATTCACCCTGTTTATAGTCCCGCTGGTCTCACTGATGCACACCGTTTATCGTCCCGCTGGTCTCACTGATTCACACTGTTTACAGTCACACTGGTCTCACTGATTCACACTGTTTACAGTCCCGCTATTCTCACTGATTCACATTCTTTACAGTCCCGCTGGTGTCACTGATTCACACTTTTTATCGTCCCACTGGTCTCTCTGATTCACACTGTTTATCGTCCCACTGGTCTCTCTGATTCACACTGTTTATCGTCCCACTGGTCTCACTGATCCACACTTTTTATACTCCCGCTGGTCTCACTGATTCACAGTGTTTATCGTCCCACTGGTCTCACTGATTCACACTGTTTACAGTCCCGCTGGTTTCACTGAATTGCAATGTTTACTTTCCCGCTGGTATCACTAATTCACTCTGTTTATCGTCCCACTGGTCTCACTGATTTACACTGTTTATACTCCCGCTGGTCTCACTGATTCACACTGTTTACAGTCCCGCTGGTCTCAATGATTCACCCTGTTTATATTCCTTCTGGTCTCGCTGATTCACACTGTTTGTCGTCCCACTGGTCTCTCTGAATCACACTGTTTATCGTCCCACTGGTCTCTCTGATTCACACTGTTTATAGTCCCGTTGGTCTCACTGATTCACACTGTTCATAGTCCCGCTGGTCTCACTGATTGACACTGTTTACAGTCCTGCTGTTCTCACTGATTCACACTGTTTACAGTCCTGCCGTTCTCACTGATTCACACTGTTTACAGTCCCGCTGGTTTCACTGATTCACACTTTATATCGTCCCGTTGGTCTCACTGATTCACACTCTTTACAGTCACACTGGCCTCACTTATTCACACTGTTTATAGTCCCGCTGATCTCACTGATTCACATTGTTAATATTACCGCTGGTCTCACTGATTCACAGTTTATAGTCCCGCTGGTCTCACTGATTCACTCTGTTTATAGTCCCACTGGTTTAACTGATTCACACTGTTTACAGTCCCGCTGTTCTCACTGATTCACACTGTTTATCTTAGCGCTGTTCTCACTGATTCACACTCTTTACAGTCCCACTGGTTTAACTGATTCACACTGTTTACAGTCCCACTGGTCTCACTGATTAACACTGTTTACAGTCCCGCTGTTCTCACTGATTCACACTGTTTATCTTCGCGCTGTTCTCACTGATTCACACTCTTTACAGTCACACTGGTCTCACTGATTCACACTTTATATCGTCCCGTTGGTCTCACTGATTCACACTGTTTACAGTCACACTGGCCTCACTTATTCACACTGTTTATAGTCCCGCTGGTCTCACTGATTCACATTGTTAATATTACCGCTGGTCTCACTGATTCACAGTTTATAGTCCCGCTGGTCTCACTGATTCACTCTGTTTATAGCCCCAATGGTTTAACTGATTCACACTGTTTACAGTCCCGCTGGTCTCACTGATTAACACTGTTTACAGTCCCGCTGTTCTCACTGATTCACACTGTTTATCTTCGCGCTGTTCTCACTGATTCACACTCTTTACAGTCACACTGGTCTCACTGATTCACACTGTTTACTGTCCCGCTGGTTTAACTGATTCACACTGTTTACAGTCCCGCTGGTCTCACTGATTAACACTGTTTACAGTCCCGCTGTTCTCACTGATTCACACTGTTTACCATCCCGCTGTTCTCACTGATTCACACTGTTTATACTCGCACTGGTCTCAGTGATTCACACTGTTTATATTCCTTCTGGTCTCTCTGATTCACCCAGTTTATATTCATTCTGGTCTCGCTGATTCACACTGTTTATCGTCCCGCTGGTCTCTCTGATTCACATTGTTTATCGTCCCACTGGTCTCTCTGATTCACACTGTTTATCGTCCCACTGGTCTCTCTGATTCACAGTGTTTATCGTCCCACTGGTCTCTCTGATTCACACTGTTTATAGTCTCGTTGGTCTCACTGATTCACACTTTTTATAGTCCCGCTGATCTCACTAATTTACACTGTTTACAGTCACGCTGGTCTCATTGATTCAGACTGTTTACAGTCTCGCTGTTCTCACTGATTCACACTGTTTACAGTCCGCTGTTCTCACTGATTCACACTCTTTACAGTCCCGCTGTTCTCACTGATTCACACTCTTTACAGTCTCGCTGTTCTCACTGATTCACACTGTTTACAGTCCGCTGTTCTCACTGATTCACACTCTTTACAGTCCGCTGGTCTCACTGATTCACAGTGTTTATCGTCCCACTGTTCTCACTGATTCACACTGTTTACAGTCCCGCTGTTCTCACTGATTCACACTGTTTATAGTCCCGCTGATCTCTCTGATTCACACTGTTTATATTCCTTCTGGTCTCGCTGATTCACACTGTATATCGTCCCACTGGTCTCTCTGATTCACACTGTTTATCGTCCCACTGGTCACTCTGATTCACAATGTTTCTAGTCCCGCTGGACTCATTGATTCACACTGTTTATACTTCCGCTTGTCTCACTGATTCACACTGTTTACAGTCCCGCTGTTCTCACTGATTCACACTGTTTACTTTCCCGCTGGTCTCACTGAATAACGCTGTTTGCAGTCCCGCTGGTCTCACTGATTCACCCTGTTTATAGTCCCGCTGGTCTCACTGATTCACACTCTTTACAGTCCGGCTGTTCTCACTGATTCACACTGTTTACTTTCCCGCTGGTCTCACTGAATAACGCTGTTTGCAGTCCCGCTGGTCTCACTGATGCACACCGTTTATCGTCCCGCTGGTCTCACTGATTCACACTGTTTACAGTCACACTGGTCTCACTGATTCACACTGTTTACAGTCCCGCTATTCTCACTGATTCACACTCTTTACAGTCCCGCTGGTGTCACTGATTCACACTTTTTATCGTCCCACTGGTCTCTCTGATTCACACTGTTTATCGTCCCACTGGTCTCACTGATTCACACTGTTTATACTCCCGCTGGTCTCTCTGATTCACATTGTTTATCGTCCCACTGGTCTCTCTGATTCACAGTGTTTATCGTCCCACTGGTCTCACTGATTCACAGTGTTTATCGTCCTACTGGTCTCTCTGATTCACAGTGTTTATCGTCCCACTGGTCTCTCTGATTCACACTGTTTATAGTCCCACTGGTCTCTCTGATTCACACTGTTTATAGTCCCGCTGGTCTCTCTGATTCACAGTGTTTATCGTCCCACTGGTCTCTCTGATTCACACTGTTTATAGTCCCGCTGGTCTCTCTGATTCACAGTGTTTATCGTCCCACTGGTCTCACTGATTCACACTGTTTATCGTCCCACTGGTCTCTCTGATTCACACTGTTTATAGTCCCGCTGGTCTCACTGATGCACACCGTTTATCGTCCCGCTGGTCTCACTGATTCACACTGTTTACAGTCACACTGGTCTCACTGATTCACACTTTTTATCGTCCCACTGGTCTCTCTGATTCACACTGTTTGTCGTCCCACTGGTCTCACTGATCCACACTTTTTATACTCCCGCTGGTCTCACTGATTCACAGTGTTTATCGTCCCACTGGTCTCACTGATTCACACTGTTTACAGTCCCGCTGGTTTCACTGAATTGCAATGTTTACTTTCCCGCTGGTATCACTAATTCACTCTGTTTATCGTCCCACTGGTCTCACTGATTTACACTGTTTATACTCCCGCTGGTCTCACTGATTCACACTGTTTACAGTCCCGCTGGTCTCAATGATTCACCCTGTTTATATTCCTTCTGGTCTCGCTGATTCACACTGTTTGTCGTCCCACTGGTCTCTCTGAATCACACTGTTTATCGTCCCACTGGTCTCTCTGATTCACACTGTTTATAGTCCCGTTGGTCTCACTGATTCACACTGTTCATAGTCCCGCTGGTCTCACTGATTGACACTGTTTACAGTCCTGCTGTTCTCACTGATTCACACTGTTTACAGTCCTGCCGTTCTCACTGATTCACACTGTTTACAGTCCCGCTGGTTTCACTGATTCACACTTTATATCGTCCCGTTGGTCTCACTGATTCACACTCTTTACAGTCACACTGGCCTCACTTATTCACACTGTTTATAGTCCCGCTGATCTCACTGATTCACATTGTTAATATTACCGCTGGTCTCACTGATTCACAGTTTATAGTCCCGCTGGTCTCACTGATTCACTCTGTTTATAGTCCCACTGGTTTAACTGATTCACACTGTTTACAGTCCCGCTGTTCTCACTGATTCACACTGTTTATCTTAGCGCTGTTCTCACTGATTCACACTCTTTACAGTCCCACTGGTTTAACTGATTCACACTGTTTACAGTCCCACTGGTCTCACTGATTAACACTGTTTACAGTCCCGCTGTTCTCACTGATTCACACTGTTTATCTTCGCGCTGTTCTCACTGATTCACACTCTTTACAGTCACACTGGTCTCACTGATTCACACTTTATATCGTCCCGTTGGTCTCACTGATTCACACTGTTTACAGTCACACTGGCCTCACTTATTCACACTGTTTATAGTCCCGCTGGTCTCACTGATTCACATTGTTAATATTACCGCTGGTCTCACTGATTCACAGTTTATAGTCCCGCTGGTCTCACTGATTCACTCTGTTTATAGCCCCAATGGTTTAACTGATTCACACTGTTTACAGTCCCGCTGGTCTCACTGATTAACACTGTTTACAGTCCCGCTGTTCTCACTGATTCACACTGTTTATCTTCGCGCTGTTCTCACTGATTCACACTCTTTACAGTCACACTGGTCTCACTGATTCACACTGTTTACTGTCCCGCTGGTTTAACTGATTCACACTGTTTACAGTCCCGCTGGTCTCACTGATTAACACTGTTTACAGTCCCGCTGTTCTCACTGATTCACACTGTTTACCATCCCGCTGTTCTCACTGATTCACACTGTTTATACTCGCACTGGTCTCAGTGATTCACACTGTTTATATTCCTTCTGGTCTCTCTGATTCACCCAGTTTATATTCATTCTGGTCTCGCTGATTCACACTGTTTATCGTCCCGCTGGTCTCTCTGATTCACATTGTTTATCGTCCCACTGGTCTCTCTGATTCACACTGTTTATCGTCCCACTGGTCTCTCTGATTCACAGTGTTTATCGTCCCACTGGTCTCTCTGATTCACACTGTTTATAGTCTCGTTGGTCTCACTGATTCACACTTTTTATAGTCCCGCTGATCTCACTAATTTACACTGTTTACAGTCACGCTGGTCTCATTGATTCAGACTGTTTACAGTCTCGCTGTTCTCACTGATTCACACTGTTTACAGTCCGCTGTTCTCACTGATTCACACTCTTTACAGTCCCGCTGTTCTCACTGATTCACACTCTTTACAGTCTCGCTGTTCTCACTGATTCACACTGTTTACAGTCCGCTGTTCTCACTGATTCACACTCTTTACAGTCCGCTGGTCTCACTGATTCACAGTGTTTATCGTCCCACTGTTCTCACTGATTCACACTGTTTACAGTCCCGCTGTTCTCACTGATTCACACTGTTTATAGTCCCGCTGATCTCTCTGATTCACACTGTTTATATTCCTTCTGGTCTCGCTGATTCACACTGTATATCGTCCCACTGGTCTCTCTGATTCACACTGTTTATCGTCCCACTGGTCACTCTGATTCACAATGTTTCTAGTCCCGCTGGACTCATTGATTCACACTGTTTATACTTCCGCTTGTCTCACTGATTCACACTGTTTACAGTCCCGCTGTTCTCACTGATTCACACTGTTTACTTTCCCGCTGGTCTCACTGAATAACGCTGTTTGCAGTCCCGCTGGTCTCACTGATTCACCCTGTTTATAGTCCCGCTGGTCTCACTGATTCACACTCTTTACAGTCCGGCTGTTCTCACTGATTCACACTGTTTACTTTCCCGCTGGTCTCACTGAATAACGCTGTTTGCAGTCCCGCTGGTCTCACTGATGCACACCGTTTATCGTCCCGCTGGTCTCACTGATTCACACTGTTTACAGTCACACTGGTCTCACTGATTCACACTGTTTACAGTCCCGCTATTCTCACTGATTCACACTCTTTACAGTCCCGCTGGTGTCACTGATTCACACTTTTTATCGTCCCACTGGTCTCTCTGATTCACACTGTTTATCGTCCCACTGGTCTCACTGATTCACACTGTTTATACTCCCGCTGGTCTCTCTGATTCACATTGTTTATCGTCCCACTGGTCTCTCTGATTCACAGTGTTTATCGTCCCACTGGTCTCACTGATTCACAGTGTTTATCGTCCTACTGGTCTCTCTGATTCACAGTGTTTATCGTCCCACTGGTCTCTCTGATTCACACTGTTTATAGTCCCACTGGTCTCTCTGATTCACACTGTTTATAGTCCCGCTGGTCTCTCTGATTCACAGTGTTTATCGTCCCACTGGTCTCTCTGATTCACACTGTTTATAGTCCCGCTGGTCTCTCTGATTCACAGTGTTTATCGTCCCACTGGTCTCACTGATTCACACTGTTTATCGTCCCACTGGTCTCTCTGATTCACACTGTTTATAGTCCCGCTGGTCTCACTGATGCACACCGTTTATCGTCCCGCTGGTCTCACTGATTCACACTGTTTACAGTCACACTGGTCTCACTGATTCACACTGTTTACAGTCCCGCTATTCTCACTGATTCACACTCTTTACAGTCCCGCTGGTGTCACTGATTCACACTTTTTATCGTCCCACTGGTCTCTCTGATTCACACTGTTTATCGTCCCACTGGTCTCACTGATTCACACTGTTTATACTCCCGCTGGTCTCACTGATTCACACTGTTTATCGTCCCACTGGTCTCACTGATCCACACTTTTTATACTCCCGCTGGTCTCACTGATTCACAGTGTTTATCGTCCCACTGGTCTCACTGATTCACACTGTTTACAGTCCCGCTGGTTTCACTGAATTGCAATGTTTACTTTCCCGCTGGTATCACTAATTCACTCTGTTTATCGTCCCACTGGTCTCACTGATTCACACTGTTTATACTCCCGCTGGTCTCACTGATTCACACTGTTTACAGTCCCGCTGGTCTCAATGATTCACCCTGTTTATATTCCTTCTGGTCTCGCTGATTCACACTGTTTATCGTCCCACTGGTCTCTCTGATTCACACTGTTTATAGTCCCGTTGGTCTCACTGATTCACACTGTTCATAGTCCCGCTGGTCTCACTGATTGACACTGTTTACAGTCCCGCTGTTCTCACTGATTCACACTGTTTACAGTCCTGCCGTTCTCACTGATTCACACTGTTTACAGTCCCGCTGGTTTCACTGATTCACACTTTATATCGTCCCGTTGGTCTCACTGATTCACACTGTTTACAGTCACACTGGCCTCACTTATTCACACTGTTTATAGTCCCGCTGATCTCACTGATTCACATTGTTAATATTACCGCTGGTCTCACTGATTCACAGTTTATAGTCCCGCTGGTCTCACTGATTCACTCTGTTTATAGTCCCACTGGTTTAACTGATTCACACTGTTTACAGTCCCGCTGTTCTCACTGATTCACACTGTTTATCTTAGCGCTGTTCTCACTGATTCACACTCTTTACAGTCCCACTGGTTTAACTGATTCACACTGTTTACAGTCCCGCTGGTCTCACTGATTAACACTGTTTACAGTCCCGCTGTTCTCACTGATTCACACTGTTTATCTTCGCGCTGTTCTCACTGATTCACACTCTTTACAGTCACACTGGTCTCACTGATTCACACTGTTTACAGTCACACTGGCCTCACTTATTCACACTGTTTAAAGTCCCGCTTGTCTCACTGATTCACATTGTTAATATTACCGCTGGTCTCACTGATTCACAGTTTATAGTCCCGCTGGTCTCACTGATTCACTCTGTTTATAGCCCCAATGGTTTAACTGATTCACACTGTTTACAGTCCCGCTGGTCTCACTGATTAACACTGTTTACAGTCCCGCTGTTCTCACTGATTCACACTGTTTATCTTCGCGCTGTTCTCACTGATTCACACTCTTTACAGTCACACTGGTCTCACTGATTCACACTGTTTACTGTCCCGCTGGTTTAACTGATTCACACTGTTTACAGTCCCGCTGGTCTCACTGATTAACACTGTTTACAGTCCCGCTGTTCTCACTGATTCACACTGTTTACCATCCCGCTGTTCTCACTGATTCACACTGTTTATACTCGCACTGGTCTCAGTGATTCACACTGTTTATATTCCTTCTGGTCTCTCTGATTCACCCAGTTTATATTCATTCTGGTCTCGCTGATTCACACTGTTTATCGTCCCGCTGGTCTCACTGATTCACACTTTTTATAGTCCCGCTGATCTCACTAATTTACACTGTTTACAGTCACGCTGGTCTCATTGATTCAGACTGTTTACAGTCTCGCTGTTCTCACTGATTCACACTGTTTACAGTCCGCTGTTCTCACTGATTCACACTGTTTATACTCCCGCTGGTCTCACTGATTCACACTGTTTATCGTCCCACTGGTCTCACTGATCCACACTGTTTATACTCCCACTGGTCTCACTGATTCACACTGTTTACAGTCCCGCTGGTTTCACTGAATTGCAATGTTTACTTTCCCGCTGGTATCACTAATTCACTCTGTTTATACTCCCGCTGGTCTCACTGATTCACACTGTTCATCGTCCCGCTGGTCTCTCTGATTCCCATTGTTTATCGTCCCACTGGTCTCACTGATTCACACTATTTCAGTCCCGCTGGTCTCACTGATTCACACTGTTTCAGTCCCGCTGGTCTCACTGATTCACACTGTTTCAGTCCCGCTGGTCTCACTGATTCACACTGCTTCAGTCCCGCTGGTCTCTCTGCTTCACACTGTTTATAGTCCCGTTGGTCTCACTGATTCACACTGTTCATAGTCCCGCTGGTCTCACTGATTGACACTGTTTACAGTCCCGCTGTTCTCACCGATTCACACTGTTTACAGTCCCACTGGTCACACTGATTCAAATTGTTTATAGTCCCGCTGGTCTCGCTGATACACACTATTTATAGTCCCGCTGGTCTCACTGATTCACACTGTTTACAGTCCTGCTGTTCTCACTGATTCACACCATTTACAGTCCAGCTGGTCTCACTGTTTCACACTGTTTACAGTCCCGCTGTTCTCACTGATTCACACTGTTTACAGTCCTGCTGTTCTCACTGATTCACACTGTTTACAGTCCCGCTGGTTTCACTGATTCACACTTTATATCGTCCCGTTGGTCTCACTGATTCACACTGTTTACAGTCACACTGGCCTCACTTATTCACACTGTTTATAGTCCCGCTGGTCTCACTGATTCACATTGTTAATATTACCGCTGGTCTCACTGATTCACAGTTTATAGTCCCGCTGGTCTCACTGATTCACTCTGTTTATAGTCCCACTGGTTTAACTGATTCACACTGTTTACAGTCCCGCTGTTCTCACTGATTCACACTGTTTATCTTCGCGCTGTTCTCACTGATTCACACTCTTTACAGTCCCACTGGTTTAACTGATTCACACTGTTTACAGTCCCGCTGGTCTCACTGATTAACACTGTTTACAGTCCCGCTGTTCTCACTGATTCACACTGTTTATCTTCGCGCTGTTCTCACTGATTCACACTCTTTACAGTCACACTGGTCTCACTGATTCACACTTTATATCGTCCCGTTGGTCTCACTGATTCACACTGTTTACAGTCACACTGGCCTCACTTATTCACACTGTTTATAGTCCCGCTGGTCTCACTGATTCACATTGTTATTATTACCGCTGGTCTCACTGATTCACAGTTTATAGTCCCGCTGGTCTCACTGCTTCACTCTGTTTATAGTCCCACTGGTTTAACTGATTCACACTGTTTACAGTCCCGCTGTTCTCACTGATTCACACTGTTTATCTTCGCGCTGTTCTCACTGATTCACACTCTTTACAGTCACACTGGTCTCACTGATTCACACTGTTTACTGTCCCGCTGATTTAACTGATTCACACTGTTTACAGTCCCGCTGGTCTCACTGATTAACACTGTTTACAGTCCCGCTGTTCTCACTGATTCACACTGTTTACCATCCCGCTGTTCTCACTGATTCACACTGTTTATACTCGCACTGGTCTCACTGATTCACACTGTTTATATTCCTTCTGGTCTCTCTGATTCACAGTGTTTATCGTCCCACTGGTCTCTCTGATTCACACTGTTTATAGTCTCGTTGGTCTCACTGATTCACACTTTTTATAGTCCCGCTGATCTCACTAATTTACACTGTTTACAGTCACGCTGGTCTCACTGATTCAGACTGTTTACAGTCTCGCTGTTCTCACTGATTCACACTGTTTACAGTCCCGCTGTTCTCACTGATTCACACTGTTTGTACTCGCACTGGTTTCACTGATTCACACTGTTTATAGTCCCGCTGATCTCTCTGATTCACACTGTTTATATTCCTTCTGGTCTCGCTGATTCACACTGTTTATCGTCCCACTGGTCTCTCTGATTCACACTGTTTATATTCCTTCTGGTCTCTCTGATTCACCCTGTTTATATTCCTTCTGGTCTCGCTGATTCACACTGTTTATCGTCCCACTGGTCTCTCTGATTCACACTGTTTATAGTCCCGCTGGTCTCACTGATTCACCCTGTTTATATTCCTTCTGGTCTCGCTGATTCACACTGTTTATAGTCCTTCTGGTCTCTCTGATTCACACTGTTTATCGTCCCACTTGTCACTCTGATTCACAATGTTTCTAGTCCCGCTGGACTCACTGATTCACACTTTTTATAGTCCCGCTGGTCTCACTGATTCACACTGTTTACAGTCCCGCTGTTCTCACTGATTCACACTGTTTACTTTCCCGCTAGTCTCACTGAATAACGCTGTTTGCAGTCCCGCTGTTCTCACTGATTCACACTGTTTACAGTCCCGCTGTTCTCACTGATTCACACTCTTTACAGTCCGGCTGTTCTCACTGATTCACACTGTTTACAGTCACACTGGTCTCACTGATTCACACTGTTTACAGTCCCGCTGTTCTCACTGATTCACACTGTTTACTTTCCCGCTGGTCTCACTGACTTACACTGTTTATCGTCCCACTGGTCTCTCTGATTGATACTGTTTATAGTCCCGCTGGTCTCTCTGATACACACTTTTTATATTCCCACTGGTCTCTCTGATTCACACTGTTTATCGTCCCACTGGTCTCACTGATTCACACTGTTTATACTCCCGCTGGTCTCACTGATTCACAGTGTTTATCGTCCCACTGGTCTCACTGATTCACACTGTTTATACTCCCGTTGGTCTCACTGATTCACACTGTTTATCGTCCCGCTGGTCTCACTGATTCGCACTGTTTATCATCCCACTGGTCTCTCTGATTCACACTGTTTATCGTCCCACTGGTCTCTCTGATTCACACTGTTTATCCTCCCGCTGGTCTCACTGATTCACACTGTTTATCGTCCCGCTGGTCTCTCTGATTCACACTGTTTACTTTCCCGCTGGTCTCACTGACTTACACTGTTTATCGTCCCACTGGTCTCTCTGATTGATACTGTTTATAGTCCCGCTGGTCTCTCTGATTCACAGTGTTTATCGTTGCACTGGTCTCTCTGATTCACACTGTTTATAGTCCCGCTGGTCTCTCTGATTCACACTGTTTATAGTCCCGCTGGTCTCACTGATTCACACTGTTTACAGTCACACTGGTCTCACTGATTCACACTGTTTACAGTCCCGCTATTCTCACTGATTCACACTCTTTACAGTCCCGCTGGTGTCACTGATACACACTTTTTATCGTCCCACTGGTCTCTCTGATACACACTTTTTATCATCCCACTGGTCTCACTGATTCACACTGTTTATCATCCGCTGGTCTCTCTGATTCACACTGTTTATCGTCCCACTGGTCTCACTGATTCGCACTGTTTATCATCCCACTGGTCTCTCTGATTCACACTGTTTATCGTCCCACTGGTCTCTCTGATTCACACTGTTTATCCTCCCGCTGGTCTCACTGATTCAGACTTTTTATCGTCCCACTGGTCTCACTGATTCGCTCTGTTTATCGTCCCACTGGTCTCTCTGATTCACACTGTTTATCGTCCCACTGGTCTCTCTGATTCTCACTGTTTATAGTCCCGCTGGTCTCACTGATTCGCACTGTTTATCGTCCCACTGGTCTCTCTGATTCACACTGTTTATCGTCCCGCTGGTCTCTCTGATTCACACTGTATACAGTCCCGCTGGTCTCACTGATTCACACTGTTTATAGTCCCGCTGGTCTCACTGATTCACACTGTTTATAGTCCCACAGGTCTCACTGATTCACACTGTTTATAGTCCCGCTGGTCTCACTGATTCACACTGTTTATAGTCCCACTGGTCTCACTGATTCACACTGTTTATCGTCCCACTGGTCTCTCTGATTCACACTGTTTATAGTCCCTCTGGTCTCTCGGATTCACACTGCTTATCGTCCCGTTGGTCTCACTGATTCACCCTGTTTATACTCCCGCTGGTCTCACTGATTCACCCTGTTTATAGTCCCGCTGGTGTCACTGATTCACACTGTTTGCCGTCCGGCTGTTCTCACTGATTCACACTGTTTACAGTCCCGCTGGTCTCACTGATTCACACTGTTTATCGTCCCGCTGGTCTCACTGATTCACTCTGTTTGCAGCCACATTGGTCTCACTGATTCACACTGTTTGCAGTCCCGCTGTTCTCACTGACTTACACTGTTTATCGTCCCACTGGTCTCTCTGATTCACACTGTTTATAGTCCCACTGGTCTCTCTGATTCACACTGTTTAGCGTCCCACTTGTCTCTCTGATTCACACTGTTTATCGTCCCACTTGTCTCTCTGATTCACACTGCTAATAGTCCTGCTGGTCTCACTGATTCACACTGTTTACAGTCCCACTGTTCTCACTGATTCACACTGTTTACAGTCCCGCTGGTCTCACTGATTCACACTGTTTATCGTCCCGCTGGTCTCACTGATTCACTCTGTTTACAGCCACATTGGTCTCACTGATTCACACTGTTTACAGTCCCGCTGTTCTCACTGATTTACATTGTTTTGAGTCCCGCTGTTCTCACCGATTCACACTGTTTACAGTCACACTGGTCTCACTGATTTACATTGCTTATAGGCCCACTGTTCTCACTGATTCACACTGTTTACAGTCCCGCTGTTCTCACTGATTCACACTCTTTACAGTCACACTGGTCTCACTGATTCACACTGTTTACTGTCACACTGGTCTCACTGATTCACACTGTTTACAGTCCCACTGGTCTCACTGATTTACACTGTTTACAGTCACGCTGATCTCACTGATTCACACTGTTTACAGTTCCGCTGTTCTCACTGATTCACACTGTTTACAGTCCCGCTGTTCTCACTGATTCACACTGTTTATACTCGCACTGGTCTCACTGATTCACACTGTTTATAGTCCCGCTGGTCTCTCTGATTCACACTGTTTATAGTCCCGCTGGTCTCACTGATTCACACTGTTTACAGTCATACTGGTCTCACTGATTCACACTGTTTACAGTCCCGTTGTTCTCACTGATTCACACTGATTCCTTTCCCGCTGGTCTCACTGAATTACAGTGTTTGGAGTCCCGCTGGTCTCACTGATTCACACTGTTTACAGTTCCGCTGTTCTCACTGATTCACACTGTTTACAGTCCCGCTGTTCTCACTGATTCACACTGTTTATACTCGCACTGGTCTCACTGATTCACACTGTTTGTAGTCCCGCTGGTCTCTCTGATTCACACTGTTTATAGTCCCGCTGGTCTCACTGATTCACACTGTTTACAGTCATACTGGTCTCACTGATTCACACTGTTTACAGTCCCGTTGTTCTCACTGATTCACACTGATTCCTTTCCCGCTGGTCTCACTGAATTACAGTGTTTGGAGTCCCGCTGGTCTCACTGATTCACACTGTTTATACTCCCGCTGTTCTCACTGATTCACACTGTTTACAGTCCCGCTTTTCTCTCCGATTTACACTGTTTAGAGTCCCGCTGGTCTCACTGATTCACACTGTTTACCGTCCCGCTGGTCTCACTGATTTACAGTGTTTGGAGTCCCGCTGGTCTCACTGTTTCAAACTGTTTACAGTCCCGCTGCTCTCACTGATTCACACTGTTTACAGTCCCGCTGGTCTCACTGATTCACACTGTTCACAGTCCGGCTGCTCTCTCTGGTTCACACTGTTTACCGTCCCACTGGTCTCACTGATTCAGACTGTTTACAGTCCCGCTGGTCTCACTGATTCACACTGTTTACAGTCCCGCTGGTCTCACTGATTCACAATGTTTATACTCCCGCTGGTCTCACTGATTCACACTGTTTATCGTCCCACTGGTCTCACTGATTCACAATGTTTATACTCCCGCTGGTCTCACTGATTCACACTGTTTATCGTCCCACTGGTCTCTCTGATTCACACTGTTTATCGTCCCACTGGTCTCACTGATTCAGACTGTTTATCGTCCCACTGGTCTCACTGATTCGCTCTGTTTATCGTCCCACTGGTCTCTCTGATTCACACTGTTTATCGTCCCACTGGTCTCTCTGATTCACACTCTTTATAGTCCCGCTGGTCTCACTGATTCACACTGTTTATAGTCCCGCTGTTCTCACTGATTCACACTGTTTACAGTCCCGCTGGTCTCACTGATTCACACTGTTTATAGTCCCGCTGGTCTCACTGATTCACACTGTTTATAGTCCCGCTGGTCTCACTGATTCACACTGTTTACAGTCCCGCTGGTCTCACTGATTCACACTGTTTACAGTCCCGCTGGTCTCACTGATTCACACTGTTTGTAGTCCCGCTGTTCTCACTGATTCACACTGTTTAGAGTCCCGCTTGTCTCACTGATTCACACTGTTTACAGTCCCGCTGGTCTCACTGATTCACGATGTGTACAGTCCCGCTGGTGTCACTGATTCACACTGTTTAGAGTCCCGCTTGTCTCACTGATTCACACTGTTTACAGTCCCGCTGGTCTCACTGATTCACACTGTTTACAGTCCCGCTGGTCTCACTGATTCACACTGTTTACAGTCCCGCTGGTCTCACTGATTCACACTGTTTGTAGTCCCGCTGTTCTCACTGATTCACACTGTTTAGAGTCCCGCTTGTCTCACTGATTCACACTGTTTACAGTCCCGCTGGTCTCACTGATTCACAGTGTTTACAGTCCCGCTGGTCTCACTGATTCACGCTGTTTACAGTCCCGCTGGTCTCACTGATTCACACTGTTTGTAGTCCCGCTGTTCGCACTGATTCACACTGTTTACAGTCCCGCTGGTCTCACTGATTCACGATGTGTACAGTCCCGCTGGTGTCACTGATTCACAGTGTTTACAGTCCCGCTGGTCTCACTGGTTCGCACTGTTTACCGTCCCGCTGGTCTCACTGATTCACACTGTTTACAGTCCCGCTGGTCTCACTGATTCACCCTGTTTGTAGTCCCGCTGGTCTCACTGATTCACACTGTTTATAGTCCCGCTTGTCTCACTGATTCACACTGTTTACAGTCCCGCTGGTCTCACTGATTCACACTGTTTACAGTCCCGCTGGTCTCACTGATTCACGATGTGTACAGTCCCGCTGGTCTCACTGATTCACACTGTTTACAGTCCCGCTGGTCTCACTGATTCACACTGTTTATAGTCCCGCTGGTCTCACTGATTCACCCTGTTTATAGTCCCGCTTGTCTCACTGATTCACACTGTTTACAGTCCCGCTGGTTTCACTGATTTGCGCTGTTTATCGTCCCACTGGTCTCACTGATTCACAATGTTTATACTCCCGCTGGTCTCACTGATTCACACTGTTTATCGTCCCACTGGTCTCTCTGATTCACACTGTTTATCGTCCCACTGGTCTCTCTGATTCACACTGTTTATCGTCCCACTGGTCTCTCTGATTCACACTGTTTATCGTCCCACTGGTCTCTCTGATTCACACTGTTTATCGTCCCACTGGTCTCACTGATTCGCTCTGTTTATCGTCCCACTGGTCTCTCTGATTCACACTGTTTATCGTCCCACTGGTCTCTCTGATTCACACTGTTTATAGTCCCACTGGTCTCACTGATTCACACTGTTTATAGTCCCGCTGGTCTCACTGATTCACACTGTTTACAGTCCCGCTGGTCTCTCTGATTCGCATTGTTTATAGTCCCGCTGGTCTCACTGATTCACACTGTTTATAGTCCCGCTGGTCTCACTGATTCACACTGTTTATAGTCCCGCTGGTCTCACTGATTCACACTGTTTATAGTCCCGCTGGTCTCACTGATTCACACTGTTTATAGTCCCACTGGTCTCACTGATTCACACTGTTTATAGTCCCACTGGTCTCACTGATTCACACTGTTTATAGTCCCGCTGGTCTCACTGATTCACACTGTTTACAGTCCCGCTGGTCTCTCTGATTCGCATTGTTTATAGTCCCGCTGGTCTCACTGATTCACACTGTTTATAGTCCCGCTGGTCTCACTGATTCACACTGTTTATAGTCCCGCTGGTCTCACTGATTCACACTGTTTATAGTCCCACTGGTCTCACTGATTCACACTGTTTATAGTCCCGCTGGTCTCACTGATTCACACTGTTTATAGTCCCACTGGTCTCACTGATTCACCCTGTTTATACTCCCGCTGGTCTCACTGATTCACCCTGTTTATAGTCCCGCTTGTCTCACTGATTCACACTGTTTGCAGTCCGGCTGTTCTCACTGATTCACACTGTTTACAGTCCCGCTGGTCTCACTGATTCACACTGTTTACAGCCACATTGGTCTCACTGATTCACACTGTTTGCAGTCCGGCTGTTCTCACTGATTCACACTGTTTATCGTCCCGCTGGTCTCACTGATTCACTCTGTTTACAGCCACATTGGTCTCACTGATTCACACTGTTTACAGTCCCGCTGTTCTCACTGACTTATACTGTTTATCGTCCCACTGGTCTCTCTGATTCACACTGTTTATAGTCCCACTGGTCTCTCTGATTCACCCTGTTTATCGTCCCGCTGGTCTCACTGATTCACACTGTTTACAGTCCCGCTGTTCTCACTGATTCACACTGTTTACAGTCCCGCTGGTCTCACTGATTCACACTGTTTATCGTCCCGCTGGTCTCACTGATTCACACTGTTTACAGTCCCGCTGTTCTCACTGATTCACACTGTTTACAGTCCCGCTGGTCTCACTGATTCACACTGTTTATCGTCCCGCTGGTCTCACTGATTCACTCTGTTTACAGCCACATTGGTCTCCCTGATTCACACTGTTTACAGTCCCGCTGTTCTCACTGATTTACACTGTTTTGAGTCCCGCTGTTCTCACCGATTCACACTGTTTACAGTCACACTGGTCTCACTGATTTACATTGCTTATAGTCCCACTGTTCTCACTGATTTACACTGTTTACAGTCACGCTGGTCTCACTGATTCACACTGTTTACAGTTCCACTGTTCTCACTGATTCACACTGTTTACAGTCCCGCTGTTCTCACTGATTCACACTGTTTATACTCGCACTGGTCTCACTGATTCACACTGTTTATAGTCCCGCTGGTCTCTCTGATTCACACTGTTTATAGTCCCGCTGGTCTCACTGATTCACACTGTTTACAGTCATACTGGTCTCACTGATTCACACTGTTTACAGTCCCGTTGCTCTCACTGATTCACACTGTTTCCTTTCCCGCTGGTCTCACTGATTCACACTGTTTACAGTCATACTGGTCTCACTGATTCACACTGTTTATACTCCCGCTGTTCTCACTGATTCACACTGTTTACAGTCCCGCTTTTCTCTCCGATTTACACTGTTTAGAGTCCCGCTGGTCTCACTGATTCACACTGTTTACCGTCCCGCTGGTCTCACTGATTTACAGTGTTTGGAGTCCCGCTGGTCTCACTGATTCAAACTGTTTACAGTCCCGCTGCTCTCACTGGTTCACACTGTTTACCGTCCCGCTGGTCTGACTGATTCACACTGTTTACAGTCCCGCTGGTCTCGCTGATTCACACTGTTTACAGTCCCGCTGCTCTCTCTGGTTCACCCTGTTTACCGTCCCACTGGTCTCACTGATTCAGACTGTTTACAGTCCCGCTTGTCTCACTGATTCACACTGTTTACAGTCCCGCTGGTCTCACTGATTCACGATGTGTACAGTCCCGCTGGTGTCACTGATTCTCACAGTTTACAGTCCCGCTGGTCTCACTGATTCACAGTGTTTACAGTCCCGCTGGTCTCACTGGTTCGCACTGTTTACCGTCCCGCTGGTCTCACTGATTCACACTGTTTTCAGTCCCGCTGGTCTCACTGATTCACACTGTTTACCGTCCCGCTGGTCTCACTGATTCACACTGTTTACAGTCCCGCTGGTCTCACTGATTCTCACTGTTTATAGTCCCGCTGGTCTCACTGATTCACCCTGTTTATAGTCCCGCTGGTCTCACTGATTCACACTGTTTATAGTCCCGCTGGTCTCACTGATTCACACTGTTTACAGTCCCGCTGGTCTCACTGATTCACACTGTTTATCGTCCCGCTTGTCTCACTGAATCATACTGTTTACAGCCACGCTGGTCTCACTGATTCACACTGTCTACAGTCCCGCTGGTTTCACTGATTTGCACTGTTTATCGTCCCACTGGTCTCACTGATTCGCACTGTTTATACTCCCGCTGGTCTCACTGATTCACACTGTTTACCGTCCCGCTGTTTTCAATGATTCACACTGTTTACAGTCCCGCTGTTCTCACTGGTTCACACTGTTTACAGTCCTGCTTTTCTCTCTGATTTACACTGTTTAGAGTCCCGCTGTTCTCACTGATTCACACTGTTTACCGTCCCGCTGCTCTCACTGATTCACACTGTTTACAGTCCCGCTGTTCTCACTGATTCACACTCTTTACAGTCACACTGGTCTCACTGATTCACACTGTTTACTGTCACACTGGTCTCACTGATTCACACTGTTTACAGTCCCACTGGTCTCACTGATTTACACTGTTTACAGTCACGCTGGTCTCACTGATTCACACTGTTTACAGTTCCGCTGTTCTCACTGATTCACACTGTTTACAGTCCCGCTGTTCTCACTGATTCACACTGTTTATACTCGCACTGGTCTCACTGATTCACACTGTTTATAGTCCCGCTGGTCTCTCTGATTCACACTGTTTATAGTCCCGCTGGTCTCACTGATTCACACTGTTTACAGTCATACTGGTCTCACTGATTCACACTGTTTACAGTCCCGTTGTTCTCACTGATTCACACTGTTTCCTTTCCCGCTGGTCTCACTGATTCACACTGTTTACAGTCATACTGGTCTCACTGATTCACACTGTTTATACTCCCGCTGTTCTCACTGATTCACACTGTTTACAGTCCCGCTTTTCTCTCCGATTTACACTGTTTAGAGTCGCGCTGGTCTCACTGATTCACACTGTTTACCGTCCCGCTGGTCTCACTGATTTACAGTGTTTGGAGTCCCGCTGGTCTCACTGATTCAAACTGTTTACAGTCCCGCTGCTCTCTCTGGTTCACACTGTTTACCGTCCCGCTGGTCTCACTGATTCACGATGTGTACAGTCCCGCTGGTGTCACTGATTCTCACAGTTTACAGTCCCGCTGGTCTCACTGATTCACAGTGTTTACAGTCCCGCTGGTCTCACTGGTTCGCACTGTTTACCGTCCCGCTGGTCTCACTGATTCACACTGTTTTCAGTCCCGCTGGTCTCACTGATTCTCACTGTTTATAGTCCCGCTGGTCTCACTGATTCACCCTGTTTATAGTCCCGCTGGTCTCACTGATTCACACTGTTTACCGTCCCGCTGGTCTCACTGATTCACACTGTTTACAGTCCCGCTGGTCTCACTGATTCTCACTGTTTATAGTCCCGCTGGTCTCACTGATTCACCCTGTTTATAGTCCCGCTGGTCTCACTGATTCACACTGTTTACAGTCCCGCTGGTCTCACTGATTCACACTGTTTATCGTCCCGCTTGTCTCACTGAATCATACTGTTTACAGCCACGCTGGTCTCACTGATTCACACTGTCTACAGTCCGGCTGGTTTCACTGATTTGCACTGTTTATCGTCCCACTGGTCTCACTGATTCACAATGTTTATACTCCCGCTGGTCTCACTGATTCACACTGTTTATCGTCCCGCTGGTCTCACTGATTCGCACTGTTTATACTCCCGCTGGTCTCACTGATTCACACTGTTTACCGTCCCGCTGTTTTCACTGATTCACACTGTTTTGAGTCCCGCTGTTCTCACTGATTCACTCTGTTTACCGTCCCGCTGGTCTCACTGATTCACACTGTTTCCAGTCCCGCTGCTCTCACTGGTTCACACTGTTTACCGTCCCGCTGGTCTCACTGATTCACACTGTTTACAGTCACGTTGGTCTCATTGAATCTCGCTATTTATCGTCCTGCTGGTCTCACTGAATCATGCAGATGAGCAGCTCTTAGGCTCCCCTGAATTTATGCTCTGAAAACAATGTTGTTTCAACTCTGCTCGGAGCTCAGCTGGAGCTCATAAACCAGTTTAAGCTTGCTACCTAACTATCTAGCTGCAGCTGCTCTCTGGGAGCTTCTATTTCCCTGTTTACATTGTTAGAAACCTATCTTACCTCTTAACTTAAACAGGAATTTCAATTACTTAATTGGGTGAACAGGAGGCAGATTTGTGTAATGCTGCACTCTGTGAATAAACTGACCAACAAGAAAAGGATCTGTGCCTCGTTTCATTCTTCACTATTTGGCTAGGGTCCATATAACACTTTTCACCACCACCACATGACTCAAAGCACTTTAGAGCCAATGAAGTACTTTGGAAGTGTAGTCACTGTTGTAGTTTCGGAAAACTGGCAGCCATTTTGCACACAGCAAACTCCCACAAACAACAACGTGATAAATGACCAAATAATCTGTTTTTGTGATGTTGTTTGAGGGATACATATTGACCAGGACACCGGGGAGAACTCCCCTGCTGTTCTTCGAATAGTGCCATGGGATCTTTTATGTCCAACTAGCAGGCAGATGGGACCTCAGTTTCACACCTCATCCAAAAAACAGCACTCGACTCAGTACTGCACTGGAATGTTAGTCTTGACTTTTGTGCCGAAGTCCTGGAGTGGGACCTGAATCTGGAACCGTGTATCTCGCAGACAGGACTGCTAACCACTAAGCTATGCTGACACACAATATTGATGTAAAGTAATGTTCACTTTGCAATGACACCATATTTTTCGTATAAATGCACATTTAATGTAGTGGAAAGCTAGGTTTAAATCGGCCAAATTACATTTTCTCATTCTTATTTCTTTAGTTCCTTTGCAGCATTACGCTGCATACATGTATCCAGATGAATGGGGATGCTAGTTGAGATGAGAATGAACCTGCACACTTGTGAATTACGCTTTAACATTAAATCTGTTTGTAGTTCAGGAGTAAGTATAGTTTCCTCCTGGAGTTGCCCAAGAGAATCATGATGAACAGTTGAAGAAGCAATATTAATATTTTTATTTATTTTGTGGCTTTTACTGTTATAAACTAAACTTAATTGTGTTCAGCACTTCGCTCAAGCTCAATCTTGTGTTCAAATTGTCCTGAAGACCCCCACCTGCCAAGAATGAGACATATTAAATTTCATCATATGCACATTACTTTTAAACTGTTGCTGGAGTGAAGAAATTCCTTGTTTAAAAAGAGATCACCTGACACTTGGCTGGAGGGCATTTGCATACTAAGAGACAGCGCTTGGAGAGACAAAAGAATTGCTCACTGATTCAATTACCAGAGATTGGGCTGGGCAATGGTGATCCACATCTTGTCAGTGTAAGAGACAGCACTATACCCCCCACCGAGAGCTTTGGAATCCACAAACGTAGGAGTGGTTAAGCCAGCTGGTCACATGGCTAACCAGCTGGTCCAAGCTTTTTGAACTAGACACAGGACAGTTTGGGGTCAGACTGCAGAGTGTAAGTGAACCTGGAACAAAACAGCCTCTCTCCTGGCTGGCTCTCCCTCGCTTTCTCACAAGCCTCCGGACCCACTGAAGACACACAAACCATCAAGAGAGAAAAAGACTCCTCCATCAAAACAAGTTGAAGTGTGCACTGGGCCCCAATGAACAGTAAGACTTACTGGCAACCAAAGACTACACATTGAACTTAAAGGACCGTAAATAACTACCACATATTTCCTCAAGCATTTCCCCTTTATTCCTTCTACTTGTTCAGTCTCTATCTGTGTGTATGTTTATCGCATATGCATGCTAACATGGTCGCATCACGTATTTATAGCCGTTACCTGAATTAGAGTTTAAGATTAATAAATTTCCACCTTTCTTGTTTAAATCTAAGAAAATCTGTCTGATTTATTTGCCTTAAAATTGGAAAGCAGTGAACAAGGATTCAATGAGGGGGAGCTAAAAACACGGTGTTCTAAAAATTAAACCCTGTTACAGTTAAATCAAGCAAAGGCTGAGAGGGAACCCCTAGGCCCCTATCTCACAAAATAAAAATGATTACTTCAAGCAACTCCACTTGTGTAGGAAAGTGGAAACAACTTCAACAGTCAATGAGTGCTCAGGCAATCCAATCCCTCAGTGTTTGTATTGGGCATAACATTCAATCCAATTTTGGAAATGGACCAAAGCAAGGCAGGTTTTGACTTGGTGCTTATTTGCATGTCTAAAAGTGTATCTTGCTTCAACTGCCTTCAGTGATTCCTGTGTTTGTTTTTCCTTCTTCTGGTGACCAATGTGGACATCATTGCAAGATCCTACAAGCAAACTACCAAGGCCATCAATGAAAAACTCTAGGAATGATTCAAAAACAATTTTCGCAATTAATATTATTGTAGAAAAATAGACATCGAGATAATGTGGAACAAGAAAAGGCAACTCATCCAAAGGGAAATTCCAGAACATCTATCTATCCTGAAATCTCAATTTACTCCACCTGACTGTCTGTACTCTATACTTAAACCCATGTTGAGTGAAACAGAAGCCACTATATCCTATGGGGTATTTTTTCATCTTAGATTACATCTTCTTTGGCCTCCTTGTCTTGAGAGACAATGGGTAAGCGCCTGGAGGTGGTCAGTGGTTTACACAAATCAACAATTCTCGGAAGACCGCCATCATTAACAATGAGCTCAGTAGACTCAATATGGACATTGCAGCACTTCAGGAGACACGCCTCCCTGCGAGCAGATCTGTAAGAGAGCAAGGGCGGCACAGTGGCGCAGTGGTTAGCACCGCAGCCTCACAGCTCCAGTGACCCGGGTTCAATTCTGGGTGCTGCCTGTGTGGAGTTTGCAAGTTCTCCCTGTGTCTGCGTGGGTTTTCTCCGGGTGCTCCGGTTTCCTCCCACAAACCAAAAGACTTGCAGGTTGGTAGATAAATTGGCCATTATAAATTGCCCCTAGTATAGGTAGGTGGTAGGGAAATATAGGGACAGGTGGGGATGTGGTAGGAATATGGGATTAGTGTAGGATTAGTATAAATGGGTGGTTGATGGTCGGCACAGACTCGGTGGGCCGAAGGGCCTGTTTCAGTGCTGTATCTCTAAAAAAAAAGACTACACCTTCTTCTGGCAGGGTAGGGATCCAGAAGAACCAAGACAGCATGGAGTGGGATTCGCCATCAGAAACCCTTTGCTCAGCATGATAGAGCCACCCTCAAATGGCTTGGACTGCATACTGTCTATCCGACTGCTCACCACCTCTGGTCCAGTACATCTACTCAGCATCTATGCTCCAACACTCTGCCCCCCACCTGAAGCTAAAGACCAGTTCTACGAGGAACACCATAATATCATTAGTAGCATCCCCAATACCGAACATCTGTTCCTGCTGGGGGACTTTAATGCCAGGGTTGGGGCCGACCATGACTCATGGACCTCCTGCCTTGGGCGCTATGGCGTTGGAAGGATGAATGAGAATGGACAGAGACTGCTTGCGTTGTGTACCTATCATAACCTCTGCATCACCAACTCATTCTTTCACACTAAACCCTGTCACCAGGTTTCTTGGAGGCACCCAAGATCACGTCGTTGGCACCAGCTGGACCTCATCGTCACAAGGCGAGCCTCTTTAAACAGTGTTCAAATCACACGCAGTTTCCACAGTGCGGACTGCGACACCGACCACTCCCTGGTGTGCAGCAAGGTTAGCCTCAAACCAAAGAAGCTGCATCACTCCAAGCAGAAGGGGCGCCCGCGCATCAACACTAGCAGAATTTCTTATCCACAGCTGTTACATAAGTTTCTAAATTCATTGGTCTCACTGATTCACACTGTTTATCGTCCCGCTGGTCTCACTGATTCACTCTGTTTACAGCCACATTGGTCTCACTGATTCACACTGTTTACAGTCCCGCCGTTCTCACTGACTTACACTGTTTATCGTCCCACTGGTCTCTCTGATTCACACTGTTTATAGTCCCACTGGTCTCTCTGATTCACACTGTTTAGCGTCCCACTTGTCTCTCTGATTCACACTGTTTATCGTCCCACTTGTCTCTCTGATTCACACTGCTAATAGTCCCGCTGGTCTCACTGATTCACACTGTTTACAGTCCCGCTGTTCTCACTGATTCACACTGTTTACAGTCCCGCTGGTCTCACTGATTCACACTGTTTATCGTCCCGCTGGTCTCACTGATTCACACTGTTTACAGTCCCGCTGTTCTCACTGATTCACACTGTTTACAGTCCCGCTGGTCTCACTGATTCACACTGTTTATCGTCCCGCTGGTCTCACTGATTCACTCTGTTTACAGCCACATTGGTCTCCCTGATTCACACTGTTTACAGTCCCGCTGTTCTCACTGATTTACACTGTTTTGAGTCCCGCTGTTCTCACCGATTCACACTGTTTACAGTCACACTGGTCTCACTGATTTACATTGCTTATAGTCCCACTGTTCTCACTGATTCACACTGTTTACAGTCCCGCTGTTCTCACTGATTCACACTCTTAACAGTCACACTGGTCTCACTGATTCACACTGTTTACAGTCACACTGGTCTCACTGATTCACACTGTTTACAGTCCCACTGGTCTCACTGATTTACACTGTTTACAGTCACGCTGGTCTCACTGATTCACACTGTTTACAGTTCCGCTGTTCTCACTGATTCACACTCTTTACAGTCACACTGGTCTCACTGATTCACACTGTTTACAGTCACACTGGTCTCACTGATTCACACTGTTTACAGTCCCACTGGTCTCACTGATTTACACTGTTTACAGTCACGCTGGTCTCACTGATTCACACTGTTTACAGTTCCGCTGTTCTCACTGATTCACACTGTTTACAATCCCGCTGTTCTCACTGATTCACACTGTTTATACTCGCACTTGTCTCACTGATTCACACTGTTTATAGTCCCGCTGGTCTCTCTGATTCACACTGTTTATAGTCCCGCTGGTCTCACTGATTCACACTGTTTACAGTCATACTGGTCTCACTGATTCACACTGTTTACAGTCCCGTTGTTCTCACTGATTCACTCTGTTTATAGTCCCGCTGGTCTCACTGATTCACACTGTTTACAGTCATACTGGTCTCACTGATTCACACTGTTTACACTCCCGCTGTTCTCACTGATTCACACTGTTTACAGTCCCGCTTTTCTCTCCGATTTACACTGTTTAGAGTCCCGCTGGTCTCACTGATTCACACTGTTTACCGTCCCGCGGGTCTCACTGATTTACAGTGTTTGGAGTCCCGCTGGTCTCACTGATTCAAACTGTTTACAGTCCCGCTGCTCTCACTGGTTCACACTGTTTACCGTCCCGCTGGTCTCACTGATTCACACTGTTTACAGTCCCGCTGGTCTCACTGATTCACACTGTTTACAGTCCCGCTGCTCTCTCTGGTTCACCCTGTTTACCGTCCCACTGGTCTCACTGATTCAGACTGTTTACAGTCCCGCTGGTCTCACTGATTCACACTGTTTACAGTCCCGCTGGTCTCACTGATTCACGCTGTTTACAGTCCCGCTGGTCTCACTGATTCACGCTGTTTACAGTCCCGCTGGTCTCACTGATTCACACTGTTTGTCGTCCCGCTGTTCTCACTGATTCACACTGTTTACAGTCCCGCTTGTCTCACTGATTCACACTGTTTACAGTCCCGCTGGTCTCACTGATTCTCACAGTTTACAGTCCCGCTGGTATCACTGATTCACAGTGTTTACAGTCCCGCTGGTCTCATTGGTTCGCACTGTTTACCGTCCCGCTGGTCTCACTGATTCACACTGTTTTCAGTCCCGCTGGTCTCACTGATTCACACTGTTTACCGTCCCGCTGGTCTCACTGATTCACACTGTTTACAGTCCCGCTGGTCTCACTGATTCTCACTGTTTATAGTCCCGCTGGTCTCACTGATTCACCCTGTTTATAGTCCCGCTGGTCTCACTGATTCACACTGTTTATAGTCCCGCTGGTCTCACTGATTCACACTGTTTACAGTCCCGCTGGTCTCACTGATTCACACTGTTTATCGTCCCGCTTGTCTCACTGAATCATACTGTTTACAGCCACGCTGGTCTCACTGATTCACACTGTCTACAGTCCCGCTGGTTTCACTGATTTGCACTGTTTATCGTCCCACTGGTCTCACTGATTCACAATGTTTATACTCCCGCTGGTCTCACTGATTCACACTGTTTATCGTCCCGCTGGTCTCACTGATTCGCACTGTTTATACTCCCGCTGGTCTCACTGATTCACACTGTTTACCGTCCCGCTGTTTTCACTGATTCACACTGTTTACAGTCCCGCTGCTCTCACTTGTTCACACTGTTTACAGTCCCGCTTTTCTCTCTAATTTACACTGTTTAGAGTCCCGCTGTTCTCACTGATTCACACTGTTTTCTGTCCCGCTGGTCTCACTGATTCACACTGTTTACAGTCCCGCTGGTCTCACTGATTTACATTGTTTGGAGTCCCGCTGGTCTCACTGATTCACACTGTTTACAGTCCCGCTGCTCTCACTGGTTCACACTGTTTACCGTCCCGCTGGTCTCACTGATTCACACTGTTCACAGTCACGTTGGTCTCATTGAATCTCGCTATTTCTCGTCCTGCTGGTCTCACTGAATCATGCAGATGAGCAGCACTTAGGCTCCCCTGAATTTATGCTCTGAAAACAATGTTGTTTCAACTCTGCTCGGAGCTCAGCTGGAGCTCATAAACCAGTTTAAGCTTGCTACCTAACTATCTAGCTGCAGCTGCTCTCTGGGAGCTTCTATTTCCCTGTTTACATTGTTAGAAACCTATCTTACCTCTTAACTTAAACAGGAATTTCAATTAATTAATTGGGTGAACAGGAGGCAGAGATGTGTAATGCTGCACTCTGTGAATAAACTGACCAACAAGAAAAGGATCTGTGCCTCGTTTCATTCTTCACTATTTGGCTAGGGTCCATATAACACTTTTCACCACCACCACATGACTCAAAGCAATTTAGAGCCAATGAAGTACTTTGGAAGTGTAGTCACTGTTGTAGTGTCGGAATACTGGCAGCCATTTTGCACACAGCAAACTCCCACAAACAACAACGTGATAAATGACCAAATAATCTGTTTTTGTGATGTTGTTTGAGGGATACATATTGACCAGGACACCGGGGAGAACTCCCCTGCTGTTCTTCGAATAGTGCCATGGGATCTTTTATGTCCAACTAGCAGGCAGATGGGACCTCAGTTTCACACCTCATCCAAAAAACAGCACTCGACTCAGTACTGCACTGGAATGTTAGTCTTGACTTTTGTGCCGAAGTCCTGGAGTGGGACCTGAATCTGGAACCGTGTATCTCGCAGACAGGACTGCTAACCACTAAGCTATGCTGACACACAATATTGATGTAAAGTAATGTTCACTTTGCAATGACACCATATTTTTAGTATAAATGCATATTTAATGTAGTGGAAAGCTAGGTTTAAATCGGCCAAATTACATTTTCTCATTCTTATTTCTTTAGTTCCTTTGCAGCATTACGCTGCATACATGTATCCAGATGAATGGGGATGCTAGTTGAGATGAGAATGAACCTGCACACTTGTGAATTACGCTTTAATATTAAATCTGTTTGTAGTTAAGGAGTAAGTATAGTTTCCTCCTGGAGTTGCCCAAGAGAATCATGATGAACAGTTGAAGAAGCAATATTAATATTTTTATTTATTTTGTGGCTTTTACTGTTATAAACTAAACTTAATTGTGTTCAGCACTTCGCTCAAGCTCAATCTTGTGTTCAAATTGTCATGAAGACCCCCACCTGCCAAGAATGAGACATATTAAATTTCATCATATGCACATTACTTTTAAACTGTTGCTGGAGTGAAGAAATTCCTTGTTTAAAAAGAGATCACCTGACACTTGGCTGGAGGGCATTTGCATACTAAGAGACAGCGCTTGGAGAGACAAAAGAATTGCTCACTGATTCAATTACCAGAGATTGGGCTGGGCAATGGTGGTCCACATCTTGTCAGTGTAAGAGACAGCACTATACCCCCCACCGAGAGCTTTGGAATCCACAAACGTAGGAGTGGTTAAGCCAGCTGGTCACATGGCTAACCAGCTGGTCCAAGCTTTTTGAACTAGACACAGGACAGTTTGGGGTCAGACTGCAGAGTGTAAGTGAACCTGGAACAAAACAGCCTCTCTCCTGGCTGGCTCTCCCTCGCTTTCTCACAAGCCTCCGGACCCACTGAAGACACACAAACCATCAAGAGAGAAAAAGACTCCTCCATCAAAACAAGTTGAAGTGTGCACTGGGCCCCAATGAACAGTAAGACTTACTGGCAACCAAAGACTACACATCGAACTTAAAGGACCGTAAATAACTACCACATATTTCCTCAAGCATTTCCCCTTTATTCCTTCTACTTGTTCAGTCTCTATCTGTGTGTATGTTTATCGCATATGCATGCTAACATGGTCGCATCACGTATTTATAGCCGTTACCTGAATTAGAGTTTAAGATTAATAAATTTCCACCTTTCTTGTTTAAATCTAAGAAAATCTGTCTGATTTATTTGCCTTAAAATTGGAAAGCAGTGAACAAGGATTCAATGAGGGGGAGCTAAAAACACGGTGTTCTAAAAATTAAACCCTGTTACAGTTAAATCAAGCAAAGGCTGAGAGGGAACCCCTAGGCCCCTATCTCACAAAATAAAAATGATTACTTCAAGCAACTCCACTTGTGTAGGAAAGAGGAAACAACTTCAACAGTCAATGAGTGCTCAGGCAATCCAATCCCTCAGTGTTTGTATTGGGCATAACATTCAATCCAATTTTGGAAATGGACCAAAGCAAGGCAGGTTTTGACTTGGTGCTTATTTGTATGTCTAAAAGTGTATCTTGTTTCAACTGCCTTCAGTGATTCCTGTGTTTGTTTTTCCTTCTTCTGGTGACCAATGTGGACATCATTGCAAGATCCTACAAGGAAACTACCAAGGCCATCAATGAAAAACTCTAGGAATGATTCAAAAACAATTTTCGCAATTAATATTATTGTAGAAAAATAGACATTGAGATAATGTGGAACAAGAAAAGGCAACTCATCCAAAGGGAAATTCCAGAACATCTATCTATCCTGAAATATCAATTTACTCCACCTGACTGTCTGTACTCTATACTTAAACCCATGTTGAGTGAAACAGAAGCCACTATATCCTATGGGGTATTTTTTCATCTTAGATTACATCTTCTTTGGCCTCCTTGTCTTGAGAGACAATGGGTAAGCGCCTGGAGGTGGTCAGTGGTTTACACAAATCAACAATTCTCGGAAGACCGCCATCATTAACAATGAGCTCAGTAGACTCAATATGGACATTGCAGCACTTCAGGAGACACGCCTCCCTGCGAGCAGATCTGTAAGAGAGCAAGGGCGGCACAGTGGCGCAGTGGTTAGCACCGCAGCCTCACAGCTCCAGTGACCCGGGTTCAATTCTGGGTGCTGCCTGTGTGGAGTTTGCAAGTTCTCCCTGTGTCTGCGTGGGTTTTCTCCGGGTGCTCCGGTTTCCTCCCACAAACCAAAAGACTTGCAGGTTGGTAGGTAAATTGGCCATTATAAATTGCCCCTAGTATAGGTAGGTGGTAGGGAAATATAGGGATAGGTGGGGATGTGGTAGGAATATGGGATTAGTGTAGGATTAGTATAAATGGGTGGTTGATGGTCGGCACAGACTCGGTGGGCCGAAGGGCCTGTTTCAGTGCTGTATCTCTAAAAAAAAAGACTACACCTTCTTCTGGCAGGGTAGGGATCCAGAAGAACCAAGACAGCATGGAGTGGGCTTCGCCATCAGAAACCCTTTGCTCAGCATGATAGAGCCACCCTCAAATGGCTTGGAATGCATACTGTCTATCCGACTGCTCACCACCTCTGGTCCAGTACATCTACTCAGCATCTATGCTCCAACACTCTGCCCCCCACCTGAAGCTAAAGACCAGTTCTACGAGGAACACCATAATATCATTAGTAGCATCCCCAATACCGAACATCTGTTCCTGCTGGGGGACTTTAATGCCAGGGTTGGGGCCGACCATGACTCATGGCCCTCCTGCCTTGGGCGCTATGGCGTTGGAAGGATGAATGAGAATGGACAGAGACTGCTTGCGTTGTGTACCTATCATAACCTCTGCATCACCAACTCGTTCTTTCACACTAAACCCTGTCACCAGGTTTCTTGGAGGCACCCAAGATCACGTCGTTGGCACCAGCTGGACCTCATCGTCACAAGGCGAGCCTCTTTAAGCAGTGTTCAAATCACACGCAGTTTCCACAGTGCGGACTGCGACACCAACCACTCCCTGGTGTGCAGCAAAGTTAGACTCAAACCAAAGAAGCTGCATCACTCCAAGCAGAAGGGGCGCCCGCGCATCAACACTAGCAGAATTTCTTATCCACAGCTGTTACATAAGTTTCTAAATTCATTTGAAAAAGCCCTTCAAAACACTCCGACAGGGGATGCAGAGACCAAGTGGGCCCACATTAGAGACACCATCTATGACTCAGCAATGACCACCTATTTCAATCGTGTGAAGTGGAATACAGACTGGTTTCAATCTTACATTGAAGAGCTGGAACCTGTCATAGCCGCTAAGCGCATTGCACTGCTGAATTACAAGAAAGCCCCCAGCGAGTTAACATCCATAGCACTTAAAGCTGCCAGAAGCGCTGCACAAAGAACTACCAGGTGCTGCGCAAATGACTATTGGCAACACCTATGCAGTCATATTCAGCTGGCCTCAGACAACGGAAACATCAGAGGAATGTATGATGGCATTAAGAGAGCTTTTGGGCCAACCATCAGGAAGATCGCCCCCCTCAAATCTAAATCAGGGGACACAATCACTGACCAATGCAAGCAAATGGACCGATGGGTGAAGCACTACCTAGAACTGTACTCCAGGGAAAATGTTGTCACTGAGACTGCCTTCAATGCAGCCCAGCCTCTGCCAGTCATGGATGAGCTGGACATACAGCCAACAAAATCAGAACTCAGTGATGCCATTGATTCTCTAGCCAGCTTTGCCTGTGCTGGGATGAGGGTGCAGTACCACAGGACATGAGTGATGCCAATATCGTCACCCTCTATAAGAACAAGGGTGACCGCGGTGACTGCAACAACTACCGTGGAATCTCCCTGCTCAACAGATGCCCCTTTACATTGCTTTCATTGATCTCACCAAAGCCTTTGACCTCGTCAGAAGACATGGCCTCTTCAGACTACTAGAAAAGATCGAATGTCCACCAAAGCTACTAAGTATCATCATCTATTCTATGACAATATGAAAGGCACAATGCAGCATAGCGGTGCCTCATCAGACCCATTTCCTATCCTGAGTGGCGTGAAACAGGGCTGTGTTCTCGTACCCTACACTGTTTGGTATCTTCTTCTCCCTGCTGCTCTCACATGCGTTTAAGTCTTCAGAAGAAGGAATTTTCCTCCACACAAGATCAAATGGCAGGTTGTTCAACCTTTTCCATCTAAGAGCGAAGACCAAAGTACGGAAAGTCCTCATCAGGGAACTCCTCTTTTCTGACGATGCTGCATTAAGATCACACACTGAAGAGTGTCTGCAGAGACTCATCGACAGGATTGCGGCTGCCTGCAACGAATTTGGCCTAACCATCAGCCTCAAGAAAATGAACATCATGGGACAGGATGTCAGAAATGCTCCATCCAACAATATCGGCGTCCACGCTCTGGAAGTGGTTCAAGAGTTCACCTACCTAGGCTCAACTATCACCAGTAACCTGTCTCTCAATGCAGAAATCAACAAGTGCATGGGAAAGGCTTCCACTGCTATGTACAGACTGGCCAAGAGAGTGTGGGAAAATGGCGCACTGACACAGAACACAAATGTCCGAGTATATCAAGCCTGTGTCCTCACTACCTTGCTCTACGGCAGCGAGGCCTGGACAACGTATGTCAGCCAAGAGCGACGTCTCAATTCATTCCATCTTCGCTGCCTCCGGAGAATCCTTGGCATCAGGTGGCAGGACCGTATCTCCAACACAGAAGTTCTCGAGGCGGCCAACATCCCCAGCATATACACCCTACTGAGTCAGCGGCGCTTGAGATGGCTTGGCCATGTGAGCCGCATGGAAGATAGCAGGATCCCCAAGGACACATTGTACAGCGAGCTCGTCACTGGTATCAGACCCACCGGCCGTCCATGTCTCCGCTTTAAAGATGTCTGCAAATGCGACATGAAGTCCTGTGACATTAATCACAAGTTGTGGGAGTCATTTGCCAGTCATCACCAGAGCTGGCGGGCAGCCATAAAGGCAGGGCTAAAGTGTGGCGAGTCGAAGAGACTTAGCAGTTGGCAGGAAAAAAGACAGAAGCGCAAGGGGAGAGCCAACTGTGTAACAGCCCCGACAACCAATTTTATCTGCAGCACCTGTGGAAGAGTCTGTCAATCTAGAATTGGCCTTTATAGCCACTCCAGGCGCTGCTCCACAAACTACTGACCACCTCCAGGCGCTTGCCCATTGTCTCTCGAGACAAGGAGGCAAAGAAGAAGAAGTAAAAGATTTGTTGCTAAAATTCAGGCATATAATATGAGAAGTGTGGTAGCATGGATAAAAAAATTGGTTGAATGACAGGAATCAAAGCAAGATGATTTGGGCACAGGGAGCACCGTATCGAAAATTTCTGGTAACACAAAAATTGGGTGTGTTGACATATAGTGAGCCGGACTGTGAAAGACCTCAGGAAGACCTGAAGCCCTGTCAACCTAATGTCGGTGATGTGGAAGTTATTGGAAACCATTATCAGGGACAAAATAAACCTTCATTTGGAAAGGCATGGTTTAATCGAGGAGAGTCAGCATGGATTTATTAAAAGTAAATTATGTCTGACTGACTTGATTGAATTCTTTGATAAGACAACAGAGAAGGTTGATCAAGGAGGTCTTCTTCAGTCCAGGAGCATTCTGATTTCTGCAGGCTCTGAGTTCAAACTGTACAATTCAGAAACCCCCAGGTTGCCAAGCAGGTTAGTCATGCGACTAACTGGTCTGACCACGTCTTGGCTCTGTGTATTGTATCATCTTAGCAGGGAATGGAATGCACTTCCCTGCCTTCAATGTCTGTTAGTATGTAAATGTTTTTTCCAGCCAAGGTCTGGCAGTCCTTGTAACAGGCCTTCCCTTCTTCCCAGCAACAATTGGAAATTTAATGTCCATGTGGTGAAATGATATGCCTCATTCTTAGCAGGTGGGGCTTGCATGACACCTCCACACCCAGAGGAATGAAATGTGATTTGAGAAAAGAACATTTCATTGAATGGGTTGAGGGAAAATATACAGGTAAAACCATGCATTTCTCTCATTTATTTCCATTCGTTCAGAAATCCTAAAGCTTATTAAAATTGCTTGTCCTTTCTTGGTGCCAGTGTTGCTTTAATTGCCTCTGTTTTGGCATCCCTGTAAATATGTGGTTCTTTGGGGATGTTTTTCTTCAGTTCGCCCATTTCCATGACTGCCTAGGGCCTTTGTTCCTGCTGAGGTCTGTCAAGGGAATGGTGGTGGGGAGGGGTTAGATTTAATTAGCCTTAAGTTGGAGTTTTTTTTCCCCAAGAGAGTCAGTAGTAGGCGGGTCTATCCTGAACTCTCTTTCAGTGTTATGCTGAGTCATGCAAAGGCTTTTGGCTTTAGGGGGTTGGGTGGTTTTCTTTTTTCTGATTATGGGGTAAGATTCTTTGCTAATCTCCCCTTTGTCCTCTGAGACACTCTTGCCTGCAGGTATTTGTGCAGACGCAACAGCACTCCCATGTGGCACTTCAACTAGGTGAGGCATCACCCTCATGGTTTCTCTGCCCCCGAGAGGTCTTTCTTTGTCTCTGCAGGTTCCTGTAAATGTAGTTAGCAACTCTGGTGGGGTGCTTCCAGTGTCTGTATTTACATAGGAGGATGTGACGTCTAACCTTTCACATTTTTCGGGGTTGGCTGACTGGACAGTAGGGATTTTCATCCGGGATTCCTCCTGGACTTCCTTCAACCTGCCTCTTGGTTACTTTTTCCCCTTCTCTTTCTAAACTTTTGCCAACCTTGTGCCTGCCTGTCCTTTTTTGTTCTCGGTGGGGGTCCTTACAGTTCACCAGCCCTTGGCTGGAGGGCCCTCCTAACACTGGCACAGGACTTGGGGTGCAGATTTCACTGTAGGTTGAGGCTTCCCCTCAACCTGGCACATGTGGCAACTCTTGCAGTACTCCACCACATCTTTGTGGAGTTTTGGCCAGTCAAACTGCTGTCTTATGCGGACTTTGGTCTTTCGTATACTGGCATGTACAGCCACTGTAATCTCATGGGCCCTTCTTAATATTTCACTCCGGTACCTCTGCAGCACCACTAACTGGTGAACTACTGTCCACTCCTTGCCCTCAGGTCTGTGAGGAGAACTCCACTTCCTCATCAGTACCTCATTCTTTAAATAGTAGCAATCAGGGACTCCCTCTGCTTCACTTTCAGACTGGGCAGCCTGTGCTAACTCTGGCAATATTGGTCAGCTCGCTGAGCCTCAGCTAGGGAAAATCCATTTAATGCATTTTCTAGGTCTCCTAACTTTCCAAAGAAAGTCTCAGACAGACAAACCTCATGGTCATCTGCCTGAAGTGCCAATTCAGACTCCTCTGGGGATCTGATTTGATCATGGCCTGATCCATTACACATTCAGGGAAACTGCGGGGGACCGTCTCCTGCCACTGCCTTGGCTCTCTGACCTCCTGCGATCTTTCTTTCACTACTGTGGGGGCTGCCACCTTTACCCCCACCAGATCATTACCTAGGAGCAGGCCAATCCTGTCCACAGGCAAACTAGGGACAATCCCTATGGTCACCGATCCCGAAACTAGGTTGCACTCCAGGTGCACCCAATGTACAGGTACTGTCAGACACTGTCCTCCAATACCATTCACCAGCATTTTGGTGTTCACTGCACTCTCTGGGGGAAAGGTCAGGCCTTTTCCCAGTAAAAAGGATCTCGTGGCCCCTGTGTCCTTGAGAATTACTATGGGCTTGCTTGCCCCACTTGATGGGTATGGGGTTACTTTACCTTCAGACATAAAACCCTGATAACCTTCAAGAATCCTATTAGCTTTTCCTGCACTTGCAGTAGTAAGCTTCCTGGGTCTCACTCTTACTGCAATTAAAGCCACAGCTTTTCTGCTGTGCTTTCCATCAGGGTCCCATCTTCATTGCGTGGGTATGCCCTAATCAAACCTATCGGTTTTCCCTTTAGTTTGCAGCGGTCAGCTTTTAAATTAATTGCTTTATTAAAATGGAAGCACACAGGTCTCCGGGTCTCACTCTTGCTCACAGCACCTTCCTTTTTGGCTGGAGGAGGGCCCCCTGTGTCTCCTGCTTTCTTTTCTCTCCCCGCACTGCTTGGGCTCCTATCACCTTCCCATCCTTTGTCCTTTTCAGATTTGTGGGGGTGGCTAGGAAAGGTTGTCCCCTGGGAAACCGACTTATAAATTAAAGCAAACTCATCCGCCAGAACGGCCGCTTGCTGGGCTCTCTGGACCCGCTGCTCCTCTACATGGGTCTTTGGGGAGAGTGGGAGAGACTGTTTAAATTCCTCTGACAGAATTACTTCTCTGAGATTTTTATAGCTGAGCTGTACTTTTAAAGCCCTCAGCCATAGTTCAAATGCCAGCTACTTACTTCTTTCAAACTTCAGATAAGTTTGATTAGCTTGTTTCTTGAGGGTTCGAAACTTTTGGCGATAGGCTTTGGGTACTAATTCATATACCTCGAGGATAGCATTTTTGGTCAGTTCATAATCTGATGAACTCTTATCTGGCAACAGGGAATAAACCTCATGGGCTTTTCCGGTTAGCTCGCTTTGCAGTAAAAGAGGCCTGGTCTCAGCTGACCATTTTAGTTGCCTTGCCAGTTTCTCAAAGGACACAAAAATCCTTCTACATCCTCCTCATTGAATTTTGGAATTAGTTGAGCTAGTTTTAACAATTTTGTACCCAGCCCTGAATTACGCTCCTCCATATTGGCCATGCTTTCACTGGGGTTACTCTGTCGTCCCTAGTTAACTCAAGCCACTTCAGCTCTCTTTCTTTGCATTCTTTCTGGAATATTCTTTCTCTCTCTCTCACCTGCCTTTAATTTACTTCACGTTCCTTCTGGATGGCTCTCTTTTTCTCCCTTTCCTGTTTTTCTCATTGTCTTTCTCTTTCCATGTCTTCTAACTCAGGTTTCCTTTGTTCCAATTGTATCTTTGCTAGCAATAGTAATACCCTGTCAGAGTCTGCTTCTAACCCTGTTTCTGCTTTTTCAGATTCAAGGGAAAACTGGTCGGCTACTAGCCTTAGGAGTTCAGACTTCCTAGCCTTGCCATGTACAGTGATACCACACTGCTCAGCCATTTTCTTCAACTCCTCCATAAACAGTGCTTTTAACTTATCCCAGGTTACTTCACCCTGGCTTGGAGAGCTACTCACTTCAGTTGCAGACATGTTAGTATTCAATCACACACAAGCACAGGAAAACCGGTATTGAAATATTGCTCTTTTTTTGACTGGGAGCAATTTGGCTTCCAACTTCCAATTTCTCTTGTTTGTCTGTAGGTCAATCCTGGACGAGCCTCCAAATTTCTGTTATGACCAGGTGAGAAAGAGGTCGAGGGGTTCCTTTCAGCCTGCACCTGGTCTTACCGTAACAGGGTTTAATTTTAAACACACCATGTTTTTAGTTCCCCCTTGGCGAATCCGTGTTCACCGCTTTCCAATTAGAAGGCAAAGAAACCAGCACAAACAGGCTTTCTCAGGTTTAAAGAAGAAAAGTTGAAATTCATTAAACTTAAACTCTAATTCAGTTGATGCCCTCGGCACACCCACGCTAGCATGCATACGCAATACACACATGCAAATAGAGACAGAAAAGAGCAGAAGAAAGATAAAGTGGAAAGGTTTGAGGCAATATCTGAAGAATTGTTGTTACAGTTCTTTGAGCTCACTGTAGAGTCCGTGATTGTAGGTAGATCTTGCTTTTCGTTGGGGCCCTGTGTTCTTCTTAAACCTTGTTCGCTGTAGGAGACTTTTCTCTCTTGGGGTTCATGTGTCTTCAGTGGATTCAGAGGCTTGTGAGAAAGAGATGGGAGCAGACCGACAGGAAAGGAGGTCTTCTTCAGTCCAGGAGCATTCTGCTTTCTGCAGGCTCTCCGTTCAAACTGTACAATTCAGAAACCACCATGTTGCCAAGCAGGTTAGTCATGTGACTAACTGGTCTGACCATGTCTTGGCTTTGTGTATTGTATCATCTTAGCAGGAAATGGAATGCGCTTCCCTGCCTCAATGCCTGTCAGTATGTAAATGTTTTTTTCCAGCCAAGGTCTGACAGTCCTTGTAACAGGCCTTCCCTTCTTCCCAGCAACAATTTGAAATTTAATGTCATATGGCGATACTGATGTGCCTCATTTTTGGCAGGTGGGAGCCTGCATGACAATATATATGTGGACTTTCTGAAGGAATCCAACAAAGTGCCATACAGGAGGCTTATTAAGAAAATGAAAGGCCGTGGAATTAAGGGGAATGTGTTTGTATTAGACACAAAATTGACCCAGTGACAGGAAGCAAAGGGTGCTGGTAGATGGACGTTTTACAGTTTGGGAGGTGTTTAACAGTAGTGCTCCCCAAGGATCAGTTTTGGGTCTATTGTTCTTTGCAATGTTTATAAATGGCCTAGACTGAGGTGTACAGAACAGCATCATAAAGCTTGCAGATGGTACAAAACTAGGCATCAGGATAATGTAAACAGGATGGTGAAATGGGCAGAAGCATGGTAGATGGAGTTCAATGCAGAGAAGTGTGAAGTAATGCACTTTGGGGGAATCATATGGAAAGACATTATAAATTTGGAAAAGTGTAGATGAGCAGAAGGACCTCGGCGTCCAGATAAACAAATCCTTAAAAGGTAGAAGGACAAGTTGATAAGGTGATTAAAACAGATGAGCCACTTGGGTTTATAAATTGAGGAATAGAATATAAAAGCTAATAAATCATGCTAGAACTTGATAAATCACTGCTTAGGCCTCAACTGGAGGATTGTGGACAATTCAGGACACCACCCTTCAGGGAAGATGTAAAAGCATTGGAAAGGGTACAGAGGAGGTTTATCAGGATGTTCCCAGCAATGAGGGAATTCAGTTACGAGGAGAGGCTGGAAAGGTTAGGCTTGTTCTCCTTGGAACAGAGAAGGTTAAGAGGTGACTGAATGGAGATTTTCAAGATGATGAGAAATTTTGATAGAGTAAATGGGGTAAAGAAAATCCCTCTGGTGACTGGGTCAATAACAAGAGGTTATAGATTCAAAAGCATTAGAAAAAGATATAGGGGAGATGAAGAGATTTTTTCGCCCTCTGAGAGTTTTTGGAATCAGGAATACTTTAGCTGAAAAGGTGGTGGAAGCTGATTCCACAAATAATTTTCAAAAGGAGTTGGACGGGTACTTGAGGATGAAGAACTTAACTGGTTAAGGACAAAAGCGAGGATGTGGGACTGAGCATAGCTGCTCTTTCAATGTGCCAGCATGGACACAACGGGCCAAATGGCCTTCTTCTGTGTTGTAAGTGTTTATGATTCTATGAAGTTAATGGAATGGGCATGGGAAGCTGATGCAATTCAATGTGGAGAAATGAGATAATATATATTGGGAGGAAAAACAAGGAATACTCCTGAAATGTTAACTTCACTTTTCAGACATTAGAAGACTCTTATATATTTCTAATAATTCCTGTCAGTACAATCTAATTTTCAGCTGAAACAACTCATTTATGTTTCAGTATTTTCCAAATGTAGATGATGTTGCCGATCAATCTTCTTTCTTCTAATGAAAACAATTTTAGATTTGCCGAAATAAAAACAAGAAACTCTGTAAATACTCAGCAGGTCTGGCAGCATCTGTGGAGAGAGAAGCAGAGTTAATGTTTCATGTCAGTGACCTTTCTTCAGAACTCATTAGATTTGCTGATCTCTCTGTAGCACTCTGAAACCCCTGTCATTCATCTCTAATCCTCCAATGCATCAATATCCTTTTGAAAGAGAGGCTACGCTTTCACATAAAATCAATCCTAGGTAAAACTATATTATTTTGTTACATGAAAAGACCTTTATGTTATATGATTGATCTGAAAACATTAAAGTGTGTATATGATAAAGCAAGACTATTGTTTCATCAGCCAGAATACCTGAAAATTTGGGTAGATTATTGCCTATTCTTAGTCAGTGAACAAAAAATCTAGTGAGCAATGCTTTACTAAGATAACTATGTATATGAACAGAAAAAAATACTTGATCAAAACTTGATTAGTACAGCCAGGACCACTAGTGTAAGTACATAAATAATGTGAGTGAAATTACCTGGGTGAGCTTTTGTGTCCCAGTCAGAAAAAAATCACCACAAGGCTGGTTACCATGCAATGTGGAGACCCATCCAGTGCGTGAAAACTGCCAAACTGGGAAAACAAGCAGCCCCCATCATCCTTTCCTTTTTCATATCATGGCTTAAATTGGAATCGGCTCCCATTCACAGAGACACCAACCTATAGAAAATACTAGTTCCCGTTATTTGAAAAATTGTACCTATGCTATGAAGTTAATTTGAAAATATTAATTTAATTATACTCTAGATATAATGGAGTGATTATAATGTATGTATTGTGATATTTAAATGAAGTAGCTACCAATTTCAAATAAGTAGGTTAATATCTACATTAAAATAGCAGACAAAATAATTTCATAAAAACATTTTAAGCATTCATACTAATCTATCAGCAATAATAACTAAGTTCTATGTTTGAAAGAAAGGCACACCCTTCTTTAACATGTTGCTTTTTTGATCATTTTCTTTATCGCAGTATGTCAGTTATTGATAATTCAGTGACTTATAATTTGCCTTTATGAATTTCTCATAAGATTCTCATATGTTCGAATGGAACAATCATAAGTACAGGAATTATAGCGAAATGACTTTATGATTATTCCTTCATGCAAGAAGCATTCTGTCCTTTACAATATATATGCCATTTTTGTGCTGACTGAAGCTAAAAGCAGTTTATGACAAATGCTGTCAAATTCTCTTCACATATTATTCTATTATTGCCTTGGGGTCACCAGTTAATACACCTTGCTGTGCACATCATCTATTTAAACATGCTTGTGTTGACTTGTCGAAACAGTTATCACATTCAGGATTTAAAGTGTTAATGAGGCAAATGATGATGCCAAATGGTAATTACACTTGTTGATACATAGGTCAGGTAAAAAATATGGTTTCTCTACCTTGGAAAAAGGAGTCATCTCTGTAATGGGTTCTTCATGTTGTCTTATGCAACATAAATAAGATGTATGGAGTCCAATTATACTGAAGATCTCTAACAGGTTTATTATAGCTACAGTAACATATACAATACAGAGCAAACTATTTACAGAACCTTCATCTGGGTATTACAGTTGAAGAGTAACTAAGGCTATAGTCACATGACCACATCCTGGTACTTGTTTCATTAGCATACTAAGAACTTAAAGGAACATCACTTTTAAGGCAATCGTACAACATCCCCTTTCTTTCCAAAGATAATTCTCATATGCTACAAATAAAAGCACATAAAATTAGATAACATCAAAATTAGTTATATGGGATATAGATTATAAAATTTACAAGTATAAGGATAGGGATTGTGAGATTTACAAGTGCAGAGGCTTAAAAGTCCAGATATTGTTTTGGTGGTTGCATGTCGTCTCTTCTCATCCTCCGCGTCTGAAGGCCTGGGGCTCAAGGACGTGTTGTAGGAGGAGAACTTGGCCTCATGGAGGTACCTGTCCATTCTGGCTCATTGTGATGCTGGCGGTTCTCTAGAGTAGAAGTGAAGGTGCAGTACAGTTGTGCTGTTGCTGGATTTCCAGACTGCACTGTTTGATGATGGCCAGAATCTGCAAGTGGATTCGGTCCTTGAGGATTTCCCCTTGGCAATGCTCCCCACTGCCAGCCTTTGCTTCTCAGTAGTGACAACATCAATCTTTTCTTCTGAATCGCTGGAGCACAAGGAAACACTGCCTGTTGACAAAGAACTTTCACCATCTGAGTTTGGATCTTTATTCTCTTGGTGAGTCATCTCTGAGAAGGGATTGATACTCTCCAAGTCTCATATGGCATCGAACCTGCCGGGTACATTTGCTGTAAGCCCTGGACTGACTCAATGCAGGTATCCTTGGTCTCTTCTGCTGTAATGGTTACCTTGGTGATCTTGTGGATGGTTATGATGTTGAGGTCCTTACACGCTGATATTCCTGCCACTCCTGGTTCACTTATGGCTTATCAGGTAAAATGTTTGTGGTTTCCATGTCGTCTTGTCATAGCTGTATTGCATTGTTAGTTTGCCACTGCAAGGGATGGGTGACCCATTGTATGCAGATAATTTTGCAGTTGTCGGCTGTATCATTGATTTTCAATGACTCCAGTACACATCCTTCAGAATTTGGACTGGTAGGATATTTACACTAGCGCCAGTGTCAATCTTAACCCTGAATGTGTGTTTATCAACTTTCTTTGCGCACATGATGTTTGTAGTAGCAAAAGCTTCCAGTTGTTTGACTTCATCAACACAATGGGTTGGATTTTACCAGTGTCCCAACATCGGAGGTCGTGGCAGGGGGGCCCAGAAAATGGGTGCGGGAGAGGCCCGCCATGGGCCTCAACGCTGGAAAGGCCCGGCTCCATATTACCAGCGGTGGCAAGGCCTCGTGGCAGCCCCCACCCGCGCCCAGCGGCAACATCATAATTTGAATATGTAAATGTATTGAAACTAATGAAGTAAGCACTTACCCACCTCCGCCATTGGTCCCGGTACCATATTGGTGGTGGCAGCTGGCACTCCCATGCCTTCAGATCTGTGTTTGGAGATCCAAGGCAGAACACTGGTTAGGATGGGGGAGCAGGTAAGTTTTCAGGGTGGTGGGGGAGGAGTGGGGTTAAATGTTTTTGATTGGTCTAGGGGGTGGTGGGAGGGGTAAAATTTATAGTTTATTAACTTTGGAGGGGGGAAGGTTGGGAGCACAAGGTAGGTTTTTGGGAGGCGAGAGGGCAAGTAATAAATTTGATGGTAATTGGGAAGGGGGGTGGGAGAGGGTCGGGATAACTTTATTTAGTTTTTAACACTCCTGTAACTTAAAAAATTTAAATTAAATGGAAGGGATGGAAGGCTATTAAAAATGGTGCTGGCGCATGCGCAGTGTTGCCAGACGCCTTTGCTGGGGACGGACCTCTTGCCCCTTCAATGTTATCGGGGGTGGGGGGTGGGCGCGGTCCGTCCTGGCCATGTTAATGAGCCACCGCATTTAATATCGTGGCAGCTCTGCAGAATAAACCCGTGCCGCCATCTTTGAAAGAGCTTGTAAAATGCAGACCAATGTGTCAGGTTCACAATGTGAAATGCCTGCTCGTCCTCTGGCTGAGTATTACTCTGCTCTGAGTCTTGTCGCAAGTCTGTTTCACTTTGAACTTTGTGTATCGGCTGGGGTTTATGCAGGTCTCTGGCACTCTCCTTGCTGCTGTTGCCCTGTTGCTGCAGCTGTCTTCTGTTCGCTTGTATCCTATTGTGATGTTTGACTGCGTCTTTGGAACTAGATTTCTTGCATAGGCGGGCCCAGTGTGCTTATGCACTGCACGCCTTGCACAGGTCTTGAAATGCAGGAAAATGTCACAGTGAGTGGAACCAGCCACACTTACTTGCTTGCTCTTTTCTACCTGGTTGTCGTGCCAATACTGTTGGCTGCACCTAGTCCTTGCAGGTGCTGTTGTCCAGCTACAATGGCTTCATATTTCCTGCCATCTTCTGGCAGTGCATCAATGCTGTGATCTTTCTTTTCCCCTCAAGATGTCTTTCTAAAACATCTCAATGAAGTTGAGACAATCACCAGCTCCATTAGTCACTCCAACAGTTCAGTTTCTGAAAAATCACATTCATTGCCCTTACTATGGCATCTACTGATGAACTGGTCTATTGATTCCTGTAGCTGTTGCCTGTAGGACATCCAATGCCAGGTTCATCCAATTCTAAAAATTCATTCATAATCGAAGCTGATCTTCTAGCACTTTCCATATCTTTGCGGGATCTTTCTGGTCCTCTTCAGATAAGCCAGAGGTGTTGATTCTGTGTAATCCCTCATTTCCAACTGCTAGCAGTATTTTTACAGCCTGCTTCTCTGGTTCTACAATCACTTGGACTGTGAAACATAACTGCATTCTTTGTTTAAAAAGTTCAAATTTGGATTAGATATCAATGGCCTTCCAGTTCATGCTGGGAAATTTGGTATCTATCTTTCTGCTGTTCTGTGTATGCCTCCAGCACTGTATTTATTATGACTCTGCACTGTTCCCCTTTAAGAAACTCTGTGTTATTTAGACTAGCTGCTTGAATGGAGAGAAGCAAATGTTTGATAGTGTTCTCTGTTTATCTTGCTTGCAGCATTTTAGCTTGTCTGTTTACAGAACTGTTCAATAGGCAGTTCAGTTGCTTTTTTAGAGTTTGTTTATGTTCTTCACACTCGAGTGGGTTAATGGTTTTTCTTAGCTGTGGCTGTGTGAAGGGAGGCTGTAGTTTTCAGAGGTTTCCCGCACTTTTTGCTATTGACGCCTCCTGTAATGACACTGACCTTGCTAAGCCTGGGAGCCTTTGCAAAAAGATCAATTTTTTAAGCACTACAAAGCTTTATTTTAAATGGGGACTCCTCGACTGACGGCACAGTTGCCGGAATTGTAAGAGCGAGTTGGTGGCGGGGGCGGTGGGGGGGGACGGCGGGCGGTTGGTGAAATGGAGTGGGAGGCTTGGGGGGGAGGGGGTGCGAAAGTCTTAGAGGCTAACTAACAACTCTTTATTATTTACAGTTACTATATACACTTTCCGCAAGCCACCTAAGCTAGCATCCTTTGTGCTGCAATACCTTCTTCTTCTCAAGCCTACCTCATGTGACTGTGACATCATCGCTCATACAGTGGGAGGGCTCTCTCTCACTGTCTTCAGTATTAACCCTTTACATCCTTCTACTACACCCACTACTGCCGATAAAAGAAACCTTCTGACACACTCACTTCATGCCCAGTTCTCCAGCCATTGATACAGGGTCAGCTGTTAGCTGTCATTTGCCCCCAGCCTCAGTATCATTCTTCCACATTGACTTTCCTTTCACTTCATATTTGCCCAGAAATTCTTTCCCATCTCTTCTCCTTTCAGCATTCCCATAGCTGCAAGCTGTGAAAGGATTGAAGTGTCTGTTCAGCCTTTCTAAAGGGCATAAGAATTTTGACCCTCATAAAGCCAATTTCCTCTAAGAAGCTGTTTTTCTTTAAATTTTACACATCATGATTTTCTAGTATCCTTCCTTCCGCTCCTTAATCTAGTTCCTGCATTAGGCTCAGAAAAATTGGCAGAATTCAATGGGCCCCCGGGAGACAGGCGACGAGGTGGCGGGCGGTTGGGGGGCGGGGCAGGACACATAGAATAACCATGGAAGGTGGAGGCAGAGGCCTCGTCGCCTTCCCATTGCACTGCAATTAAGTCAGGGGCGGGAAAGTCTGAACCTGCGCTAACTCCACCCCCGCCCTCAAACACCACCCTCCCCCGTTCACCCCCTGCCGGGGCCTGCTGGACTGGTCCTGGCGACTGCACCGCCCCCCCCAACCCCTCACCACCCCCCACCTACCTCTTCCTCGGGGTTCCAGCACTGGGCCTGGGTCTGAGGCTTCTGCAGTACTGGCAGTGGCCACTGCTCCTGGTGGCACTGCCAATACTGCTGAGCTGCCAGCCCTGTGATTGGCTGGCAGCTCTTGGAGGTGGGATCCCATCCCTGAAAAGGGCTGGATCTCATTCTCCTCCCGACGGAGGGTTCTGTGGCAGGGGGAGCCGGAGAATCAGAGTGGCATTGGCCCCCACGGAACCCGACACCAGGATTGCCAGTTCCGATTCTCCGCGGGGCGGGATAGCCCAGCGATGGCCTTCCTGCCCAGCAGCTAAATAAGGGCCCCTTCCTGCCATCACTGAGATCTTACCAGCGGCGGAGGGGGCGTCCGCCATGCGGGGAGGATGCAGTGAAAGATGAGGCGCCTTCCCTGCAGGCTTGAGAGGTGTCCCTCCTTCAAGGGCAATTTGTGGCCCACAGAGGACCCCCACTGGGAACCAACTCACCCTTCCGGGGCCAACTCCCCCAACCGAACGACCACCTACACACCCACCGCCCCCTCACCGGGGCCTTCCAGACTGGCCCCAAGGACCCCACCAGTATTCCGTGTTCCGGGGCTGGTCCTGGGTCCGAGGCCTCTTCAGTACCGGCAGTGGCCACCACTCCCAGTGGCACAGCCAGTACTGTTGCGCTGCCAGCCCTGTGATTCGCCGGCAGGTCTTAAGGTGGGGGCGGGGGGGAGTTGGGATCCCCGTCTCTATTACGTCTTTAAAGAGACAGGGATCCCACCTCCTTAAACCTTCACCAAGAAAGACTCCAGGGTGTGGGGGCTGAAAAAATGCATGGGGAGACTTTTCGCCTGGCGCCGGGAGCACGGTCTCCTACATAAAATACAGCCTTAGAGTTCTGACTACCTTTGTACTGGGACTTGTTAGCATTTGCTGGGAGTGAAACCTCTAACTTTTGGATTCAGTAATACTTTAAAGATGAAATAGGAAATGTGCATACCTAAATCAGCAATGTTAATTTGTTACCTTCTGCTTGTATATGTAACATGTTTGAGTATATTATTGATGATTTCCACACTTGAGCTTGTTATTGTCAATTCTTTTTCACCTATTCCATTTAACACACCTTCAGAAGTTTCAACATTTATATTTAATAGTTGTTACAAACAGGTGAGAAAGAGGTCTAGGGGGTTCCCTTTCAGCCTTCACCTGGTCTTACTGTAACGGTTTAATTTTAAAACGCCGTGTTTTTAGCTCGCCCTTGGATTTTTTTATTCATTCATGGGATGTGGGCGTCGCTGGCTAGGCCAGCATTTATTGCCCATCCCTAGTTGCCCTTGAGAAGGTGGTGGTGAGCTGCCTTCTTGAACCGCTGCAGTCCATGTGGGGTAGGTACACCCACAGTGCTGTTAGGAAGGGAGTTCCAGGATTTTGACCAAGTGACAGTGAAGGAACGGCGATATAGTTCCAAGCCAGGATGGTGTGTGACTTGGAGGAGAACTCGCAGGTGGTGATGTTCCCATGCATCTGCTGCCCTTGTCCTTCTAGTTGGTAGAGGTCATGGATTTGGAAGGTGCTGTCTACGGAGCATTGGTGCAATGCTGCAGTGCATTTTGTAGATGGTACACACTGCTGCCACTGTGCGTCGGTAGTGGAGAGAGTGAATGTTTGTAGATGGGGTGCCAATCAAGCGGGCTGCTTTGTCCTGGATAGTCAAGCTTCTTGACGGTTGTTGGGGCTTCACCCATCCAGGCAAGTGGAGAGTATTCCATCACACTCCTGACTTGTGCCTTGTGGGTGGTGGACAGGATTTGGGGAGTCAGGAGGTGAGCTACTCATCACAGGATTCCTAGCCTCTGACCTGCTCTTGTAGCCACAGTATTTACCTAGCCACTCCAGTTCAGTTTCTGGTCAATGGTAGCCCCTAGGATGTCGATAGTGGGGGATTCAGCGATGGTAATGCTATTGAGTGTCAAGGGGAGATAGTTAAATTCTCTCTTGTTGGAGATGGTCATTGCCTGGCACTTGTGTGGTGCGAATGTTACTTGCCACTTATCAGTCCAAGCCTGGATATTGTCCAGGTCTTGCTGCATTTCTACACAGACTGCTTCTGTGTCTGAGGAGTCGCGAATGGTGCTGGACATTGTGAATCATCAGCGAACATCCCTACTTCTGACCTTATGATTGAAGGAAGGTCATTGATGAAGCAGCTGAAGATGGTTGGGCCTAGGGCATTACCCTGAGGAACTCCTGCAGTGATGTCCTGGAGCTCAGATGGTTGACCTCCAACAACCACAAACATTTTCCTTTGCGCTAGGTATGACTTCAACTAGCGAAGAGTTTTGCCCCTGATTCCCTTTGACACCAATTTTGCGAGGGCTCCTTGATGCCATACTCAGTCAAATGCTGCCTTGATGTCAAGGGCAGTCACTCTCACCTCACCTCTTGAGTTCAGCTCTTTTGTCCATGTTTGAACCAAGGCTGTAATGGGGTCAGGAGCTGAGTGGCCCTGGCGGAACCCAAACTGAGCATCTCTGAGCAAGTTATTGCTAAGCAAGTGCCGCTTGATGGCACTGTTGATGACACCTTCCTTCACTTTACTAATGATTGAGAGTAGGCTGATGGGGCGGAAATTGGCCGGGTTGGCTTGTCCTGCTTTTTGTGTACAGGACATACCTGGGCAATTTTCCACATTGCCGGTGCTATAGTTGTACTGGAACAGCTTGGCTAGGGGTACGGCAAGTTCTGGAGCACAGGTCTTCAGTACTATTGCCGGAATATTGTCGAGGCCCATAGCCTTTGCAGTATCCAGTGCCTTCAGTCGTTTCTTGATATCACGCGGAGTGAATCGAATTGGCTGAAGTCTGGCATCTGTGATGCTGGGGACTTCAGGAGGAGGCTGAGATGGATTATCAACTCGGCACTTCTGGCTGAAGACTGTTGCAAATGCTTCAGCCTTATCTTTCGCACTGATGTGCTGGGCTCCCCCATCATTGAGGATGGGGATATTTGTGGAGCCACCTCCTTTGTTTAGTTGTCCACCACCATTCACGGCTGGATGTGGCAGGACTGCAGAGCTTAGAACTGATCCATTGGTTATGGGATCGCTTAGCTCTGTCTATCGCATGCTGCTTACGCAGTTTGGCACACAGATAGTCCTGTGTTGTTGCTTCACCAGGTTGACACCTCATTTTGAGGTATGCCTGGTGCTGTTCCTGGCATGCCCTCCTGCACTCTTCATTGAACCAGGGTTGGTCTCCTGGCTTGATGGTAATGGTAGAGTGGGGGATATGCCGGGCCATGAGGCTACAGATTATGGATGAGTACAATTCTGCTGCTGCTGATGGCCCACAGTGCCTCATGGATGCCCAGTTTTGCATTGCCATCTGTTCAAAATCTATCCCATTTGGCATGGTGGTAGTGCCACACAACACGATGGAGGGTATCCTCAATCAGAAGGCAGGACTTCGTCTCCACAAGGAATGTGCGGTGGTCACTCCTACCAATACAGTCATGGACAGATGCATCTGCGGCAGGCTGATTGGTGAGGACGAGGTCAAGTATGTTTTTCCCTCTTGTTGGTTCCCTCACCACCTGCCGCAGACCCAGTCTAGCAGCTATGTCCTTTAGTACTCGGCCAGCACGGTCAGTAGTGGTGCTACCGAGCCACATTTGGTGATGGACATTGAAGTCCCCCACCCAGAGTACATTCTGTGCCCTCGCCACCCTCAGTGCTTCCTCCAAGTGCTGTTCAACATGCTGAGTCATCAGCTGAGGGAGGGCGGTAGGTGGTAATCAGTAGGAGGTTTCCTTGTACATGTTTGACCTGATGCCATGAGACTTCATGGGGTCTGGAGTCGATGTTGAGGACTCCAAGGGCAACTCCCTCCCTACTGTATACCACTGTGCCACCACCTCTGGTGGGTCTGTCCTGCCGGTGGGACAGGACATCCCCGGGGATGGTGATGGCAGTGTCTGGGACATTGTCTGTAAGGTATGTGAGTATGACTATGTCAGGCTGTTGCTTGACTAGTCTGTGGGACAGCTCTCCCAACTTTGGCACAAGCCCCCAGATGTTAGTAAGGAGGACTTTGCAGGATCGACAGGGCTGGGTTTGCCATTGTCATTTCCGGTGCCTAGGTCGATGCCGGGTGGTCCATCTGGTTTCATTCCTTTTTATTGACTTCGTAGCGGTTAGATACAACTGAGTGGCTTGCTAGGCCATTTCAGAGGGCATGTAAGAGTTAACCACATTGCTGTGGGTCTGGAGTCACATGTAGGCCAGACCAGGTAAGGACAGCAGATTTCCTTCCCTGAAGGGCATTAGTGAACCAAATGGGTTTTTACAATTGACAGTGGTTTCATGACCATCATTAGACTAGCTTTTAATTCCAGATTTATTAATTGAATTCAAATTCCACCTTCTGCTGTGGTGGGATTTGAACCCACATCCCCAGAGAAATACCCTGGGTCTCTGGGTTACTAGTCCAGTGACAATACCACTACGCCTCCACTCTTTCCCTTAATGGGATGCCAAATACATGCACGGGTAATCAAATGCTGCAAAGGATGTAATTTATAAATTACCTTTTTTATATTGTTCATATTGTAGTCTTTTTTTTGACTGACAGAATATCTTTCAGAATGTAAACATTTTCAAAATCATGCAAAACCATTTCTGGTTCCAAAGCTCTACAGCTGCATTCATTTTGCCATAAGTCCTGTAGAACTCCAAAACATTTAAATTGAGGTTAGCCAGTGCAACAGACCCTGGCAAGAACATTCATGTCCTTCCTGAACACACAAAGTGCAATGTAGAATAGGCAGCCTACACATATTGCACATACAAGTCATGAAGTGGAACTTGTTTGAGAGATCCACTCATTGTTCTAAACCTGAAGCTTCCAAGTATTTTCCAGTCTGCAAATTTCCATGACTTAAGTTCAACAAAGGGTATTTGCAACAGGAAATGCCTAAAATGTTCTTTAAATGATCCTAATGGACAATTATAGGGGTTGGTTGGCTCAGATGGCTAGAGTATAGTGCAGAATAAATACCAAGGGTGGGTTCAATCCCCATACCAGCTAAGATAGATCTTGGGGCCTGCCTCCTCGCCTTGCCCCATAGTGATATCAGGAATAAGCCATGATTAGCAACCTTTGGACAACAAGGACACTTCATAGAAAGAGAATGGACAATTCAAAATATACAGGCCACAAAATTCAGTTGCGTTGCTACCAGTGTCATTTCGGTCCCAAAAAGGTGTCCTGTGCATACTTTTGGTGCTGCCACACCAGACACCATTTTGGTGCGGGCATTAGTGCACATTCACAGTAAGTGTCTGCTGGAAGTAAGCAGAGCACGCAGATGGTAATATTAGTCAGCGTGTAACTCTGATTTGACACCAGCTCTGCAATTTTGGAGCTCAACACTCCAGCATCCTCTCTTAATCTCCCACAGCTGAACACAGCTGTACAGCAGCAGAAGTAGCACCACCCTATCTCCCACCAGTGTATTCCAAAGGGATCATCAACTACTTTAATTGCAGAGTGATTTCTACTGGCTCTTGCTGCAATTGTTGAAGTGTCTTATGAGCTTCCAGAGTTGTTTAAAGTGGCTAAAGTCTACAGGGAGTGGTGTGGCACATGAACAGGGACTTTTCCTAATTTCAAGAATTTTACATAGACCACTTGCTCCCAGACATGGGTGCAGTAGTTTGCATCCGCCTTGGCCTACAGAATGACAGGGAGAATAAGCAGAAGTGACAGTGAGCAGGACAAGCTGTTGAAAGAAGCAGGTGGAGGGGGAGAAGGGCTCTCAGCTAGAGGCCAGATCCACCCAGAGTGTTCAGGGAGCAATTCTCCTACCTGAACCTCAGTGACGAACAGTGACCTGGATTTTATGTTGCCGCCACACGTGCAGGCTTTACTTTGCGGACCCCCTGTGATATTAAGTGCAGCGGCTCATTTACATGGCCGGGGTAGGCTGCCCACCCTGAGTACATGGAGGGGGTGGGCAATCCATCCCTGGCAATGGCGTCCGGTGCCATTGCGCAGCTGCCAACGCCATTTTTAAAGAGCTTCAAGCCCCTCAATTTGCTGTAAATGTTTAAAGAAACATGAGTGTAAAAAATTAGCTAAAGTTATCCCGACCCTCTCCCACCCCACTCAATGACCATCAAATTTATTACTTGTCCTCTCCCCCACAAAAAACTTACCTTGTGATCTCGCCCTCCACCCCCCCAAAGTTCATAAACTATGAACTCTACCCCTTCCCACCACCACCTAGAACAATCAAGAACATTTGACCCCGCCCCCCCCCTCCTGGAAAGTGTACCTGCTACCGTCTCCCCATCAGTGTTCCGCATCGGAGCTCCGAATGGAGATCCGAAGGCGCAGGAGTGCCAGCCGCTGCCACCAATATGGCACCAGGACCGACGGGACCGGGTAAGTATTTAGTTCAGTAATTTAAATACATTTACATATTTGAATTTTGATGCCACCGCCGCTGAACGGTAGGTGGGGGCCACCACGAGGCCTCGTCGTCACGGCAATATGGAGCCGGGCTTTCCCGGCATCGAGTCCCATGGTGGGCCTTTCCTGGAGGCATTTTCCAGGCCTCCCCACCATGACCCCCGACGTTGGGCGGTCAGTAAAATTCAGCCCGGTGTGTCAGATGTCTCCATTTCAACTAAGGACGTCCTCAGAAATCTGCCACCTGCTGCAGCCACAGCTGCAACCTCAGAGCAGGGCGAGGATGGCATTGCCAGTAGCTGTGTAGGTAACCATGGCCATGAACCTTTATGTGTCTGGCTCCTTCCAGGCTGGAGCAGGTGATATATGTAACCTCTCCCAGATCATTATCCACTGTTGTATTAGGGAGGCCACTGAGGCTCTGTATTCCAAGACAGCTGAATACATTTATTTATTTATTTTTTATTTGGAGATACAGCACTGAAAGAGGCCCTTCGGCCCACCGAGTCTGTGCCGACCATCAACCACCCATTTATACTAATTCTACACTAATTCCATATTCCTACCACATCCCCACCTGTCCCTATATATTTCCCTACCACCTACCTATACTAGGGGCAATTTATAATGGCCAATTTACCTAGCAACCTGCAAGTCTTTGGCATGTGGGAGGAAACCATAGTGCTCGGAGGAAACCCACGCAGACACAGGGAGAACTTGCAAACTCCACACAGGCAGTATCCAGAATTGAACCCGGGTCGCTGGAGCTGTGAGGCTGCGGTGTTAACCACTGCGCCACTGTGCCGCCCCTAATTTTGTCTTGCCAGCGAGAAGCAGGCAGAGTGAGTGTGTAGCTTCGTGAGGACTCTAGGCTTCCCATAGTGAAGGGGGCCATTGACTGCACGCATATCAATTTGCAGGTGTCACAACCAGAAGGGATTCCCCTCCCTCAACATCTAGTTAGTGTGTGATCACTCTCAGTGTATCATGCAGGTCAATGCACTGTATCCTGGCAGCTGTCATGATGCCTTCATTCTGTGGCAGTCCACTGTACCATCTGCATTTGAACCACTATGAAAATACCGCAGGGTGCTACTGGATGACAAGGGCTATCCACTGATGAAATGGCTCATGATTCTGGTGCACAACACATGCATAGGTGGGCAGCATCCAAATAATGAAAGCCATGCTGCCACACAAAATATGATAGAATAGACCATTGGTGTGCTTAAGCAACACTACTGCTGCCTGGAGGAGACTGCACTACTTGGCAGAGCCGGTGCCACAATTCATCTGATCTGCTGCATGCTGCACAATCTCGCCATCATGCGGGCACAGCCCATGGCACCAGCTAAACGGTGACCAGCTGAGAAGGAGGAGGAGGAAGAAGAATAGGAGAAAGGAAGGGAGGAAACAACTGACCTGCCAATGATTGAATCATCCAATGAAGGTGACCCCAATTCCCCTTTCACCAACAGTCCCACACCTTACCTGCCCTCTGTTACTGACCATTGCAGCATCCTCATGGACATGATGCTGAAATAAAAGCCACCACAAAATAAACATTCCAAACCAAATTTATAAATCAAACATTGCCATTTTGCAGACAAATGTCAACTAATCACCTTTCCCTTAGTGCCTGTATCTTATGTGCCGGTGCTTGTCCTAGTGCTCCTATACACTGCTACCCTAGTGACTGCAGCATTAGAGCACTGCTGACTTCCAGTGGGGGAGACTGCAGATGGCCTTGCAGGATCTCGAGCAGCTCTGGTCCTTGGAGGTCTGGCTATAGATGGCACCATTTCAACATGGGCGAAAGCAGTCTGGGCTGGCTGGCTGACATGCAAAAGCAAGGGCACTGGCACAGTGGCTGTGGTGGGAAGACAAATGCTGTCATCCTGAGACAGGACAGCAGGTTCAAGCTCCACTCCCCAGGATGGAGCCTCAGCAATCCTAGCAGTATGTTGGAGGACAGATTGCTGATCTGCTCTAACCCCCTGCCAGACCCTTTGAACTGGTATCCGCAGCTATGATGGCAGCAGTCTGAGTCTCCGTGGCAACAAGCTGCTTCCATGCCATGTTGTACCATTCTTGTGTCTATCCCAGGTCTTTTATAATGACTTCCAGAACCTGCTCCAGCCAAAATGCACCTCCCCTTCAAGAGATGAAGGCTGGCTTTTAGTAGTGCTGGCTACTTTAAGTGGTGCTAGCCTCTCATGATTTTGTGACCCCTGCACAGGCATGCTGCCTCTAACAGTTTAGCGCTGGCTGCATGCTAATTTAAATGATGTTTGTGTGCTGCATCAAAGCAACGGGCTTCGGTTAATCATGTCTGATTTCAGGTTTTCGATTTCCGCAGCCATGGTCTCTGAAAATTCTTCCTATGTGGTTGGGAAAGTACTCCAATCCCAAGCACAAAGGAGAGGAAAAGAGGCGGAGACAAGTGACATTTGATCTCCTCTCCCTTTTATGCTGCCCAGAGATTTCCTGGGATTGACTGGGAAGAGGCAACCATGAAAACGAGGTGGGAGGATACAATGGAAGCGTTCAGCCTCGACTTGCTGCAAACCTGGTGCCACCCAAATTTAAGGCAAAGTAGAACAAAGCTGTTCATAAATGATGAACTCAACTGGAGGTAAATCATGAACCTAAACGATCACCATACATTAGGCAGAAAACTGAATACAACCAACAAAAATGGAAAATAAAATGGATTACTTTAGAATTAGATCATAATTAGCTAGATGATACTTCACAAACCTACACTCCTTATGATCATGGTATGAAAATAAATAATAGTAAATGCCAAATAGAGTTAACTCGGTACAGAGTCCATAAATGTGAGAAACTTTTAGTTATACACTAGGGAACAAAAATGTAAACTCTATCGAAACGATTGGAGAGGAATAGTCAGTCAATGAAAGACCAATGGAATTTTATTAGGAAAATTCATTTCAGGAGAGACAAATTATCAGATTGAGGCTAGTGGAGCGAATGATGGTGTGCACATTTAGGAGAAGGGAGATGTTCTTTTCCTTCTATCCTATTGTTCTACCTTACTTAACGAGACAAACTTTAACGCAAAGGACTGATCCTCAACACTGAATAATCCAACCTTTCATGAACTGACTGAATACTCAAGCACAATCTCCCCTTCCCAACCCCCTCCTTAAAGAAGTGAGGCTGTAGCTAGACTCAACCCAATACAGGAGATTAACAACCCAGATTTCTCTCTACCTGCTGCCTCAGCCCTGCTCGAATTTCCTGCAATGAGGATCATTATATCTACAGGCTGATTCAGCAGGATCTCTGACACCAAGAAGGATCCAGGAGCGCTGAAGAGGAAGGCATTTGCTGCAGCACCAGAAGAGGAGCCAATCAATCTTACGGTGGTGGAAGCACCCCAAAGATCTGAAGCTGAATTGAAGTTTAGGTTTCAAGCTTTTTATAGAGTAATCATTATAATAAAAGGCTAATGGTGACAATGGAAACAGCACTGAATGTTTCAATGGCAGCTTCAATGCCAGAGTAAATAAAATCCACATAATCTCACTGGTTCCTTCATGACTGTAATCAGGTTGGTTAATTCATTCTAGAGGACTTCATGGCTTAATTGGATCCCATTTACCCCACAAACTCTATTAGGATATCCATAAATCAGATAATGAAAGAAGGGCATTGCCCAGCATTAAACCAAAAAGGATAGTGAATCAGCCTAACAAATCAGGCATTTTTGCTTCTTTAATACTTGCTTTGATTGAACACCAATTTATTTTGTTTTTAAATGGTGTGTTACAACCAACTTTATTACAATGAATGTCGCTATACAACTGAAAACAATCTTACCTTGACTTTATGTCGAGAGTGGAGCTGTGGCTGCAGAAAAGGTATCTCTTAAGACTTATCAATTCAAGAAGGAGGTACACAGGAGAACAAAATAGGAACTTAAAATTGTTACAATTTCTATACAGATCATTTGGCACAATCCTTAAGCAAACCAAATACAATTGAAATGGCATGTCAGTGCATTTTACTGATGCTATTCTTCAGCCTCGAGTCCTGGATTTTATGATTGGTTCAAAATGAACCAGTGAAAATATAGACATGTTTCAATGACCCTTGAACACCATCCTTGAACACCATCCAGACACGCATAACACTATAAACAGAACAGCAATTTGCAATTTACATATAAATAGTGCCTGTAATAGTGCCTAGCATGTAAAGAATTCCTCAAGGCATTAAACAAAGGGAAACAATAAACCTTAAACACTCCTAAAGATAGAGTATGTCAATTTGAAAGATTGGGCAAGACCAGGTATCATGCACATAAGCAAGGGTAAGACTAGGTTAGATGTTAAGCAGTTCTTTTTTTTCCAGAGGATTAGAGATTTATGGAACAAGTTTCTGGCTTGTGCAGTGACTACTGACTTGCTGAATATATTCAAAGGAGAACTGAACCAGTTTCGAGCTGGAGCTGAGATCACATCATGTAAAAGGTGGGTTGTTGTTTTCGTACCTTCACACTCTTCCCTTGGATAGAGTGACATAGTGGAAGGATTTGCAGTCAAATTACTAGTCTGACAGGCTGCAATGTAGATGTTCCTTCCATGGCAATAATCAGCTACCACATTTCCTACATTACAACAGTTCAAAATTAATTCTCCTTTGTTATCTCTTGCCCCACCCCCACCTCACTTGCTTTTTACCTGTGACTTTTCTAATATTTGTCAGTTCCGAAGAAGGGTCACTGACCCGAAACGTTAACTCTGCTTCTCTTTTCACAGATGCTGCCAGACCTGCTGAGTGGTTCCAGCATTTCTTGTTTTTATTTCAAAATTATTTAATTGGCTGTAAAGCGTTTTGAGACATGCTGAACTTGTCACTGTATATAAATGGAAGTCTTTCTTCTTTTGTGATTTCTAGTTAAGTGTTTTAGGTGGAAGCTTAGAATTGTTAAAAAGTGGTGGGTTTTATTGCTCCTGTTCTATCAAATGCCCATTGTGTAAGCATTAAACAATATGCTATCTCACATAGAAGATAATCAGTAAAATCAAGTGTTTTTGAGCATGTAGTAACACTTCAAAACCTTAAAGAATGTTCATTAAACCCCTACTTTATGCAAGAACAGCAACTTTTCGCTCAATGATTTGCACTTCATTGTTCATCTTTTACTCACTTCTGTCAATGTTGAGAGATATTTTTTGTCAATTTAATAAAATCCATCACTCTAGATTCTTCTGAGGAAGTTGCTCAAAATAAGAATCAATATGAAATATAGACATACAAATAATTCTATTGATTCAAATCATGTGTCTTTGCATTGACCATGAAAAAAGTTTATTTGAAAGAATAGTTTTTCAACATTTTAATTTTCTATTGCGCAAATTTAAATTTCTCCACAACCACACCATTAAAATTTTTTTTTAAAGTAGCAAATCAGAAAAGCAGAATTCGACAATCATTATATTAATCAATACACAAACATTTATAAGTACTAAAGATAGCCCATGAAACATTGACAAAAGGCTTTTTTAAATTATTACTTGATCATTGAAAATAATTGCATATCCATTAAAACTGGTTTCCACACAGACTAACGAGACAGAGTCTTCAAACCAGGGTCTAAGAATCTCCTCTTTCTGGTTCTCTTTTTAGAATCTCACTAAAAGTACCAAATAGAGAAAAGCTTCAGAACTGCAAATATGATATTGCTACATGAGGTGATCAGCCAAATTCTTACCCCATTATTTTCTCTTTCCCCGCTCAATGATTTAGTGTTTCAGAATTCCTTATGAGTCATTTCACAATGGCCTAGGTGAGAGAAGCACTAAGTGTTTTAGTACTAAGCTATACAGACTAGTACGTCTGAGGTTCAAAACTCAATCTTACTTGCATGAACAATTTCAACCTGGGCAGCAATTGGGGTGTTACCATTGACATATATCCCTTTGTAGCAAAGAACAACATCAGCAAGGGCTCTTATGATTGGATACTTTCACTGACCCTCTGTGGAAAATGCTTATGTGTGAACATGAGATAAAATTATTATTAGGCTTGGTTGAGTTGTCCTTTATGGTAAAAATCACTTGCTTATACTTGCAATCTGGGTTCATCCATGAGTAACTGCCAGTTGAGTGAGGTATTCAGGTAGCCATTGATATCATGGAATTATTGGGGAGATATTCCTGGGTCTGCGGCAAGGTGCAGTGAATCATGAAAGCACATCTGATTATTGGAAAAATTGTGACGATTCTTTTTGAGCTGCAATATTCACTTTGCTTTATCATCTATAAAGTACATTAAGTGCCAGGAAGTGCAAAAGTAATTAACTATAACAACAACTGGTGTCTTTAGCGTAGTGAGACATCCCAAGGTGGTTCACAGAAGTTTAATTAAAAATCAACAACAACTTTCAGTTATGTAGTGCATTACACATACTCAAATTCCCCAAGGCACTTCACAGGAATTTTATCAAACAAAATGTGACACCAAGCCAAAGAAGAAGACATTAGGGCAGGTGACTAAAAGCTTGGTCAAAGAGTTAGGTTTTAAGAAGCATCTTAAAAGAGAAGAGAGAGAGATTTATGGAGAGAATACCAGAGATTAGGTCAAGTAGGTTGAAGGCACAGCTGTCAGTGTGAGGTGAAGGAAGTGGGGGATGCACAGGAGGCTAGAGTTGGAAGGACACAGAATTCTCGGAGGATTGTCAAGCTGGAGGAGGTTACAGAGATAGGGAGGGGCAAGGCAATGGATGGATTTTAAAACAAGGATGAGAATTTTAAAATTGAGGCATTAATGGACCAGGAGCCAATGTAGATTATCGGACACAAGGGTGATGATAAATGGGATATGGCACAACATGGAATATGGCCAATTGAGTTTTGGATGAGCTTAAGTTTCTGGAAGGTGGACGATGGGAAGTCAGTCAATAGAATATTGGAATAGTCCAGTCTGGAGGTAGCAAAGGCATAGATGAGGGTTTCAGCAACTGATGCAAGGGCAGAGGTGGAAGTAACCGATCTTCATGATGGAAAGGATATGTGGTCAGACGCTCATCTTACAGTCAAATAGGACACCAAGGGATGAATTTTGTCAGCCTCAAAGAAGCTTGGACCGAAAATGGGAGCCGGCCCACTCTGGCAGGCGGCAGGACCCTGGGAGAGCGTCTGAGTCGCAGCAGCCATCTAACAGGCTGCCGTCAAATTGAGGATGGAGCCCTGCCCCCCACAGCTGTCGGCTCAATCAGAGGCTGGTAGATCAGCAGCCTTGGCAGCGCTGCTAGAAGTGGCCACTGCTGAGGCTGCAGCTCAATGCAGAGGGCGCCTCAACGTCCAGTTGCCCTTGAACACATGTAAGTCTTTGTGAGGAAGCCTGAGCCAGACAAGCAGGCCCCGATGATCGTGGGAAGGGGGGTGGGTTTGTGGTTACTGTAACGGCAGCGAGGTAGGCATGGGTGTGGCCATTGCTGCTGGAGGGTCCCTCCATGAGCCATGGAGCGCCCGGGAAACCCGCCAGGAGTTTACCTGGCAGTAACCCCACAAGACAGCTGCCCTCCCAACGTAGGAAAAATACCTGCGGAGCGTAAAGTGCCACTTAGTTAGGCCCTTAAGTGACTCAATTGGATACCCGTCAAGCAGCCGCATCACTAACGTTCCCACCACTGGCAATATGCCATGGCGGCAGGAAGAGATCGGGTTCCCCTCCCGATGGCTCCCCCTGCCATATTGCCAGCCCTCCTGCCTCCGCCACACAGCCCGCCCCCATTGCCCCAAGTTTGTGAACAGTTTAGTTGAGACAGTGATTAGGGAGTGGGTGGAATTGGTGGCTAGGGGATGCAGTTTGTAGCAGGAGCGAAAGAAATTCTTCCCAATGTTTAATTGCAGGAAATTTCAGGTCATCCAGGACTAGATGTGAAATAAACAGTCTGACAACATCGAGGCAGTGGAGAGGTTGCAAGAGTCAGTGATGAGGTAGAGCTTGGTATCATCAGTGTACATGAGAAACCTGAGGTTGTGTTCAACCATAGCCATTATATTTTGGTGTAACATTTTAAGTGATTTTTGAAATAATGTAGAGCAAGTTTGTAATGCGATTCACGTTTAGTGGGCTGTCTAAATTTTGCATATTTTTGTTCAACTGCTTTCAATGAAACATCTGTTGGACTATCCTTCTTCTGATGACCCACGGTGACATCATTGCACGATCCCACAAGCAGTCTGCCAAGACCATCAATGAAAAACTCTAGGAATAAATCAAGTTCAGTTTTGTTGGTAAAATCACTGGCATAGAAAAATTAAACTTCGTAACAGAATAACACAGAATGAAATAGGCCAATCTTTCCATCACATGTCGTTCTTTCACATGCCGTATGGTCATATACAATCCACACTATCATGAAATCTACTCCATCCAAAAATAAATCAAGCCAAGTTCATTGATTTTGACCACAAGACCTTGTGTATTCTGAGATTTTGTTTGCAATTCTAAAAAGGGACGGGGTGTGGGGTGTGAAATAGTACCGGTAAACCTCAAAGCAGGCAGTGATGTGGAGACCCGACTGATCTTAATGGCAGGCTCATATTTACATAAAAACCCCGCCTGATACCCAGCCAGGTCCACAGGCTGATCTGTGGTTGGGAGCGGGAATTTAGCAGTAGGAGGCCTCAGTCAGGCCTGTGGGAACAGTCCCAGTCGTCGGTGGAGTGAGGGGTCTGGGGGCAGACCAGCCGTGATCTTATTAGATGGGGGAACAGACTCAAGGATCTAAATTGCCTCCTCCTGAGCCTATGTTCAAATGTTCCTATGAAGTAGAATCAGTGTGGGAGGAGATAAGAAATAACAAAGGTCAGAAAACACTGGTGGGAGTAGTTATAAGCCCCTAATAGCAGCTATACTATTGGACAGAGTATTAATCAAGAAATAAAAGGAAGACAGTAAGAAAGACAATGCAATAATTTGAGGGACTTTAACATTCATATAGACTGGGCAAATCAACTTGGCAAATGTAGCTTGGAGAATGAGTTCATGGAATGCATTTGAGACAGTTTTCTGCAACAATAAATCATGGAACCAACCAGGGAACAGGTTATTTTATATTGTCTAATGCGACAGGGTTAGTTAGTAATCGCATAGTAAGGCATCCACTTGGAAAGAGTGATCTTAATATGATACGATTTCACATTGAGTTTAAGAGTGTCTTACTGAAGTATGAAACTAGAATATTGAACTTAAATAAAAACCAATTACATTGTTATGAGGAGCACGTTGGCTAACATAAATTAGGAAATGAGATTTCAATGTATTACTTTAGATTAGCAAGGGTGACCATTTAATGAACTATTTCATAATTCTCAATGAATCTAAATTCCATTGAGAAACAACAAAAACTCTATGGGAAAAGTAATTTTTCTGTGACTAACTAAAAGAGATCAAGGATAGTATTAGATTAAAAGAAGAGACTTACAACATCGCCAAGAAGAGTAGTAAACCTGAGGATTGGGTAAGTTTTAGATACCTGCAAAGGATGACCAAAAATTGATAAAAGGGAGAAAATAGAATATGAGAGTAAGCGAGAAAGAAATATAAAAACAGATTGTAAGAGCTTCTACAAGTATTTAAAAAGGAAGACAGTAGGAAGATAAATGAGGGTCCCTTAGAGGCTAGCATGGGAGAAATTATAATGGGGACTAGGGAAATGGCAGAGACGTTAAACAAATATTTTCTGTCTATTTTCACAGGAGAAGACACAAATTACATACCAGAAACTGTACGGAACCAAGGGTGAGGAACTTAAAGTAATTAAAAGTAGTAAAAAAAAGTACTGTGGAAATTAATGGGACTTAAAGCTGACAAATTCTCTGGATCTGATGGCTGCACATCCTAGGGTTGTAAAGGAGGTAGCTGCCGAGATAGTGGATGCCTTGGTTTTGATCTTCCAATATTCCCTAGATTCTGCAATAGTCCCAATGGATTGCAAATGCAACATCATTACACAAGAAAGGAGGGAGAGAGAAAACAAGGAATTATCGGCCAGTTAGCCTGACATCAGGTGTCAGGAAAATGCTAGAATCCATTATTAAGGAAGTGGTAACAGGCCACTTACAAAATCATAATATGATTAGGCAGAGTGAACTTGGTTTTATGAAAGGAAAATCATGTTTGACAAATCTATATGAGGATTTAATCAGCACAGCAGATAAAGGAAAACAGTAGATGTAGTATATTTGGATTTTCAAAAGGCATGATAAGATGACACATGAAAGGGTATTGCACAAGGTAAAGGCCCAGGCCGTTGGGAGTAATATATTAGCATGAATGGAGGATTAATTAAAAGACAGAAAACAGAGAGCATAAATAAACGGGTCATTTTCAACTTGACACGATGTACTAGTAGAGTTCCGCAAGGAGTCTCAGCTATTTACGATCTATAATAATGACTTAGATGAAGGGACCATGTGTAATGTATCCAAGTTTGCTGATGGGAATGTAAGCTGTGAGGAGGATACAAAGAGGCTGCAAAGAGAGGTAGCCAGGTTAAGTAAGTTGGCAAGAAGGTGACAAATGGAGTATAATGTCGTAAATGTGAGGTTATTTGCTTTTGTATGAAGAATAGAAAAACAGAATATTTTTTAAATGGTGAGAAACTATTAAATGTTGATTTTCAGAGGGTTTTGGGTGTCCTTGTAGCACAGAAAGCACAAAATGTTAACGTGCGGGTGCAGCAAGTAATTAAGAAGGCAATGGCATGCTGGTCTTTGTTACAAGTAGGTAGGAGTACAAGAGTAAGGAACTCTTGCTGCAATTGCACAGGGTTTTGGTGAGGCCACACCTGGAGTACTGTGCACAGTTTTGGTCTCTGTACCTAAGGAAGGATATATTTGCCTTAGAGGGGGTGCAATAAAAGTTCATTAGATTGATTCCTGGGATAAGAGAGTTGTTGTATGAGAAGAGATTGACTAGAATGGGACTATACTCTCTGGAGTTCAGAAGAATGGGAGGTGATCTCATTGAAACATACAGGCTTCCAAGAAGGCATGAAGGGTATATGTTGAGAGGTTGGTTTCCCTGGCTGGTGAGTGTGGAACTAGGGGACATAGTCTCAGTATAAGGGGTCAGCCATTTCAAACTGAGATGAATTCTTCACTCAGAGGGTGGTGAATATTTGGAATTTTCTGCCCCAGAGGGCTGTGGATGCTCAGTCATTGGGTATATTCAAAGCTGAGATAGATTGCTGGATTCTAACGGAATCAAGGGACATTGGGATTTGGGTGGGAAAGTGGAGTTGAGGTCAAGGATCAGCCATAGTCTCATTGAATGGAGGACCAGGCTTGAGAGGCCATATGGCCTGCTCCTGTTGCTATTTCTTATGTTCTTATAAATCACAGATAGAGAGAGGGAATGAGTGAATGAGCGAGGGGAACCACCACCTGCAAGTTGGTCCTGACTTGGAACTATATCACTGTTCCTTCACTGTCACTGGGTCAAAATCCTGGAACTCCCTTCCTAATTGCACTGTGAGTGTACCTACCCCACTTGGACTGCAGCAGTTCAAGAAGGCAGCTCACCACCACCTTCTCAAGGGCAATTAGCGATGGTCAATAAATGCTGGCCTGGCCAGCGATGCCCAGGTCCCACGAAACAAATAAACAAAAATCACAGACAGGGACAGAGAGCGAATGAATCACCAACAAGGAGAGGGAACATGCACACCTACTCTCGGTGTCTTTTGGTAAACACGGCCAAATGGATATCCTGTCCTATCCGATAGACAAACTACCCATGGGCATCTTGCTGATTGCCCGTTAGTAAGGCCCAACCATGAGAGTTACTCTCAACATTGACCGGTGAAATAGAGCAGACAGCAGGCACTCCCCGTCCAGTAACTGCCCAAACTGAATATCCTATTTTGGCCTCTTAAAACATCATTTCTAAAGTTTGGACTGTTAAGGAGCTGGCTTACGGTATGGCTGAGAGATAGTTACTAATGCATTGCTTGCTGCATATTATGGTACCTTTTACAGAGAGGTATACCATTGCTCATCGTTCTACATAAACATGTCAGACAGGAACATAGGAACAGGAAGAGACCATTCAGTTCCTCAAGCCTGTTCCACCATCCAATTAGATCATGCCTAACATGTAAGTTAAATCCATTTGCCCTCTTGCTTCTGTAATCCTTAATCCCCTTACCTTACAAAAATCGATCAATCTAAGTTTTGAAATTGTCAGCTGGCCATCAGTTTCAACAGCGTTTTGGAGGAGAGTCATCCAGATTTCCACTACCCTTTGTCCAAAGAACTGCTTCCTAATTTTACTCCTGAACGGCCTAGCTTTAATCTAAGGTCACGTCCCCTTGTTCTGGAATCCCCCCACCAGAGGAAATAGTTTCTCTCAATCTACCCTATCAACTCCTTTAATCAACGTCAATACCTCAATTAGATCACCCTTTAATCTTCTGTACTCAACAGAATACAAGACTACTCTATGTAACCTGTCCTTATAATTAAATACTCTGGTTGGCATCCTTTCATCTACAAAGATGATGGGCATGCAGCAAACAACTCATTTAGGCGGGGTGTCTTCTCTTGGTGCACGTTTGTTGATGGCTGTGAAGGCCAATCCTTGAGAGGCAGGTTCTGCCACAAGTGCTGCTAATGAAGTTGCCAAGTGACGCTGTCAGTTGTTGGTTTTGACGTTGGCGCCTGTTGCCAAGCTGCTGTAGCCACTGGTCATCATGGTTGTGCACACCAATCCACAGGATGTGTCCCTCTTTCACCAGCTAGTGACTCCCAAGTGTGATAGTTGATATTTAGGGCCTTCATGTCATGCTTGCAAGCATCCTTGAAGCAGAGCTTTGGGCGCCCCACTGATTGTCTGGCCCCAGCTACCTCACCCTATAGAAGGTCCTTGGTTGTGCGACCGTCTTGTATCCTGTGGACGTGTCTGATCCACTGAAGCCGCCTCTGTTTGATTAGTCCAATACACTTGGGAGCTCTGCCTTTGAGAAGATAGCTGCATTTGTGATTTTGTCCAGCCAGGATATACCCATAATGCACCACAGAGAGATGGAAATTATTGAGCTTCTTTTCCTGGTAGCTGTAAGTCGCCCATGTTTCTCAGCCATACAGCGAGGTGCTGAAAACACAGGCCTTATAAACCATCAGCTTGGTCCTAAGGGTCAGTTTGATGTTGTCCCATGCGCATTTTGCGAGTCGGCCAAAGGTGATAGTTGCTTTCCCTGTGCGTGTGTAAAGCTCTGCATCAAGGGACAGATTGGCCGTCACTGTGGACCCAAGGGAGCAGAATTTACGAACCACTTCCAGTGGGGTGTTATTTAGTGTGATCAGGAGCAGAGATGCAACACCTTGTCCCATGACAATGGCTTTCTTGATGATTATAGTCAAGGAGAACAAGTTACAGGCATGGGAGAGACAGTCCATGAGTCTTTGTAGCTGAGTTTCTATGTGAGTGACTAGCGCAGCATCATCAGCGTAGAGGAGTTCTCGGATCAGGACATGCTGTGTTTTTGTCTTTGCTTTCAGCCTTGACAGATTGTAGAGCTTTCTGTCTGACTTAGTGTGCAAGTAGACTCCTTCCAGGGGCTATCAAACGGCACTTATTTAGCAATAACCTGCTCAGTGACGCTCAGTTTGGGTTCCGCCAGGGCCACTCAGCTCCTGACCTCCTTACAGCCTTGGTTCAAACATGAACAAAAGAGCTGAACTCGAGAGGTGAGGTGAGAGTGACTGCCCTCGACATCAAGGCAGCATTTGAATGAGTATGGCATCAACGAGCCCGAGCAAAACTGGAGTCAATGGGAGTCAGGGGGAAAACTCTCCACTGGTTGGAGTCATACCTAGCATAAAGGAAGATGGTTGTGGTTGTTGGAGGTCAATCATCTCAGTCCCAGCGCATCACTGCAGGAGTTCCTCAGGGTAGTGTCCTAGGCCCAACCATCTTCAGCTGCTTCATCAATGACCTTCCTTCAATCATAAGATTGGAAGCGGGGATATTCTCTGATGATTGCACAAGGTTCAGCACCATTCGTGGCTCCTCAGATACTGAAGCAGTCCATGTAGAAATGCAGCAAGACCTGGACAATATCCAGGCTTGGGCTGATAAGTGGCAAGTAACATTCACACCACAGAAGTGCCAGGCAATGACTATCTCAAACAAGAGAGAATCTAACTATCTCCCCTTGACATTCAATGGCATTACAATCGCTGAATCCTCCACTATCAACATCCTGGGGGTTGCCATTGACCAGAAACTGAACTGGAGTAGCCATATAAATGCCATGGCTACAAGAGCAGGTCAGAGACTGGGAATCCTGCGGTGAGCAACTCACCTCTTGACTCCCCAATGCCTGTCCACCATCTACAAGGCACATGTCAGGAGTGTGATGGAATACTCTCCACTTGCCTGATGGCTGCAGTACCAACAACACTCAAGAAGCTCAACGCCTTCCAGGACAAAGCAGCCCGCTTGATTGGCACATCTACAAACATTCACTCCCTCCACCACCGATGCACAGTGGCAGTAGTGTATACCATCTACAAGATGCACTGCAGCAATGCACCAAGGCTCCTTAGACAGCACCTTCCAAACCCACGACCTCTACCACCTAGAAGGACAAGGGCAGCAAATGCATGGGAACACCACCACCTGCAAGTTCCCCTGCAAGCCACACACCATCCTGACTTGGAACTATATCGCCGTTCCTTCACTGTCGCTGGGTCAAAATCCTGGAACTCCCTTCCTAACAGCACTGTGGGTGTACCTACCTCACATGGACTGCAGCGGTTCAAGAAGGTAGCTCACCAGCACTTTCTCAAGGGCAATTAGGGATGGGCAATAAATGCTGGCTTAGCCAGCGACACCCACATCCCAGGAATGAATAAAAAAATATCTGCAGGGAAAGCAAAGGTCAGGAGCATTGTGAAGATGCCAAACAGAGGGGGGCTAGGACACAATACTGTTTCACTCCATTCTTCACTCCAAAACTGTTGGAAGTGGAGCCATCAAACTGTAGCGTGCATGTTGTCATGGAAGGAGCAAATGAGACTGAGGAGCTTCGGTGCACAGCCAGCTTTTCCCAAAATCCTGTAGAGCTCTGCTCTGTTCACAGCCTCATAAATATAATTCAAAAAGGAGAGTTAAAATCTGTGAAGTTTGTGTGTGTACAACGGTATTCATAAAAAAATTCAGCTGATCTGTTATCTGTTTCCTTTCATAGTAGTTCTGAAATATCCCAATTATCTTGTCTTTGTGTTCCACCTCCATGGATGCATTTGAATTAGTAATACTCTAATACAAAGTTATGAGCGGCATGGACAGAGTGGATAGTCAGAAGCTTTTTCCCAGGGTGGAAGAGTCAGTTACTCGGGGACATAGGTTTAAGGTGCAAGGGGCAAAATTTAGAGGGAATGTGCGAGACATGTTTTTTACACAGAGGGTGGTGAGTGCCTGGAACTTGCTGCCAGGGGAGGTGGTGGAATCAGATACGATAGCGACGTTTAAGAGACATCTTGACAAATATATGAATAGGAAGGGAATAGAGGGATATGGCCCCCAGAAGTGCAGAAGGTGTTAGTTTAGGCAGGCATCAAGATCGGCGCAGGCTTGGAGGGCTGAATGGCCTGGTCCTGTGCTGTACTGTTCTTTGTTCTTTGTTCATTGTATTCGCACCCAACATTGGTGTGTACAATACTTGTAGAGCAGCCAGAGGGCATGTGGTGGATGTTTTGACTGCCTTGTGCTTACTCACTATGTGATTGGCTTCTAGTTATTCGTGGACTGACCACCAGAGCAGTCCAAGGGATATTATGCTTTACTCTGGCACAGGTTACTGGCCACAGAGTTGCAAGAGATTTCTGCTGCTTGCTTTCAATGTTGACTGCTGCATTCTGCTGTTTGATAGGACAGTGTAGAGGGAGTTTTACACAGTGTCTACCCCATGGTGAACCTGCCCTGGGAGTGTTTGGTGGAACAGTGCAAAGGGAGCTTGAATCGTGTTTGGTGGAACAGTGCAAAGGGAGCTTGAATCTGTATCTAACCCTGTGCTGTACCTGTCCTGTGAGTGTTTGATGGGACAGTGTAGAGAGAGCTTTACTCTGTATCTAACCCCGTGCTGTACCTGTCCTGGGAGTGTTTGATGCGAAAGTGCAGAGGGCGTTTACTCTGTATCTAACCCTGTTTTATTTTTTTTATTTTTTGTACCTGGCCTGTGAGTGTTTGATGGGGACAATGTAGAGGGAGCTTTACTCTGTATCTAACCCCCGTTTTTTTTTTTTTCTTTTTTTTTCTTTTTTTTTCTTTTTTCTTCTAACCCCCGTGCTGTACCTGTCCTGGGAGTGTTTGATAAATCAGTGGGAGTGTCTGATGTTAACACTTTAAGGGCCTAATATTAACTCGGTGTAAGTGAATGGATTCTGAGCTGGTGAAAATCTTATAATCAATGCTGGAAACTATTCTCTTACCAGGAGCCTGTTATGCACGTACACCACCCTGAGAAAAAAAGACAAGATAAGGAGACCAATCCTAAATGTGGTCATTCAGATGCGTATTTCCACTGGTGGAATTGTGTTATCAGAATGTCATTTGCCCAAGTGCTTAGTTTTTATTTCTCTGTGACACTTGGATCTATTTTTTTTAAAGCCTCTTATGCCGTATCATATCCTGGGAGCAAGAGGAACGACGTCAGATAATTCAGTGCAATTCATGCCAATTTCTGCTGCCTGCTCTTATAAATGATTTCTCCATGCTGCCAACACCACTCCTACTGTTCAATAGCTGCATACATTAGTAGAGGGCCCAATATCACGAGGGTCCAGTGTTACTTAAACGCAACTTGCCACTCTTAAAGGGGCAGTGTATTGTGGCTGCAAATAGTGGTGGATGTTTTTCTTCCAAACAGAATCATTGCTTTAATAATGTGAGCAGTGGTTGAACATGCAAAAGAGCATGCACCATGGCTGTCAATATACTGGAGGTCTTGGTAGAAGAGTTGGAACAGAGAAGAGATGTCCTGTATCCACAGCAGGGCAAACATATGCTCAGGAGGCAGTAAGAATAGATAGCCGCAAGGTTGACGTTGTTTGTCAAACATGGTGGCAGTACAGGAAGAGGTTTAACGATCTCACACAAGCTGTCAAGGTGAGCGACTTCATCATCAAATCGCATATCCTACCAACCGCACCGATAGTCTCATCCTCTGCTCAATTAACTACACCCCGATCACCCCCTACCAACAATCTCTGTCAATCAGGACTCAATGCTATAATTCATATGCTTTATTTCACCCTCAAACAATTAGCTTTGTTGGATGCCTCACTCCCACAGTTCATAGCTTGCGCACACTGGTAGCTATTCAACCATGACAGCCACATCACCCAGACACATCACTCTTCCTTGCAGAAGATGGTGCATAACAGCAGGCGGCAGCAAAGAATTGGAGGAGGACCAGCATGCCTGCATATTTTAACCCCCATGTAGGAGTGTCTGTGGAACGATATCCCAAGCAGATTCAACGTATTCCTCAGTAAAAGGAGACAAAGTGGAGTAAAATAATGTAAGTATTTTCACTTAAAGAAAGAAGTTTGTGAAAGAGCAACTCGGATTTGGAACTCTGTGGGGAATTTCTGTAAATTTAGCTCAGTGCTACTATTTGTCATCACAATAATTCCTCATCACTTGTGTGCATTGCAAATCTGAGGAGTACACTGAATGGAATGTGAGGTAATATGCAACTTGGCCACTCTTCATTGCTTGTCCCAGACAGCTTGAGCACACTCAACGAACAGGCTTAAACTTTTCCCAGCATTAGCAGATAGCAGCTGCATTCTTGGAATTCTGTTACTTAGCCAGCCCTGCAGATATAGATAGAATGCTAATTAAAAACACGCAGTAATCATCAAGTGTTGGAGCTGAATCGTGGCTAGAATTGGTGCCATCCCTGAACTATAATCATTCATTGTTGGGGCAGAGTGCACAACCTGTTAGAATGTTTGAATTAATTTCCTTGGGTGGCAGCATTTACCTGAAAAACCCTCACTGGGTCCTCATCAAGATGAGGGAGGTTAATGCTGGAAAATGGAACACTTTCCAATGATGGTACACAGCATCTACCAAATTGGGTTAGTTACAGAGTAAAGCTTCCTCTACGATGTCCCAAATATTCGCAGAACAGGAACAGCATGGGTTAGATTTAGAGTGTTACGACCAAGTCGGGAGGAATGCACTGTTTATTCTAGTTCTACCTCTCCACAGATCACAACATATATTTAAATTTTCCCACATACCGATACAGTCAATCATATACTCTATTTTTCCCAGAATAAAACACACCAACCAGGTTTCTTTAATAAAGAACAACATTATCAGTTTGACACAGACTGAAATATTACAGTTCCCTTTTCACCCTGGCCGCTCACACACAGACACACACACACACACACACACATATACAAATAAACCGGTTAACCAGAAAAATAAAAGGAATTGTTGTTTAGAGCTCTGATACAAAAAAAAAGACAAAAAAACATTTAGGATGAATACTTGCTTATTCTTGAAAAAAAAAACAGATGAGATACGTTGTGTTCCAACACTGGCATATAGTTTAGCCTCCGAGTACACGTAGATGGGTCACTGGAATCTTTCAGAACAGCTCTTTTCAGATGGCGTTGAGAATTAATTCAGCAGGCTTTTCTTCAAAAACAGGAGACGAGATGAGTTGACACAATGGACTTCTCAGGGTCTTTTAGAGAGGTGCTGGAAAGCTGAGCTGGGTTGTGGGGCTGAATTTTACGAGCCCCTCAGCATCGTGGGTTGCAGCGGGGAGGCCCGTACAATTCTGCAGGAGAGGCCCACCTCAACCCGTGATGTCGACAAGGGCCCACCGCATATTACCGGTGGTGGGGGGACCTCAGTGCGGCTCCCCACTCCCGCCACATGGTGGCTGGCCCTTCATCTAAATATGTAAATAAAGAATAATGATTATGTAAGTATACTTACCTGCAGGCGGCGGCCGTCGTCCCATGTTGATTTTACTGCCGCCGTTTGGCCTTCGTGCACCTTCAGAACTCCGTACGGAGTTCCGAGGTGAGAACTTGGTGGGGAGGGGGGAGGAATAAAATTTTCAGGGAAGCAGGGGTGGGGGAATGGGGAAAACAAATTTAATTGGTTGTGTGAATGGTGGGAAGGAGTTAGAGGCTAAATGTTAGAAGATTGGGGGGAAAATTCAGGTAGGGAATAAAGTATGTTTTGTAAATAAGTGCCAATTAAATAACCATTGGTGGGGGGGGGGGGGGGGGGGAAGGGCCTCCACATCTTTATTAATTATTGGTAAAAAATTTTGATTTATGTACCTGTAAAAACTAAAATTAATTTAAGAGCTTAAAGCCCTTTAAAAATGGCGCCGGACGCCGTTGCCGGAGATGTGGCAGCTGCCCCCTTCACACATGAAGGACAATTGTATCCTGGTAGAGTTTATTCATTGGGGTCAGGATTGAAATTTCCCAAACTCATTTCACTCGGACTCTTACAGCAACAAATAAACAAAACTCAGTCCATCAGTCTAGTCTGAATTTGAACCCAGATCCCAGAATTGAATGGGCCAAAATTGTCCTACATAAGCAGAACAAACAGGAGCAGGAATAGATCCTATAGCCCCTCAGGCTTGCTGCATAAGAACATAAGAAATAGGAGCAGGAATAAGCTATTCAGGTCTTCGAGCCTGCTCTGCCATTCAATAAGACCATGGCTGATGTTAAACCTCAATTCCACTTTCACACCTAATCCACATATCCCTTGATTCCCTTAGAGTCCAAAAATCTATCAATCTCAGCTGTTATGACCGAGGCGGGAGGAGTGCACTGTTAATTCAGTCCCTCTTCTCCACAGGTCTCAACATATCAATAAATTTTCCCACTTACAGAAACAGTCAATTAGATACTCGATTTGTCCCCAGAATAAAGCGCACCAACCAGGTTTCTTTAATAAACAAAAAAAAATTATCCATTTATTATAGACCAAGTCTTAACCAATAAGGAAGTAAATATATATGCAAATTGAAATATTAAAGCCCCGTATTTTTATCCTTGCCCTCACGCACATATATCCAAAAACTGGTGCACTGGGAAAAAAAGGGAGTTTTGTTTAGAGCTGTTACAAAGAAATAGAGCGAATGAAAAAAAACTTGTATTGAATACGCAAGTCCATTGTTTTGGCAAGGTGTCCCAAAGTCAAATAGTTGGATGCCACTAGGAATTTTTCCAGGCGAGGTTAACGAACAGTATGTTTGGGCAGGCATTCAAAGAAAATCAACTGCAGAAGTCTTCACATAGGTCTTACAGCAGGTATGCAGCAACAGAGGTGTCTGTTCTCACACACATTCAATGCAAAATTCTTTTAAGATGCAAGGTTTCTGCAAGCATTCAGGATGCCTTCAAAAATACAGGAGGCAACTTCATACAAGCAGTTGCTTTTCAAGAGCAAGGATTCTTCAAAGAGAGGTAACAGTTACATAGAAACATAGAAAAATAGGAGCAGGAGTAGGCCATTTGGCCCTTCAGGAATGCACCACCATTCAATACGATCATCCAAACTCAGTACCCTGTTCCCACTTTCTCCCTGTTTCCCTTGATCCCTTTAACCCCAAGAGCTATAAGAACTGGGATAGGGGTTCCACTGCGAGCAGGGTAAGGCAGATGGGAATGAAGCAACCTCAGGCTGGGAAGTTAGCTCAGCCTAATTTTAACCCCTCCTGTGCAGCATTCTCATTGGTTAGAATTGATTAGCATTGAAGCCCTTGTCTCTCATGTAAATTTCTTCACTGAGACTGCATTTTCATCCTGCGTGGATTTGCCAATGAAGGAGGGTTGGGCCAGGATTTCCACCTGTTATCCTGACTCTGAAGTAACACATATCCTATTTTCTGAGTTGGGCCTCATTTGGCAGTGCAGGGTGGGCTCCCGTCGTGATCTACACCACCAAGTAGGAGACTGGTGCTGCTCGAGAGAAAGGAGTGGGTAATGCTGCAGCACCTGAAGGGGGTCGGGGGAGGGTGGTTGAGGGGGGAAGGTGGTGGTTGGATTCACGGTTAAAGGGACAAAAACTGCCTGAAGACTTTTTCTATATTTAATAGGTGCCTCCACAAACAGGTAAACGTCTTGAAGAAAAGGAGAGATGTCCCACTACTCGGCCCTCTCCATCTAACAGTGGCAATTGTGGGATTTCATCCCTTCCCCAGGGCTACCATCAGCCCTCTCCTAGTTCAACTGCAGGAGAAACAGAAAAAATCAGCCGGGTTCTCTGTCCCACCATCATTTAAAAGCATTGAGGTGGACAAGGAGTGGGAGGCAGATATCCCTGTTGCATGAGAGGGAGGCAAATAACAGTGGTAGGGGTGGAGATGTTTGCTCACCCAAAGTTCCCCCCATTTTATGGCACTACACCATCCAATTTTGAGTGGTTATAGCAGAAAAAACATCCTGCTCATCATCTGCTTACATCTGCAGTATCTATGTCTTCCTGCATTTCATAAATCTGAATGTCAGTCCTCAAAACTTTTACCTGGAATAAAAACAAATTCACATCTATGAACATCTCCTCATTACTTAGAGAACCAGGTCCTGGATCCTCTTTTATTATTTTTCTCTTAACCTCCTCCAGTCAATAAATGTCCTTTTGAAAATGCCCAAAAGAAACGCACAAAATACTCCAAACATTATCTAACCAGTATAAGGTTAGAATAACAGGTTTTGGCACATATTCAGATAACCTGCCTATGAATCCTTTCATTTGAAGAGCATTATCAGTGATAGTTTCACATTTATTGTAATTTCCAGAGAAATATCACTAATCAGTCTAAATTCCTTTTCCATCTTTGCAAATGGCCAGCACCGTGACTCCTGACTTGGTTATTTTTGATTTATTTCTGTTATTTTAGTTACCTTTTGATTGGTTTGAGAGCTCCCTATAATTTTAAAGGTGTTGCCCTGAAGGGAAGGCACTTGTGCAGTCGGCCTTTACCTAATCCCACAGTACCACTATTTCCAATATACTTTTCCTAATATTTATCTACACCGAAATGTATCTGTTGCTTTTTTGCCTACATGTGTAAGAACCACTGCAACATTTTTATTCTGATGTTCTACGAAGGTTATCATCGTAAGTTGAATAATATCAGACTAAGCTGTGCACAATGGCAACTTGATCTCAAAATGAGAATGAAAAGCAAATGCTAGGATCTTTCAGAAAGCAATCTTTCAGGTATCTGTAAGCTAGGGCCACACCTCAAGACAATTGCTGCCATATAAAGGTGTGGGTAAATCTTGTGCTGATAAAGCTGAGTGATATTAGCGCTGGTAAATGAGACATTAGGGCGGCACAGTGGCGCAGTGGTTAGCACCGCAGCCTCACAGCCCCAGCGACCCGGGTTCAATTCTAGGTACTGCCTGTGTGGAGTTTGCAAGTTCTCCCTGTGTCTGCGTGGGTTTTCTCCGGGTGCTCTGGTTTCCTCCCACAAGCCAAAAGACTTGCAGGTTGGTAGGTAAATTGGCCATTATAAATTGCCACTAGTATAGGTAGGTGGTAGGGAAATATAGGGACAGGTGGGGATGTGGTAGGAATATGGGATTAGTGTAGGATTAGTATAAATGGGTGGTTGATGGTCGGCACAGACTCGGTGGGCCGAAGGGCCTGTTTCAGTGCTGTATCACTAAACTAAACTAAACATGGCCATCATCCCCTCCTTTTCCAAACATTTACATTACAAGAAATATAATTTTCCAGAGGTTGGTGCCTGAGGGGAATGTCCGGTGTAAAAGTTAAAAAAGGAAAAGTAATTGAAGATGCTGATTGATTCTCATAGAATCCTGGGGTGAAAAATTCAATCACGTGCCATTCTTCAATTATATGAATGAGGAAACCCACACATGCCACATAGGTGGTGATCTGTGGTGCTGTCTGTCCCTGGGGAATTGGCGTAAGCCAGCGTAGCGCCATTAAAAGTGGTGCTATGCGAATGAATTCTGTCTCTTAGAATCTTACAGCAAAGAATGAAGCTGTCAGTCCACCATGCCCATGCTGACTCTTTAAAAGAGCTATTGAATTATTCTCACTCCCTGCTCTTTCTCCATTGTCTCAAAAATTTTCCTGTTTCAAATATATAGAATCATAGAATGATACAGCACAAAGGAGGTCACTGAGCCCAATGGCTCGATTGTAGAGCTATCCAATTAATCCCATTTCCCTTAAATCCCATGGCTTTACCAGTAAGTCTATTGTATCATATTTTGTCAAATGCCTTTTGAATGTTCATACAAACATCATCAACCACACTACCCTCAACAGCCCTCTCTGTTACTTCACCAAAGAACTTGATCAAGTTAGTCAAATACCATTTTCCTTTAACAAATCTGTGTTGACTTTCATTTATTCGCCCATACTTTCCCAAATGCCAATTAATTTTGTCCCAGATTATTGTCTTTAAATGTTTCCCCACCACTGATGTTAGCCTGATCTGCCTATAGTTGCAGCGTTATAACATTTGTAATGCTCCAGATATTTGGCAACCAACCCCCCGCCCACCCTCCCAATATTCGAGGAGGATTGGAAGATCTTCTGCAATCTCCACTTCTCCAACCTTACTTCATTCAGTAGCCTAGGATGCCTCCCATCTGGACCGGCTGACTCTTCTACTTTGAGGAGTGCTAACATTTAAGTACATCCTCTTTATTTTGATTGGATTCACTATTGTTATTGTCTCCTCCTTTACTGCCACATTGGACATTGGAAGCATCCCCAGGCTGGAATTACAGACCCTGCAATGTCGGGGGTTTTGGCAGGGTGGGGGGGGGGGTGGGGGGCGGTAAAATGCTTCCAACAGAGGCCTGCCACAGGCCTCGACGCCGGGAAGGCCCGGTCTGATATTGCCCGTGGTGACGAGGCCTCGTGGCGGCAACCCCCACCGTTCAGCGACGGAAGGCAAATTTAAATAGACAAAGTAATGTTAATGACAGAGTTAATCACTTACTCGCTTCCACCGTCCGTCCTGGCACGATATTGCTGCCAATGGCCAGCACTACCGCACCTTCAGATGCGGTGCACTGGTGGGGAGGGGGGAGCAGGTAAGTATTTCAGTGCGGGTGGGGGAAGCAGTGTCAGAGTGATTTGATTGGTGTTGGGGATGGTTGGAAGGGGTAAAGATTAAAGTTTGTGAACTTTGGAGGGGGGAAGGTCAGATGCACCAGGAAAGTATTTTGCGGGGGAGTGGAGGGCAAGGAATAAATTGTATGGTTATTTGGGGGGTGGGGGGGGGTTTGTGGGAGAGGGGCTAGAAACATTTATTTAATTTCTTCAAATAGATTTTTCATCACTATCTCTCTAAAGATTTAAACTAAATAAGTGGGCTCAAAGCCCTTTAAGAATGACGTCGAAGGCTGTGCAATGACGCCTGATGCTATTGCCGGGGACGGATAGCCTGCCCCCTCCATGTCATTGGGGGTGTGGAGGGGTTGCAGTCCACCCTGGCCATTTAAATGAGCAGCCACAATATTGCGGCGGCTCCACAAAGTACGGCCCGCATGTGCGGGCTGCCATTGTTTACGGCTGCCGCTGATGTCTGCGCGGCAATGGAATATCCAGCCTCCCTTCTCTAGTGCAGACTGATACAAAGTATTCATTCCGTCATACTCTCTGCTTTGACAAGAAGATCTCCTTTCTGATTCCTAATTGTTTCCACCCGTCCTTTGATTACCCTTTTACTATTTATTTATAAAAGACTTTTGCGTTCCCTTTTATGTCGGCCACTAATCTATTCCCATACTGCTTCTTTGCCTCTCTTATTCCCTTTTTTAGTTCTCATCTGTCCTTTCTATATTCAGCTTAATTCTCTACTGTATTATCAGCCTTACAATGGCCATGAGCCTCCTTTTCTGTCTCATTTTAATCTCTAGGTGTTAGAAATTGGTCTTGGATGATAATGGATCAGCTGCCTGTTGTACTCAGCACCTGATATTTAATTTCATTGACTACAATGGAACTGAATGTCAGAGGCTGTGTATGATGCTTGGCCGATCCAATAACAACCACTTTGCGCCACCGCCCAAGATGAATTTCTACTCCTATGTCTTTAGACATCCAGGGTCCTCTAGCTTCAGATGTTCTTTCTTTTCCTTTCATAGAAATGTATCTACTCTGTACCCAAACCATTTCCTTTCTGGAGACTTCCCATTGTCCAATTACTGTTTTGCCTATCAATGTTTGATTCTAATCTACCTGGGCCAGGCCCCTTTTCAACTCACTGTTGTTATCCCTCCTTCAGCAAATACTTTTACACTTGATTTGTACCTTGTCCTTTTCCATAACTATTCTAAACCTGGTGCTATTAGGATCACTGTTCCACAAATGCTCTCCCACTGAAATATACTCCATTTCACTCACGACACCTACTTTCCTTTTGCCTATTATTTTAAATTTCTGTCCTTTGGTTATCGACCTTCCTGCTAGTGGAAACAATTTCTCTCTCTCAAAGCCTTTCATGCTTTTGAATACTTCTCTTAAATTTCCCTTTAACTTTGTCTGCTCTAAGAAGAACAATCCCACCTTCTCTAGTCTGTTCACATAAGTGAAGATTCTCATCCCTGTACAATTGCAGTAAATCTTCTCTGCATTCACTTCAAGACCTTAACATATTTCCTATGTGGTACCCAGAATTCGATACAATACTCCAACTGAAGCCTAGCTAGTGATTTATCACTGGTTGGAGTCATATCTAGCACAAAGGAAGATGGTTATGGTTGTTGGAGGCCAATCATCTCAGTCCCAGGAGGTCCTCAGGGTAGTGTCCTAGGCCCAACCATCTTCAGCTGCTTCATCAATGACCTTCCCTCCATGATAAAGTTAGAAATAGGGACCTTTGCTAATGATTGCACAATGCTCAGTACCAGTCACGATTCCTCAGACACTGAAGCAGTCAATGCCCATATGCAGCAAGACCTAGAAAACATTCAGACTTGGGCAAGTAACATTCATGCCACGCAAATGCAAGGAAGTGACCATCTGCAACAAGAGAGAATCTAACCATCTCTGCATTACCATTGCTGAATCCCCCACCATCAACATCCTGGGGGCTACCATTGATAGGGTGGCCATTCATCCTGTTTTGTACCAGACAGTCCAGCTTTCAGAGCATTTGGCCTCATTCCAGTATCAGATGCCTTTAGTCCATTATTTTGAAGTTTGCGATGCTGCTGTCCAGCCTCAGGGAAATGTCCGTTCATTCACGGGCACTGGGCGAGATGATTTAAAATGAATAATATTGAAATCATCAAATTAGTGGCTGGCCGGTTCCAAATGGACACTCTACCAGACTCATTGGTTAAATGTCGGTCATGAAATCATTTCCAGGTTGGTGAGTGCCTGCGAGTAAAAGGTCCTATTGGACCTTTCCTGTATCCTTATGATGCCACCCGCTATGTGCGTGATGTTGTCCAGCCAGGAACGGACAAAAGTATAAATACTAGTGGTACCTATGGTGAGTACATTGGTTTTAAATTATTGATATTGTTATTAGTTATTATATTATATATATTAGTTATTATATTACATGTATTATTAGTACAGTTATTATTGATAATTATTACTTAAACAACAAAATGATTCAGTACGCAAAAATTCAATTGCACCAGTGCTCTGTGCTCATGTTAACTAATCTTGGCAGGCTTAAGCTCGTATCCATTTTTGAGTGTCAGCATGTGCGGGTGTTGGCAGGACAGGGGGTGAGTTCTGTGTCTGGTATTCCTGGTCTCTGCCAATGGAATCCTCACCATTGACCAGAAACTTAACTGGAGCAGCTGTATAATTACTGTGGCTACAAGAGCAGCTCAGAGACTGGGAATTCTGGGGTGAGTAACTCACCTTCTGTCTCCCCAATTCCTATCCACCATCTACAAGGCACAAGTAAGGAGTGTGATAGAATACTCTCCACTTGCCTGGATGGGTGCAACTCCAACAACACTCAAGAAGTTCAACACCATCCAAGACAAAGCAGCCCGGTAGTAACAGGGAACATCTGGGTGGGCAGAAAACTGTCAAGCTTTCTGGTTGTCAGTCAGTGTGTGTGTGTGTGATACCTTTTGGAAGGAGACAAAAGTCAAGTTTGCTGCAGAAGGAGGAGAGAATTCCAAGGAAGAACAGAAGACCACAACCCAAGTCGTTTTCTCGCAATTCCCTAAAAGACTCTGTGAAGCTTAGTGTGTCAGTTTATCTTGTTTCCTGTATTTCAAGAAGGACTGCTAAATTACTTTTCAATGCTGCCTGAAGACAGCTAATTTTGGAAGATTCTAAAGATTCTGCCTACGTGTGCTTGGAGATTAGACTGTGTGCTAGTTTGGTATAGCGTGTCTCATCTGCTATTTTTCCAGGGGTGGGCAAGTGATCTGCCATGTGTTTTTTGTCTGTAATAGAGCTCTGATCTAAAAATCATTTTTAAAAATTCTTTCATTTAACTGGTGTATATGTGTGCGTGTGTGTGTGTGTGTGTGTGAGTGTGATGGGATTACGGTAAAGGGGAATTTTTAAATTGAATGTTGGATTTAAAAATAAATTGATCTATGTGATATTGTTTTACTTCATTACTAGTTAAGGCTTGTTCTATAATAAACTGTTAATTTTGTTGTTGTGCTAAGAAACCTGGTGAGTGTGTTCTATTCCGGGAAAATTAGTGTATCTGATTGTGTCAGTAAGTGGGAAAATTTGAAGAATATGTTGTGACCTGTGGAGAAGTGGGACTGAATTAACAGTGCACCCCTCCCTCCTCGGTTGTAACATCCCATATATAAATTTAGTCCTATATATAAATAAAACAAGTCTAATATTTTGTCAGACTACATAGACTATCTGAAACCATGTTTCTGGTACATTTTGGTTCCCTAAAATAGCTACCTGGGCATGAAGACAAACAAATCTGAATAAAACCTGATTATCACAACCTAGTACGACTAACAACAGAGGGATGGTATGATTAGATGGTTCATTTACCTGAGTGAGCCACCCTTGCCAATCGAGGATCAAATCCAACACTCAGTATCTTCTCTGTCCTGGCCATAAAAAAATTCACCACACCACTTGTTATCACACAGTTTGGAAATCCATCCAATGCATGAAAACTCCCCGCCTTGGAAATCAAGCAGTCGCCATCATCATCAGTGCCTTTTTCATACCAAAGCTTAAACTGGAATCGATTACCATTCACTGAGGCACCAACCTATGGAAAATTACATTTCTTGTTATTTGAGAAATGGTACGTTGCCTCTTTTTTATATGATTTATTTTATCTATAAACAGTGGGATCTATGTTTTCTTCTCCTGGGATAAGTTTAAAGAAGCAGACACGAGTCAAGTAGTGAATAAATTTTTGGAAAACCTATTTTAACTTCAGCTAATATTTATCTTTCAGACCTTTTATGATGAAGCATGATACTTACCCTAGTACTGTCAGTGTTCAGTGTTAGCTTACTGCTGCATTTCCTACAACAGGGACTACAATTTAAAAATACTTAATCAGTTGGCGAATCACATTGGGACCTCCTGAATCATGAATAATATGTTTTCTTTTTTTCTGTTTACATTTTCCTTCCCTATTGCAGCTAATGACAAACACTCTGGGCTGAATTTTCCCCACGGAGGCAGGATACAGGAGCTGGGTTGTTTTCGGGTCTCGAACCTGCCACTAGTGGGAAACTGATTAAAGTCATGATTTTCACATGGGTGGGCCCTTAGTTGATATGGAGATGGGTTCCCTGTCCAATTGGAGTCAGTGGGGGTCGGAATGGAAATGGTTCAGATGAAGTGGGACTGATTTAGACGCCCCATTGCAGCCATCACTGAGGTTACTGGGTGTCCGAATGGAGAGGTCTGCTGATTGTGTCAAAGTCTTCCACTGCACCAGAGGGAAGTGAGATGTCACAGGACAGCCAGAGGCCATGCACCTGGCGCAGGGCTGAGCTCACTTCATTGATGTCAACCTGTTGAAGGCCATGAGGGAGAGGAAGCAGATCCTTTTCCCAGAGGGTGGCAGGAAGAGGCTACCAGCCGAAACTAAAGAGGCCTGGGTGCAGATAGGTTCCACTGTCTGCAGCAGAAGTGTGATTAGAAGAGCCTGGATTCAGTGCCGCAAAAGATTCAATGACCCCCAACCCTCTGGACAGATCTTAGGGCTTGCATCCTCCAGCAGGCACACCACCTAAAGAGCCTCAGAGTGCATGCTGCTCCTGAAAATTGGAGGAGTGTGCACCCAGAGCACTTACTGACCCCCTCAGAATGGTTCACAGCCATAGATTTGCTGAGGACCTGTCACCACTGAGACATCCAGCTCCTAATGGATAGGGGAAGGTGACCATTGGCCACAGAGGACAACAGTGTGAGGGAGAGGGGCCAAATGGGAGGAGGGGGTGCCGCTCTTCTACTGCATCACCCCAGTGGAGCAGGCACGATGGAGATCACCAGGATAGTGGAAGAGGAGGCAGTCGGACCTGGGGAAATGCAAGCTCATCGTGCAGCAGGTGATTACAGAGATTAAGGTGGTCATTAAGTTGGTGCAGTGCACTCCATCACTCAAGGTCTGAGCAACATCAGGCAGCCTCAGTTCGAATGGTTGGAGTCAAAAACAACCAGCATTTGAGATGTTAAAGGCCAGTTTCATAAAAGAACCAGTTCTGTCAGCCCCATATTTTAATAAACCACTCAAGGTGGTTATCAACACCAGTGATGTAGGGGCAAGAGCAGCATTGCTCCTAGATAATGATGCTGGTATGGAATGGCCCACTAACTACTTCTATAGAAAGTTCAATAAACATCAAAGTAGTCAGCCATCGAAAAAGAAGTTTTAACTCTTGTACTGGCCTTACAACAGTTTGAGATATATGTAACCAAGGGCTGGATTTTATAAGCCCTTGGTTACATATACCACAAACTGATTGGCGGAAAGATTCAAAAATGGCGGCCTGATCTCAAACGTGGTGACTCATTTAAAAAGCCAGGACAGGCCGTCCACCCCCAACCCCCAATCGCATGGAGGAAGATAGATGGAATAAAATTAAATTAATGCATTTATTTTGCCCCTTTCCCACCCCCCAATAACAGTTACATCAATTATTTGCCCTTCCCCCCCCAAAACACTTACCTTTACCATCTGACCTTGCCCCCACAAACAGCACAAGGTTTAAACTACAACCCTTCCCAACATCCCCTGCACCCATGACGTTAACTTGACTCCGTCCACACACCACCCCCCGGCACTGAGAAACTTACCTCCTCCTCCCCTCCCCACCAGCGTTGTGCCTCGTTTCCCTTAACGGGGATCCGAAGGCACAAGAGTGCCGGCCAGCAGGCCAAAGATCAAGGCAGGCCATCAAGAGGTGGCGTAATATATTTAAATCAATTAATTTAATTGATTTGAATATTAAAATTGTGGTCCCATTGCCCAGGCCGCCACAGTACTTCGCTGCAGCTGAGACGATCGAGCCGTCAAGGTCCGATGCAGGCCCCACCTGGGGCCATCATCAGGCCCCCTACTGCCACAGATCTCAGTGCCGAAGGCTCCTTAAAATCCAGCCCAATAGTCAGAGAGAAATATTGGTTTATACAGATCACAACTCACTCGTGTTTTTGGAAAAGTTCAGAACAAAGAACCTCAGTCTGTTTGCTGGAGTTTAATGTTACAGCCATTTACACTAAAAATTGTACATGTTGCAGGGAAAAGCATTGTAATTACTGATGCTCTGTCCAGGGTTTAAGAAAGGGTGCAAGAGTGAAAGAAAGCTCTGAAATGTGAAAATTTTACCATGTCTAAATCTTATTAATCCTAATTTATTATTGGCTAAGCCTTATAACTGCGTAATATGATATGCACAATTGTAACATATGAAAATATTACCAGTACAGTATTTGACAAGTTATTTGTAAAAAATGTTTATGATATGAAGAACGTATTGTATTTTTGATCTGTTTTAAAGAAAATTGGACTACGGTAAGACTTTCTTTTTTCCAAGGCAGGAAGTGTGCTGGTGTCTTTGTGTGTAGACTGAGTTCTATGCAGCTTGTATTTTCTTTTGAGATAATCCCTGATTTGAAATTGAAACTAAAGACTTCCAGGTTCTGGGAAGTCAAACCCAGGTTAGACAAACAAACAATCCTGTGACTGGATGGTAATGGGCAAAGCCGAGGTTGCTCGAGAGGTGACAAAACCAAAAATGTTAAAGGGAAGATTGCATCACTCACTATCAACAGGACCTCATTACTTCCGTTTCTGTGTACTGGAGGACAGAAATTAAGAAACTACCTGAGGAAAATCCTGATTTTGTAGTACTGTGGGACTATTCAATGCCACTTTGCTGATCATACTGTTCAGAGGATCCATGAGGACCAACTTTGATGCATCTGCTAATTAACGTGCAACCCTTAAGATATATATATCGACAGCAATTTAACTGTTAGTTCATGTTTAACTTAGGTTGGTTTTGGTTTGAGTGTTAAAGTAAAATTTATAAAAGTGAAATCTTGTTCATTTGGTTTTTGTTTTTTGGATTTTGGTTTCCCAAATTGGGGTCAGTACTTGATTCTTTTGGTTTGTTGATGGTCTCCACGGGGATCATAACAACTGTCTCTGTTTATTGTTTTTCACTTTTTGCACTATATAAATGATGACAGAATCACAGAATTGTTACGGCGCAGAAGGAGGCCATTTGGCCCATCGTATCAGCACTGGATTTCTAAATGAGCAATTCACCTAGTGACATTCCCCCCTCCTTCTTCCTGTAACCCTGCACATTTTTCCTTTTCATATAACAGTCGAATTCCCTTTTGAATGCTTCAATTGAACCTACCGCCACCACACTCTCAGGCAGTGCATTCCAGACCTTAACCACTCGCTGCGAGAATAAGTTTTTCCTCATGTCACTTTTGGCTTCTTTTGCCAATTACTTTAAGTCTGTGCCCTCTTGTTCTCAATCCTTTCATGAGTGGGAACAGTTTCTCCCTATCTATTCTGTCCAGCACCCTCATGATTTTGAATACTTCTATCAAATCACCTCTCAGCATTCTTTTCTCTAAGGATAAAATTCCCAACTTCTCCAATCTATCTTCATAACTGAAATTCCTCATCCCTGGAACCATTCTCGTGAACCTTTTCTGTACTCTCTCCAATGCCTTCACATCTTTCCTAAAGTCTGATGCCCAGAACTGGATACAATACTCCAGTCGAGGCCAAATTAGTATCTTATACAAGTTCAACATAACCTCCTTGCTCTTGTACTCTATGCCCCTATTAATAAAGCCCAGGATACTGTATTTTATTAACTGTTCTCTCAACCTGTCCTGCCACCTTCAATGACTTATGCACATATACACCCAGGTCTTTCTGCTCGTGAACCCCCTTTAGAATTGTGCCCTTTATTCTATATTGTCACTCAATGTTCTTCCTACCAAAATGAATCACCTCACATTTATCTGCATTGAACTCCATCTGCTACCTGTTTACCCATTCCACCAACTTGTCTATGCCCTTTTGAAATTCTACACTATCCTTGTCGCAGTTCACAATGCTTCCAAGTTTTGTATCATCCACAAAGTTTGTATTTGTATCCTGTACGCTAAGGTCCAGGTCATTAATAAATATCAGGAAGAGCAAGGTTCCCAACATTGACCCCTGTGGAACTCCATTACAAATGGGCGGCACAGTGGCGCAGTGGTTAGCACCGCAGCCTCACAGCTCCAGTGACCCGGGTTCAATTCTGGGTACTGCCTGTGTGGAGTTTGCAAGTTCTCCCTGTGTTTGCGTGGGTTTCCTCCGGGTGCTCCGGTTTCCTCCCACATGCCAAAGACTTGCAGGTTGATAGGTAAATTGGCCATTAGCAATTGCCCCTAGTATAGGTAGGTGGTAGGGAAATATAGGGACAGGTGGGGATGTGGTAGGAATATGGAATTAGTGTAGGATTAGTATAAATGGGTGGTTGATGGTCGGCACAGACTCGATGGGCCGAAGGGCCTGTTTCAGTGCTGTATCTCTAAACTAAACTAAAAACTAAACTAAATCTTCCTCCAACCCAAAAATCATCCATGGTGTGATGTGGTGGTTCCCACTATTCAACTCTCCACCTGACCACAGCGAGTGTAATTGTGTTACAGTTTATCCTCTTTGTGTTTTATTTTTCAAATAAACAGACAGCAACAGGTTTTCTTGTAGGTTTTAAAGCACAGAAAGTCAATTGTTTATTGATCAATACACCTTATCCCAAAATTGTCACAATCGCATCCACTCAAGCATTCGCTCACACACCCACACAGACACAAGAAGAGACAGATAGAGAAGGAAAAAAGAAAAGTGACCTTTAGTGAGGGGGAGGGGGGGGGGGGGGGCGGAAATGCTCCGATAAACCTGTTGAATTCTCTTGAAGATCAAGTTCTTGATGGATGCAGGCCTGAGATGATTGTCGATTTCTTTCTTGATCGAAGGTTCCGTTGAAGATGGTGGGTTACTTCTAGCTCTCACTGCTGTGTAATGTAGATGTAGGGTTCTACAGCAGGGTCTGTGCTTTCCGAATTGGCTGGAACACAAGCTGTTAGGATGTTGCTTTTTTCTCTCCCTCTCTCTTTTTTTAAGATAAAGCTGTTAGCTCTCACCTCCTGCTAGGAGATTCTCTGGTCTCTTCCCCATCATGATCGCACAATGATCCAGGATGTGACTATTTTACACCTTCTTTGTTTCAGAAAAAGACATTCAATTCTGGAATGTTTTAGGAGAGGTGTAGGATGGGTTCAATTGACATCTCTTAGCTTTGAAGATTAGTCCTTTGTCTTTGTCAGACAGTTTGAATACACAAAAGGCCAATCCTTTTTTTTTCAGTGGCCATTTTGGACCATTGTTCACTTTTCTTTAAAATAAAGGTTCATTTTTAAAAAACAAATTCACTTTTTCCGAACTCTTCAGAGTTAGTCCATGATTGTTGTATCATTGCACTTCAGGTGTGCGTGACAATCACTACTCTCTGTTTCCTGTCACTCAGCCAATTTCGTATCCATGTTGCTACAGTCCCTTTTATTCCATGAGCTATAACTTTGCTCACAAGTCTGTTGTGTGACATTGTATCAAACGCCTTTTGGAAGTCCACATCAACAGCATTACCCTCATCTACCCTGTCTGTTATCTCTTTAAAAAAACTCCAAAATGTTAGTTAAACATGATTTTCCTTTGACAAATCTGTGCTGGCTTTTCTTAATTAACCCGCATTTGTCCATTGACACTTTAAAGCCACACATCTGGGATTCCTTTATTGCTGTGTGACAGGAAAAGTGCTATCAGAAAGAGATAAAAGGAAATCCATTGTGAGGGCAAAGCCTCTGGGCAGATGTGCTTCCTTCATTGTTGGTAGGTAATTAGATGTTTCAGGCTGCGTCTTCCCTGGATGTGCTAGCACAGGTATCTCAGACCCATTTCCATGCCATACTCCTCAACATGGCTCAGAGATACTCAGTTGAAATGTTCTTGAATCAGAAGATCCCTGACATTCAAAACATCCTCACGAGCCCTTCATGCCCCGAGCTGTGCCCGCTCACCTCTTTGTGCAGCCAGGGCACCTCTCTGTTCAATGTCATCTCCCTCCGCCTCCACTTCCTCCTCCTCTCCCACCTCCTGCTCCTGTTCTTCTCCTGATGAGCTGTCTCCTTCCAGGGCCTCATCATCCTCAAGGTCCACACCACTCTGGAGAGCCATGTTATGGAGAACACAGCAGACCACCACAATGACAGAGACCTTCACAGGAGGGTACCGCAGGGCGCCACTCGACTGGTCCCAGTAGAGGGGTGAGTAACCATCTCTTCAAGGGATATCCTTGTCCCCTAGGATCAATTCATGTACTTTGGGGGTTGGAGTGAAGAACTGAAGAATGTGGACTGCTGGAGGATGAAGGAGTCATGGCAGCTGCCAGGGAAGTAAATGCACACAAGGAGGAAGCTCGCGCTGTTGCCGCAGCCCTTCAAACACTGAGAGAATGGAAGCGCTTTCTGTTGATGAATCTGATTGGGCGGTCTTAATAATCACATGGGTGCAATCAATAATGCCCTGCACCTGGGGGAATCTAGCTAGGGTGCTGAAATCCACTATCCTCTGTGCCTCCGAGGTCATGTCTGTCATGAAATAAATGTACTGTCCAGCTCTGGCAAAGAGGTCATCAGTGCCCTGCAAGATGCAGAGGTGTGCTGCTGTTTGCAAGATGTCACTAAGGTCTGCAGCTGATACTTGGAAGGAGCCAGAAGCAAATAATTTCACCTCCACAGTGTCTTTGATGGCCACTGGCAGCGCATGGTGCCCCGTGCTTCGAGGTGCACGGTCTTTGGCGATGAGGTCACAGATGCCTGTGACTAGCTGACTGGATAGTCGCAGTCTCCTGCGGCACTGGGTCTCAGTCATCTCCAGGTAGATCTGTCTTTGGCAGTAGGTCCTGCGTTGAGGGGTATGGCCTCTGTTTCTTCCTGTCTCTCCTCCCTCTCCCATGCCCTCCTGCTGAACGAGGTTCCACCCTTCCTGTGGAGGGTGTTTCCCCTCATCCCCACTAAGTTCAAAATCTGACAGTCATGCCCCCATGGCCAGCTGCAGCCTTTCTATTGGACAGGTGGCCACCCAATTGTGACAGGCAGCACATTGCATTTGCATCCATCTTCAGACAGAAGTGCCGAGTGGATGATTCATCTCAGCCTTCTCCTGAGGTCCCCAGCATCACAGATGGCAGTCTTCAGCCAATCTGATTCGCACCATGTGATATCAAAAAATGGCTGAAAGCAGTGGATTCTGCAAAGGCTATGGGTGCTGACAACATTTCGGCAATAGTACTGAAGACTTCTGCTCCAGAATTAGCCATGTCCCTAGCCAAGCTGTTCCAGTACAGCTACAACACTGGCATCTACCCGGCGATGTGGAAAATTGTCCAGGTATGTCCTGTGCGCACAAAGCAGGACAAATTCAACCCGGTCAATTACTGCCCCATCAGTCTACTCCCGATCATCAGCAAAGTGGTGGAAGGTGTCATCGACAGTGCTATCAAGCGGCACTTGCTGAACAATAACCTGCTCCCTTCCTAACAGCACAGTTGGGGTACCTAGTCCACATGGAGTGCCGCAGTTCAAGAAGACAGCTCACCACCACCATCTCAAGGGCAATTAGGGATGGGCAATTAATGCTGCCACTGCCAGTGATGCCCACAACCCTGAACAAATAATGAATAATCAAATAGCCTTGCCCCCTATTCTTCTGCCCCCATGATGCTGAGGCAGGGTGACTCTGTTTAATGCCTGTGCACTGACAGCCCACTCTCCCTGCCAGCTGTGCAGCACCAAGGGCACCTCCTTTCCAAAGTCCGAGTCCCCACCTCCCAACTGACCCTCTTTATGGGCCAGGTAATTCCCTGGGGTGGCCGTGACTGTCTCCCCTCTGTACCCGCCTCCCTTCAGCTGATCAGCAATAGACAGCACATGTAACCAGTCTTTCCCCGTGAAAATTTCAACCTCCCCCTTTAATAAGCTCATAATGAACTTTTTAATGACTTTAATTGGCCTAAATCTGGAAGCAGATGAGATCGCTGTCCCATTATCCCCACTGTCCTGGCGAACAGCCGAGAGCAGCGTCTCAAAACCGGAACGCTGGCTGATGTCGGTATTTTCAGACCCTGCCAGCCTCCATTCCCAACCTTGGCAGAGATGAAAATTCAGTCCTTTAAGTTAGGAACCCGGATTCACGGGTTTCCTGAACATCCTGCTGTTACTTTTGATATTTTTCTGTGGTTTCTCGTTCGACAGCCAGTCTGATTGTTAGGCTTCCTGCTGTTAAGCTGGAAAGCCTGCAGCACAAGGATGTAGCTGAGCTAAAACCTGATAGTAACTAGTGTTTTGAGACGGGGTGAGTGGTGGGGGGGTGGGTGGGTGCGGAGATGTGGGAGAGATGGTTTTTGGGGATGTCTGATTGCAGGGAAGGGTCAGGGTGATTCGAATGTAGTTGGGGATGAGCAGACACATTGCAGGGTGAGGGAATGTAAATAAGTTTGTTAGGCCTCGAAGAAACACTCCTGTTCCTCCTTGGCCCACAAGCAGTGCAATAAAGGCCTAATGGATTCAATCCTTCTCACCTCATTTTATCCACCAGTGTTCCCAAAATCAGGGAAGTTGTTAAAATGCAGGCATGCAGCCTCATTAAAATACTTAAATAACCAATCCATGTCCTGAGAGAGAATTGGTCACCTGTCACTTGTTACAGTGCTGTTGAAACAGGAAGTGGATGAATTTGAGGCAGGTGGAGTTCCTTTTTCAGATATTCAGCTTGTGAACCTCCTGACTGAACCAAACCCATTGGTTTTTAGGAGGTTAAAATTAATCCTTATAAAATTCTATTCACATCTTATTTTCGGAATGACTTTGTGCAAGAAGGTAACAGGTGGAAATCATTTTTGCTGCTACAAAAATTCAACATAAAATCAAAAGTTATATCTTCTATACAAATGAAGTTTCATTTTTGGAATGTATCAAATGAAATGTTTAGCAGTTTGAATGATCAGAACTATACGTCTTCAATTCCTTCCTGTTCCATCCTTACCACATCCAAGTTTGTGTTTTCCAATACATCCAGCAGCTTTTCCAATTTTGTATCCTTCGTGAATAAAAAATCCTCATCCACCCAGAGAAGATATTTAGTTGTGACCTGAGAAGCTGCCAAGTTTCTTCCAGCAAACCATCCCTGAGAAGAAGAAAATGGCAAGAGGTTCAAGATCAGTAAATGTGGATAATTTAGTTTCTTTGAAATTGTCTGATCTCAATAGAGCTCCACTACTGATTTTGCTTATTCAAAGCCACGTGAGAGCAGTTGTAGAAAGATTGCTCTGTTCGCCAACATTTTCTTTCTCTCTCGTTCCCTCCCATTATTCTGATTCAACTAAGAGGCTTGTAAATCTCTCAGTCTTTACTTCTGAAGGACACTGTCCAAAATTTGGCATGGAAAGGAAACATACCGTGCCAGTTAACGGCAATAAGCATGATCGCAAACCTGCAACTCGTCTAAAGGAGCTTAACCTTCTACAATAAGGAAACAAATTGTGATAAATAAGAGAGAAAAGACACAATTAACCTTAATGCCAGCAGAAATAGTGGACTAAAAATTGGCTTTTTGGGCACAGGAGTTGCAATTTGTGATTTGCCTGTTCTGGCTCCTTTGGAGGTGATTGGCACATAAATTTGGTGCTGCCACCTCTTTACCATGATTGTAGTGTAGGGCCAAGCATCTGCTACGCTGCTGGTTGCCTCTGCCCTACGCAGAAGCTGAGCAACATTGTGTAAATAGAACGTTATGCAGCCACACTTCTGTTCTTAAAGGTCCTGCTTAATGGATAGCTGCACTGAATAAAAATACAGAAATTTAAAACATGGGAAATGGAACACCAGAGCAGAGGAAGGTTTCAGGGTGATGGATCTGGTGCTGGAGGCATGAGTGGTGGAGGCGGGCATGCGGAGAGATGTCACGGTGCTGCGTGGGGACAAGAAGCCTTGAAAGACCAGACTCATATGGGAGTGGGAACAGTTGGCCAGGGAGATCAATGCCCAGCAACTAGCCCCGAGGACCTGGCAGCAATGTGACAAGGAGTCTAATGAGCTCCCGTGGCTGGTCAACGTCAGTGAATGCATCTGCCCATAACATCCAAAAGATTACAAGAAAAGGTCTATAAAGTTGTCAGAAATAGTAGTAAACCTGAGGTTTGGGAGGATTTTAGAATATAGCAAAGGAGGACCAAGAAACTGATAAAGAAAGGGAGAATAGAATATGAATGTGAGCTAGCAAAAAATATTTAAAAACGGACTGTAAAAGCTTCTATAGATACGTAAAAAGGAAACGTTTGGCTAAGAAAAATGTGGGTCCATTACCAGCAGAGTCAGGAGAATTTATAATAAGGAATAGAGAAATGATTACTTGTGTCTGTCTTCACTGAGGAAGATACAAGAAATCTCCCAGAATTAAAGGTTCAAAGGTCCAGGGAGAATGAGGAATTGAAGGAAATTAGTATTAGTAAGAATGTTGTACTGGAGAAATTAATGGAGCTGAGGTTGATAAGTGCCCAGGACCTGATATTCTACATCCCTGAGTGGTGAAAGAGATAGCTATGTAGATTGTGGATGCATTGATGATCATCTTCCAAAATTCTATAGATCCTGGAGCGGTTCCTGCAGATTGGAAGGTAGCAAATGTCACCCCACTATTTAAAAAGGGAGGGAGAGAGAAAATAGGGAATTACAGACCTGTTAGCCTTACATCAGTCATTGGGAAAATGCTAGAATCTATTCTAAAGGATGTGATAATGGGCACTTGGATAATAATGATCTGATTGGGCATAGTCAACATGGATTTATGAATGGGAAATCATGTTTGATGAACCTGTTGGAGCTTTTGAGGATGTTATTAACAGAATTGATAAAGGGGAGTCAGCGGATGTGGTATACTTGGATTTTCAGAAGGCTTTTGATAAAGTCCACCACAGGAGGTTGGTTAGTAAAATTAAAGCACATGGGATAGGAGGTAATATACTTTTTTTAAATTCATTCATGGGATGTGAGCATCACTGGCTATGCCAGCATTTATTGCCCATCCCTAATTGCCCTCAAGAAGGTGGTGGTGAGCTGCCTTCTCGAACCGCTGCAGTCCATGTGAGGTAGGTACACCCACAGTGCTGTGAGGAAGGGAGTTCCAGGATTTTGACCCAGCAACAGTGAAGGAATGGTGATATAGTTCCAAGTCAGGATGGTGTGTGACTTGGATGGGAACTTGCAGGTGGTGATGTTCCCACGCATCTGCTGCTCTTGTCCTTCGAGGTGGTAGAGGTCGTGGGTTTGGAAGGTGCTGTCTAAGGAGCCTTGGTGCATTACTGCTGTGCATCTTGTAGATGGTACACACTGCTGCCATTGTGCATCCTTGGCGGAGGGAGTGAATGTTTGTGGTTGGTATGCCAATCAAGTGGGCTGCTTTGTTCTGGATGGTGTCGAGCTTCTTGAGTGTTGTCGGAGTTGCACCCATCCAGGCAAGTGGAGAGTATTCCACCACACTCCTGACTTGTGCCTTGGAGATGGTGGACAGGCTTTGGGGAGTCAGGAGGTGAGTTACTTGCCACAGGATTCCTAGCCTCTGACCTGCTCTTGTAGCCACGGTATTTATATGGCTACTCCAGTTCAGTTTCTGGTCAATGGCATGGATTAAGGATTGGTTAACAAGCCACAGTGGCGCAGTGGTTAGCACTGCAGCCTCACAGCTCCAGTGACCTGGGCTTGATTCTGGGCACTGCCTGTGAGGAGTTTGCAAGTTCTCCCTGTGATTGCTTGGGATTTTGTTGGGTGCTCCAGTTTCCTCCCACAGCCAAAGACTTACAGGTTGATAGGTATATTGGCCAGGCTTGGGCTGATAAGTGGCAAATAACATTCGCGCCACATAACTGCCAGGCAATGACCATCTCCAACAAGAGAGAATCTAACCATCTCCCCTTGACATTCAACAGCATTACCATCGCTGAATCCCCCACTATCAACACCCTAGGGGCTACCATTGACCAGAAACTGAACTGGAGTAGCCATATAAATACCGTGGCTACAAGAGCAGGTCAGAGGCTAGGAATCCTGAGACGAGTAACTCACCTCCTGACTCCCCAAAGCCTGTCCACCATCTACAAGGCACAAGTCAGGAGTGTGATGGAATACTCTCCACTTGCCTGGATGGGTGCAGCTCCAACAACACTCAAGAAGCTCGACACCATCCAGGACAAAGCAGCCCGCTTGATGGGCACCCCATCCACAAACATTCACTCCCTCCACCACCAACGCACAGTGGCAGCAGTGTGTACCACCTACAAGATGCACTGCAGCAATGCACCAAGGCTCCTTAGACAGCACCTTCCAAACCCACGACCTCTACCAACTAGAAGGACAAGGGCAGCAAATATATGGGAACACCACCACCTGCAGGTTCCCCTCCAAGTCACACACCATCCTGACTTGGAACTATATCGCCGTTCCTTCAATGTCGTTGGGTCAAAATCCTGGAACTCCCTTCCTAACAGCATTGTGGGTGTACCTACCCCAAATGGACTGCAGCGGTTCAAGAAGGCAGCTCACCTCCACCTTCTGAAGGACAATTAGGGATGGGCAATAAATGCTGGCCTGGCCAGCGACGCCCACATCCCATGAATGAATTTAAAAAAAGCAAGACTTCACTACCCATGTACTCAAATCCTGTGGTGATAAAGGCTAACATACCATTCGCCTCCTTAATTGCTTGCTGTACCTGCATTTTAGCTTTCAATGACTTATTGACGAGCACATCCAGGTCCCTTTGTATATCTACACTTTGTAATCGTTTACCATTTAAGAAATACTCTGCACATCTATTCCTCCTACCAAAGTGGATAACCTCACAATTTATCACATTATATTCCATCTGCCCCATTCTTGCCCACTCACTCAGTCTGTCCAAATCACCTTGAAGCCGCTTTGCATCTTCCTCACAACACACATTCCCACCTAGTTTTATGTCATCCGTGAACTTGGGAATATTACATTTGGTCGCCACATCCAAATCATTGATATATATTGTGAACAGCTGGGGCCCAAGCAGTGACCCCTGCGGTACCCCACTAGTCACAGCCTGCCAACGTGAGAATGACCCGTTTATTCCTACTCTCTACTTTTAGTTATTTATTTAGAGATACAGCACTGAAACAGGCCCTTCTAATCCTACATTAATCCCATATTCCTACAACATCCCCACCTGTCCCTATATTTCCCTACCACCTACCTATACTAGGGGCAATTTATAATGGCCAATTTACCTATCAACTGCAAGTCTTTTTTGTGGTGGGAGGAAACCGGAGCACCTGGCGAAAACCCACGCAGACACAGGGAGAACTTGCAAACTCCACACAGGTAGTACCCAGAATTGAACCCGGGTCGCTGGATCTGTGAGGCTGCGGTGCTAACCACTGCACCACTGTGCCGCTCATAAAGTACCGCTTCAGCCTTATCTTTCGCACTGATGTGCTGGGCTCCCCCATCATTGAGGATGGGGATACTTGTGGAGCCGCCTCCTCCAGTTAGTTGTTTAATTATCCACCACCATTCACGGCTGGATGTGGCAGGACTACACAGCTTAGATCTGATCCGTTGGTTATGGGATCGCTTAGCTCTGTCTATTGCATGCTGCTTATGCAGTTTGGCATGCAAGCAGTCCTGGGTTGTAGCTTCACCATGTTGACACCTCATTTTGAGATATGCCTGGTGCTGCTCCTGGCATGCCCTCCTGCACTCTTCATTGAACCAGAGTTGGTCACCTGGCTTGATGGTAATGGTAGAGTGGGGGATATGCGGGGCCATGAGGTTACAGATTGTGGTTGAGTACAATTCTGCTGCTGTTGATGGCCCACAGCATCTCATGGATGCCCAGTTTTGCATTGCTAATTCTGTTTAAAATCTATCCCATTTAGCACGGTGATAGTGCCACACAACACGATGGACGGTATCATAGAACATAGAACATAGAACATAGAACATAGAACATACAGCACAGAACAGGCCCTTCGGCCCACAATGTTGTGCCGATCCTTTGTCCTCTGTCAAGGACAATTTAATCTATACCCCATCATTCTCCTTTATCCATATACCTATCCAAAAGCCTTTTGAAAGTCCCTAAAGTTTCTGACTCAACAACTTCCCCGGGCAAGGCATTCCATGCCTTGACCACTCTCTGGGTAAAGAACCTTCCCCTGACATCCCCCTTATATCTCCCACCCTTCACCTTAAATTTATGACCCCTTGTAACGCTTTGCTCCACCCGGGGAAAAAGTTTCTGACTGTCTACCCTATCTATTCCCCTGATCATCTTATAAACCTCTATCATGTCACCCCTCATCCTTCTCCTTTCTAATGAGAAGAGGCCTAGAATGTTCAGCCTTTCCTCGTAAGACTTATTCTCCATTCCAGGCAACATCCTGGTAAATCTCCTCTGCACCCTCTCCAAGGCTTCCACATCCTTCCTAAAATGAGGCGACCAGAACTGCACACAGTACTCCAAATGAGGCCTTACCAAGGTCCTGTACAGCTGCATCATCACCTCACGGCTCTTAAATTCAATCCCTCTGCTAATGAACGCTAACACCCCATATGCCTTCTTCACAGCCCTATCCACTTGAGTTGCAACTTTCAATGATCTATGCACATAGACCCCAAGGTCTCTCTGCTCCTCCACATGCCCAAGAACCCTACCGTTAACCCAGTATTTTGCATTCATGTTTGTCCTTCCAAAATGGACGACCTCACACTTTTCAGGGTTAAACTCCATCTGCCACTTTTCAGCCCAGCACTGCAACCTATCCAAGTCCCTTTGCAGACGACAATAGCCCTCCTCGGTATCCACAACTCCACCAACCTTTGTATCATCTGCAAATTTACTGACCCACCCTTCGACTTCCTCATCCAAGTCGTTAATAAAAATCACAAACAGGAGAGGACCCAGAACTGATCCCTGCGGCACGCCACTGGTAACTGGGCTCCAGGCTGAGTATTTACCATCTAAGACCACTCTCTGCCTTCTATCAGTTAGCCAATTCTTAATCCAACTGGCCACATTCCCCACTATCCCATGCCTCCTGACTTTCTCCATAAGTCTACCATGGGGGACCTTATCAAATGCCTTACTAAAATCCATGTACACCACATCCACTGGTTTACCCTCATCCACTTGCTTGGTCACCTGCTCAAAGAATTCAATCAGGCTCAATGCGAAGGCGGGACTTCGTCTCCACAAGGACTGTTCGGTGGTCAATGCGAAGGCGGGACTTCGTCTCCACAAGGACTGTTCGGTGGTCACTCCTACCAATACAGTCATGGACAGAAGCATCTGCGACAGGCAGATTGGTGAAGACGAGGTCAAGTATGTTTTTCCCTCATGTTGGTTCTCCCTGCACCCGCCGCAGACCCAGTCTAGCAGATATGTCCTTTAGAACTCGGCCAGCACGGTCAGTAGTGGTGCTACCGAGCCACTCTTGGTGATGGACATTGAAGTCCACCACCCAGAGTACATTTTGTGCCCTTGCCCCCCTCAGTGCTTCCTCCAAGTGGTGTTCAACATGGAGGTGTACTGAGTCATCAGCTGAGGGAGGGCGGTAGGTGGTAATCAGTAGGAGGTTACCTTGCCCATGTTTGACCTGATGCCATGAGACTTCATGGGGTCCGGAGTCGATGTTGAGGAATCCCAGAGCAACTCCCTCCCTACTGTATACCACTGTGCCACCACCTCTGGTGGGTCTGTCATGCCAGTGGGACAGGACATACCCAGGGATGGTGATGGCAGTGTCTGGGACATTGTCTGTAAGGTATGATTCCGTGAATATGACTATGTCAGGCTGTTGCTTGACTAGTCTGTGGGACAGATTTCCCAACTTTGGCACAAGCCCCCAGATGTTAGTAAGGAGGACTTTGCAGGGCCAACAGGGCTGGGTTTGCCGTTGTCGTTTCCGGTGCCTAGGTCGATGCCGGGTGGTCCGTCCAGTTTCATTCCTTTTTATTGACTTTGTAGCGGTTAGGTACAACTGATTGGCTTGCTCGGCCATTTCAGAGGGCATTTAAGAGTCAACCACATTGCTTCAATTGTAGAGAACCTTGGTTATACCACACCTGGAGTGTTGTATGTAGTATTGGTCCCCTTAACTTCGGAAGGATATTATTTCCACAGAGGGAGTACAACGAAGGTTCACCAGACTTGTTCCCGGGATGGTGGGACTGTCCTATGAAGAGAGATTGGAGAAACTGGGCCTGTATTCTCTAAAGTTTCGAAGAATGAGAGGTGATCTCATTGAAACCTACAAAATACTTAAAGGGATAGACAGGTTAGATGTAGTTAAGATGTTTCTCCTGGTTGGGGAGTCTAGAACTAGGGGACACAATTTCAAAATAAGGGGGAAGCCACTTAGGAAAGAGATGAGGAGAAATTTCTTTACTCAGAGGGTTGTGAATCTTTGGAATTCTCTACCCCAGAGGGCTGCAGAAGCTCAGTCATTGAGTATGTTTAGAGCAGAGATTGACAGATTTCTAAATACCAATGACATAAAGGGATATGAGGATAGTGTGGGAAAAAGGCATTGCAGTGGATGATTCAGCCGTGATTGTATTGAATGGCACAGCAGGCTCGATGGGCTGAATGGCCTACTCCTATTCCTATGTTCCTATCTCCTACCCGCCACACCACCAACTTCTCATGCTGCTCAATGCACCATACCCCCATCACTTACCCAACAGCACTTACGGGCACTCAGGACTCACGCCTAACATCCAGATATTCTATCTCACCCTCACACACTGAGCAATGCTGCCAGCCTCACACCCACCACTGGCTACCTCCACTTACCTACAGCTATTTAGCTATGGCAGGCACATCATCCAAACACAGTGCAACACAATCACTGACATTCTGCCCTCTCTCTTGGAGGGTAAGGTGGCACACAATAGAATGGAGCAGAGCAGAATTGGTAGGGCACGAGGATGTCTGCATCTCCTGAACCATACGGAGGATGTGACTCTCAGCATCATGAGGCTGGCTACAGCAGAATCCGTGTCATCTGGTATCGCTGAGAACATTGGGGCTGATGGTATGTTCCTACCTTTGCCTCTTCTCAACCACCAGCCCACCCTCATCCTGAGATCTGGCATGATGAGCAAGTTGCTGATGGTGCGGCCATGGACCTCTTGTTTTACACCCATCCCCCTTCTCTCACACCAACCTTCCCCTTCTGATTTTCTGCTTTCAGACATCCAAGAACTGGTGTCTGCAGAGCCACAGCAGCTCAAGGGGAAAGAGAGAGAGAGAGAGCAAAAGCACAGCACTGATGAAAAGGCCTCTTCACTTAAATGCTAGACCGTGTAATCCGTAGCTGTTTCCCGATAGAATTTTATAAATTGATCTCAGCCATCCTCGTCAAATCAGGAATTTATATGACTTCAAGCATTATGAAACAAGGTCAAATATGTTTGCCATAAAACTTGCTAATTTAACACGTAAAAATGGCTATGCATTGTCTTAAAGGTGTAAACTTATTCCATTGTATTTTTGGTTAATAATATCTTTAAAATAGATCTGCTTTCATTCATAAAAGGTTAGTGGATAAAAGTAGCCTCTATACACTTAATTTCTATAAAGGAGGAAAACAGATGAATTAGTTCTTTAGTTCTTCTGTATTTTGCTGTTGTTGCTGCCATATGTGAAGTTTTTGCTTATGGTTTTATCAGGAAAACTGCTGAAAATGAAACCAGTAGTGGCAAAATGTTACTCTTTATCAATGTGACCCAAGGCCACTTTCATGTCTGTTGCAATGAGCTTTGGTTGGTATCATATATTTAGAGATAGCAGGACTGCTCACCGAGAGTGTATTTAAAGTTCTAATTAGTGAGATCCATATTTGTTATATAACTGGTACATGAGAGCATTGGGATACAGGTGAGTACAACAGTATCACATAGGTGCATTACAGGTAACAGCATTGTACTGCCAAAAACATTAAAATTGCATATATAGTGATAATGCTCCTGGCCACATCAGTTTTATAATTATAAGTTTATAATGTATTCTCGTGAAACTCCTTATTTGAGGTATATGGCTTAAGATAACATTCTATTAGCAAAAAGCAAACATGTACAAGTCAGAACCATAATAATGGGTAACATAAGTTATCCAAGGATAGTCTGGGGAAAAGGTAATGGATGTAGCACGGGGAGTGTTCTTTACAATATATTCAGAATTTCTTAATGTATCAGTATGTTTTAGTTCAAGAGAACAAAGAACAGTACAGCACAGGAACAGGCCATTCAGCCTTCCAAGCCTGCGCCGATCATGATGCCTGCCTAAACTAAAACCTTCTGCACTTCCGGGGACCGTATCCCTCTATTCCCATCCTATTCGTGTATTTGTCAAGATGCCTCTTAAACGTCGCTATCGTACCTGCTTCCACCACCTCCCCCGGCAGCAAGTTCCAGGCACTCACCACCCTCTGTGTAAAGAACATGCCTCGCACATCCCCTCTAAACTTTGCCCCTCACACCTTAAACCTATGTTGTCTAATAACTGACTCTTCCACCCTGGGAAAAAGCTTCTGACTATCCACTCTGTCCATGTCACTCATAACTTTGTAAACCTCTATCAGGTCGCCCCTCCACCTCCATCGTTCCAGTGAAAACAATCCGAGTTTATCCAACCTCTCCTCATAGCTAATACCCTCCAGACCAGGCAACATCCTGGTAACCTCTTCTGTACCCTCTCCAAAGCCTCCACATCCTTCTGGTACTGTGGCGACCAGAATTGTACGCAATATTCCAAGTGTTGCCTAACTAAGGTTCTGTACAGCTGCAGCATGACTTGCCAATTTTTATACTCTATGCCCTGACCGATGAAGGCAAGCATGCCAAATGCCTTCTTGACTACCTTATCCACCTGCGTTGCCACTTTCAGTGACCTGTGGACCTGTACGCCCAGATCTCTCTGCCTGTCAATACTCCTAAGGGTTCTGCCATTTACTGTATACTTCCCACCTGTAGTAGACCTTCCAAAATGCATTACCTCACATTTGTCCGGATTAAACTCCATCTGCCATTTCTCCACCCACGTCTCCAACCGATCTATATCCTGCTGTATCCTCTGACAATCCTCATCACTGACCGCAACTCCACCAACCTTTGTGTCGTCCGCAAACTTACTAATCAGACCAGCTACATTTTCCTCCAAATCATTTATATATACTACAAATAGCAAAGGTCCCAGCACTGATCCCTGCAGAACACCACTAGTCACATCCCTCCATTCAGAAAAACACCCTTCCACTGTTACCCTCTGTCTTCTATGACCGAGCCAGTTCTGTATCCATCTTGCCAGCTCACCTCTGATCCCGTGTGACTTCACCATTTGTACCAGTCTGCCATGAGGGACCTTGTCAAAGGATCCCGTCCATTAACTTTCTATTCATAATATTATGCTTCATTTTAACCACATGTCTGATTTTTTGCAACAAACCTTATCAAACAAAAGAATTTGTCATTTAGTTAAAGATAAAGGGTTGGATTATACCGAGTCCCCGACGTCAGGCTCCCTGGCGGGTAAGGTGGTGCTGGAAGATCTTTCATGCAGAGGCTTGCCACGGGGTCTAACGCCAGGAGGGTCGGGCCTGATTTTCGTGGCAGCAGCATGGCTCCATGGCGACCACCTCCCCACCACTGGGTGACCGAACCTGCATTTAAATATGTAAATGAATAAAATGAATATATTAACATGCACTGAACTGGGATCTTACGGGACTGCTGCAATCTTCAGTGTGGCGGCCGGCACTCCCACACCTCCAGTTCCCCGTCTGGGGAAAGGTGGCATGACACTGGTGGGGGGGTGGGGCGGGGGTGGGGGAGTTATGTTTTTTTGTGCGGGTGGGAGGGATGGGTTCAAGTAATCATCATCAGTGCAGGGGATGGTGGGAAGAGGTGAACTGTGAACTTTGCACAGTTATGGGGGGGTGGGCCGAAGGTCATATTCCAAAGGTAAGTATTTTTTGGGGGGAAGGGGCAGATACGTAATTTAATTGTTATTGGGGGTGGGGAAGGGGTGTTAGAATTTTATTCTGTACATTTTGGGGGGGTGGGTTATCTCTTTAAAAATTTAAATTTGCAGGCAGGGCTGGTTGCCCTTTAAAAATGGCGCTGGTGCCTCTGCATCGGCAACTGATGCCATCGCTGGTGTTGGACAGCCCGCCCCCTCCACGTGATTGGGGGGTGGGGGGCGCGACGGTGGTGGTGGCATGCCAACCTGGGCGTTTAAATGAGCTTCTGCAGGCCACCATTTCTTTCACCCGCCGCCACTCCCAGCAGGGGGCTCTTAAAATCCAGCCCAAAGTTTGAGAAATCGTAAAGGAGACCATGTTACAAAAACATCATTTCTATCAGGTTCCATTTTATTCTCAAATACCTGTTCAAATTGTCATCCATGTTTCCATATCCCTCGATGGCTTTGCCCTTCCCTATAATGGTAACCTTTGCCAGTCTGACAATCATCTGAGATCTCTGCATTCTTCTAATTTTGGTCTCTAGCGCAACCCCATTTTAATTGCTCTACCATTGGCAGCCGTGCCTTCATCTGCCTAGGCTGTTAGCTCTGGAATTCTTGTGTTAAACCTTTCCGCATCTCTAGCTCTCTTTCTCCTTTAAGATGCTCCTTAAAGCCTAACACACTTTTCCTAATATCTTCTTATGTGGCTCGGTGCCATATTTTGTTTGATGATGCCCTTGTGGAGGCCTTGGGATGTTTTACTGAGTATATATCCCTAAATAAATGCAAGTTGTTTTTTGAGGCCCCCCCACTTCAAGATTGGGTTGCCCTGAAAGCAACCCACACCTGGAAAATCAGAACGTGATATCACATGTGTTTTGATAGAAAGTTTTTTTCACATTTACTTACCTGAGTTTCTCAGGAGGAGCAGGTGGCCTAGGGTCACCTCACATCGCTCCCGGCTCCCCAGGACAGGAGGTGAGTTGGCCAATTTCTCATCCTTCCAGGGCAGGAGAGCTGCAATGAAGCACCTGCTTGGTGCTTGCAGCTCACTGGAATCATGTTATTGAACCTGGGGCCAAAAATGGCTCAGTTCATGCCAATACGAATGGGCAAGCACAACAGCCGCTGGGCTGGCTTCAATGCTCGTTTTGGGTGCTACGTGAAAATAGCCCCTAATAAACTTGATTTGGTCTTGCTGCAATATTCACAGTCCACGTTGGAACTGTTAATGTTGAGGTTGCAGTAAGTGGGTTACAAAGGCTAGAAATCAGTAATGGTATCATATGATAGCAATTCACCCGAATTGTGCTTTGCAATCTAATTTTGGTTTAAAGTCTTGTCATATCTAAATTGAATACAGAAATCTTAACCGTACTTTTGCGAATGGCATTATGTATTGCTCGATGTGGGGTCCTTCAATTTTTTCAGGAATTTCACTGTCGTCTGCAATGATTATTGTCATGTTTGGGTAAAAACTCCGAACACTATCTATCAAGATTCGAAGCTTATGATATCTTAAGAATGTCTTCGTTGTAATGGTCACCAAGGAATTGATGTTACTGTCTGGAATAAGGAAAAACAATCCAAGTTAGTCGAAGTAACAAATTTTATTAAAATGTACTGATCAAATCTCTGACGTTTATAACTCAAATTCCAACTGAAGTTACCTAGTCCAGGATCGAACAATCGTGGCATTGGGGGCTGTCTGATAATGATCGGAAATTCAGCAGCATGCTCTTCAAACTGAAAAGACACTTTTATAAAAAGAAAAGAAATACGTAAAATAGGCAGCAAACAACTAAATTTCTGTGAAGCAGATTTAGCAAATTTCACTGACTGTAACAAAAATAACAAAAAAGCCACTTATGGGATACACATTTATTCTGAATCTTGAAAGAAGTGAAGAATCTTGTGCTTAAACCCATTATTACAATCATGCTGCTGGACCAGAAACTTTGGTCATACCATTACAGAATAGGTAGTGTATGTCGTGACCATCCAAACTCTTGGTCCTTTTTTTGGCTGCCAAAATTAGTGTTTTATGAGATAGTTTGACTCTGTTTACCCTACTTTTGAGTTCCTTCCACAAGAACAATGAAGGGGATGACTTTAATCCCAGTTTTAGTTTAGAGATACTGTACTCACCCATGAGGAAGTGTCAAGTCCCAGCTTCATGCCTCCCTCAGATAGCATCAAGAAGAGTGACACCTTTAGCAAACAGGAAATGCCTAAACCCTATTGATCACGGTGTAGTATGTTGGAATACCAACAGACTCTCATTCCTGGGATAGTGGCGTTTAAACCCTGTAACTGAATTGCAGTCTTCCAAGTTGAAAAGTACATTTTCATTTTCCTGATTGTGGAATTGTAGAATGGTTACCTCACAGAAAGAGGCCATTCGGCTGTCGTGTCCATGCCGGTTTTCTGCAAGAGCAACTCACTAGTCCCACTCTCCTGCCTTTTCCCTGATCCATGCATTCATGATTTGTGTGGACATTTAGCTGGCAATGCAGGCTAAAATTTGTTATATAGCAGTCTTTACCAGTTACACTGATCCTGATGATTGAGGGATGTAATAAATCTGTTGAATTATTTCGTGCAAGTACCAGCAATATTCTACACTTGTGAATTACATCAGAAACAGAAACCATTTCAAAGCGTATTGCCTGTATAGTTTGAATTCTCCTGCGATGAGTGCTTCTCAGTGCAAGTTTTGTGCTGTGCATTTTGTGGTACTTTCTTATGCACTTCATCTCTTGCTGCATGCAAATGAAATATTTTATCTGTTTTTGTTTTCATTAGGTCTATTATTTCCAGCAGAAAAATATCTACAGCATTTCCTTCATAATATTCTATTTCCTGAAATTTAGAAGGTTAAATGGTGATTTGATCAAAGTTTCCAAGATATTAAGGGGAACAGATAGGGTAGATAGAGAAAAACTGATTCTGTTGCTTGATTTGGGAGCATAGTCTAAAAATTGGAGCCATGCCTTTCAGGAGTGAAATTAGGAAAGACTTCTACACACAAAGGGCTGGATTTTAAGAGCCCGTCATCGCTCCCAGTGGCGAGCTCAAAAAATGGTGGCCTGCATGTGCGGGCTACATGTCGAACAGCCGCAGTGATCTCCCGCACAGCGGCTAATTTAAATAGCTGGGGTGGGCCGACTCCCCCCAATCACATGGCGAGGGTGGGCTGTCCGACACCAGCAAAGGGCGGCACAGTGGCGCAGTGGTTAGCACTGCAGCCTCACAGCTCCAGGGACGCGGGTTTGATTCTGGGTACTGCCTGTGCGGAGTTTGCAAGTTCTCCCTGTGACTGCGTGGGTTTTCGCCGGGTGCTCTGGTTTCCTACCACAGCCAAAGACTTGCAGGTTGGTAGGTAAATTGGCCATTGTAAATTGCCCTAGTGTAGGTAGGTGGTAGGAGAATTGAGGGAAGGTGGGGATGTGGTAGGGAATATGGGATTACTGTAGGATTAGTATAAATGGGTGATTGATGGTTGGCACGGACTCGGTGGGCCGAAGGGCCTGTTTCAGTGCTGTATCTCTAAAAATAAAAAATAAAATAATGGCGTCAGCTGCCATTTTTAAAGGGCAGCCAACCCTGCCGGCATATTTAAATCTTTAAAGATACACTCCGTCCCAAAATTTATCAAATAAAATTCTATTGTCCCTTCCCCTCCAATAACAATTACATTAACTATTTCCCCCAAAACACTTAATTTTTAAATCTGACCTTCTACCCCAGAGTGCACAAAGCTTAAAGTTCATCCCTTCCCACCATCCCCTACACTCAATATGTTTATTTGACCCTGTCCAACCCCCACCTCCCCTCTGGAAATCTTAACCCCCACCTCCCCCCAACACCCCCACCGCCCCCCACAATCAGTGTCGCACCGGCTTTCCCCAGATTGGGAATTGAATGCGCGGGAGTGCCGGCCGCCGCACTGAGCATCGCAGTGGGCCGAGAAAATTGTGGGTAAGTTCATTTAAATTCATTCATCTCATTAATTCAAATATTGAAATGGAGGTGCCATTGCCCAGAGGCCGCGGATGGTGGTGAGATGCTGCAGCCATTTGGATTGGGCCGGACCCTGCCAGCGCCAATCTCCGTGGCGGCCCTCAGCCACAACCATCTTCCACCCCGGCCCCCTCCCCCACTGCCACGGAGCCCGATGTTGTGGGCTTGGTAAAATCCAGCCCAAAGTGTTGTAGAAGTTTGGAACTTTCTTCTGCAAATGGCAATTGATGTTAGATGAATTGTTAATTTTAAATCTGATATTGATAGGTTTTTGTTGTCCAAAGATATTAATGGATATGGGGTAGGGGAGGGAGGGGTGCTGGTATGTGGAGTTAGGTTGCAGATTAGCCATGATCTCATTGAATGGAGGCAGAACAGGTTGGAGGGTCTGTTTGACTTCCTCCTGTTCCTATGTCCTGGTGAATCCTCCATTATAGCATTGGTAGAGAAGATCTTGAGGCTGTAATAAGAATGACTTTGCTGGTCCAAGTTGATGGGAGCTGTCTTTTAAATCAGGATTTCCAACATGGATTAGCAAGGTAGGCCGTGGTGGAGTTGCATCCTTGATTCCGGATAGTAGGGGGACATTTAGAGCTGAGACAGGGGGATTTCTCTCCAGGGCTGGAGTGAAAACAAAAAGAATGTTGAGAAAATGCAATGTCACAGCACTCTTGTCAGTCTCTAGTGGTTGGTCATATGTATCCCAACAGCAACTTACATTTATATCGAGCCTTTGATGTAGCAGAACAGCCCAAGGCATTTTACAAGAGTGTTAACAAACAAAACTTGACACTGAGCCACATAAGGAGATATTAGGACAGGTGACTAAACACTTGATCAAAGAATTAGGTTTTAAGCAGTGTCTTAGTGCTAGAGAGTCGGAGACATTTAGGGAGGGAATTCTAGAGCTTAGGGCCTAGGCAGGTGAAGGCACGACCACCAATGGTAGAGTGATTAAAATCAGAGGTGTGCAAGAGGCCAGAATTGGAGGAGCACATGGATCTCGGAGGGTTGAGGGGCTGGAGGAGGTCACAGAGATAGGGAGGGGCGAGGCCATGGAGGGATTTGAAAACAAGGATGAAAATGTGAAAATCAAGGCATTGATGGACTGGGAGCTAATGATGTTCAGTGATCACAGGGGTGATGGGTGAATGGGACATGGTACAAGTTAGGATATGGTCAACAGAGTCTTGGATGAGCTCAAGTTTATGAAGGGTGGAAGATAGAATTCTGGTCAGGAGAACATTAGAGTAGCCAAGTCTAGAAGTACCAAAGGCAGGGATGAGGGTTCAGGAGCAGATGAGCTGAGGCAGGGACGGAGACGGACGGTGTTGCATAGGGCAAAGTAGATGGTCTTGATAATTGAGTAGATATGGGTTCAGAAGCTGAGTCAGCGCTAACTCGAATGCCGTGTTTCTGATCTGCAAAGAGCTTGAATGTCTCCTAGCATAGTGAGCCAAAAATAACTCTTAAAATCATTTTGTTTTTAATGTCTACACCATGTAGGAAAGTCTGGAATAAGCTGCCAAGATACTGTACTTACCTGTATCAGCTGTATTAATGTGATACCTTTTGCTTGTGTACGTAATATATTTAAGTACAGCATTGATGAGTTCCAAACTTGTGCTTGTTATTGTTAGTTCTTTGCCACCTAATCCATTTAACACATCCTTAGGGACCTCAGCAATTGTATTAAATACTCCTTGCGTAGCTTTCAGTTTCACCTAAATAACAGGAAAATAGATAATTCGCCTCACACAAATGCCATGCAGTGCACAAAAAATGGTGTAGAATTCTGCAGTATGTTGTGTAACTGAGCATCTGGGAAAGATAGTAAGAGTCAATATCTGTCAAGTGAAGAACCACAACATCTATTCTCTGAACAGTATCTTGAGTGAATGTTAGCTGTGGCTCATTCCAGGCCTTCAGCAGAAAAATCAAGGCTGACAATCCAGTGCAGTGCTGGAGTGCTGCACGGTCAGAGGTTCTGCCTTTTGGATCAGGGATCAGGGGTTAGACTGAGGTCGCGTCTGCCTGCTCAGGTGGATGTGAAAGATACCGTGGCACTATTTTGAAGAACAGCAGGGGAGTTCTCCCCGGTGCCCTGGCCAATATTCATCCCTCAATAAACATTACAAAACAGAATATTTAGTCATTATCACGTTACTGTTTGTGGGAGTTTGTTGTGCGCAAATTGGTTGCCACACTTCTTACAATATAACAGTGACTACACTTCAAAAATGTGTCATTGTCTGTAAAGCACTTAGAGACATCCGGTCGTCATAAAAAGCACTCTATAAATGCAAGTCTTTCTTTCTCTTTTTAAATCTTATAATGGATTCCCAAACTTTGGACTGTGAATTTCAGAAAAAGTATAGAATCAGTGCATAACTGGAGAGTGATATTATTTCAAACAATAGTAGAGTTTATGGGCTAAAAATTTGATCAAGTGCATTCGCAGGTGCGGGGATTGCGATGCACTAGTACCCACACCCAGTTGAGGTGAGGCAGGCAGCACACAAACTTCACAGGATCACAGAATTATTATAGCACAGAAGGAGGCCATTCAGCCCATCATATTTGCGCTGGCTCTCCAAAAGAGCAATCTACCTAGTGCCATTCCCCCGCCTTCTCCCCGTAACGCTGCACATTCTTCCTTTTCAGATAACAATCCAATTCCCTCTTGAATGTCTCGATTGAACCTGCCAGCACCACATGCTCAGGCAGTGCATTGAAGACCCTAAACACTCGCTGCGTGAAAAAGTTTTTCCCCATGTTGCCATTGCTTCTTTTACCAATTAGCTAAAATCTGTGCCTGTTCATTCTCGATCCTTCCACCAATGGGAACAGTTATTTCCTATCTACTCTGTCCAGACACGTCATGATTTTGAAATTCTCTATTTAATCTCCTCTCAACCTTCTCAAAGGATAACAGTGCCAACTTCTCCAATCTATCCACGTAACTGAAGTTCCTCAGCCCAGGAACCATTCTCGTGAATCTTTTCTGCACTCTCTCTAACACCTTCACATATTTCTAGAACTGGACACAATGTTCCAGTTGAGACCAAACCAGTGTTCAATACAAGTTTAACATAACTTCCTTGCTTTTGTACTCTATGCCCCCATTAATGAAGCCTAGGATACTGTTATGCGTTATTAACTGCTCTCACAACCTGTCCTGCCACCTTCAATGACTTATGCACATATACACCCAGGTGCCTCTGCTCCTGCACCCCTTTTAGAATTGCTGCCTGTTGATGGCCTGATTGCGCAGAGAAGGTAGAGTTAATGGAAGGAATGAAAACTGATGGGCATGCTTTACTGGAAAGGCTGGCCATTTTCAGGCAAGCCCCTACCTACCAAGACTGAGGCACACATTATTTTGCCACATGAACATTAAAACTTAAAATTGCAAGCCCCTGACTGGAAAGACATTTGCATGGTAACAAGCAGTGTTGGAACAAGGGACAAAGGGCCATGCTCTGACACATTCAGCCAACAATGGACTTTTGATTACCAGACATTGAAGCATTCCAGGTTAACTTCTAAGATGGCCGAATACACAGAAGAGGTTGGCAGACCAGTTTTGGTCACATGACTGACTGTTGAAGTTTTTGAATTTGAGCTTCCAACAGTGCATTTGAACTCAGAAAAGCCATGTGCTCCCAATTGGAACAGAACCTCCTCTCTAGTTCTGCCTGCCTCCATCTCTTTCCCATGGAACTGAATCTTGTGAAAACACGTGAACCTCTGTTACGACCAGGTGAGAAATGTGCCTAGGGGTCTTTACCTGGCCTTATGGTAACAAGGTTTCAAGGTTTTATTTTCAAACACACTGTGTTTTGAGCTCCCCATTTTTTTCCTTGTTCACAGCTCTCCAATTATAAGACAAAGAAACCAACACACCAGGTTTTCTCAGGTTTAAGGAGAAAAGTTAAATTTATTAAAACCTAGACTTAAACTCTAATATGGTTGATGTCAATGGATATACGACACACCCATGCTAGCATGCAGACGTGATGTACACATGCAGATAGGGACAGAAAACAGAAGAAAATATAAAGTGGAATAGTTTGAGGCAATATTTTGTGACTGTGCTTCAAGCTCATGGTATAGTTCTTTTGTAGGTATTTCTTGCATTTCATTGGGGCTCAGTATTCTGCTTAAACCTTGTTCACGTAGAAGACTTTTCTGTCTTTGAGGTTCACGTGTTTTCACAAGGTTCAGTTCTGTGGGAAAGAGATGGAAGTAGGCAGACAGGAGAGGGTTCTGCTTCAGTTCCAGGAGCACATGGCGTTCTGAGTTCAAATTCTGTTTTTCCAATTTTAAACTCCCCAAGTTGGCCAGCAAGTGGTCACGTGACCGACTAGTTTGACCAGGTCTCTTCTGTATACTGGGGCAAGGACTGGTTCCTCATTGTTCCAACACTGTTAATATGCAAATGTCCTTCCAGTCAGGGGCTTGCAATTTTAAGTTTTATTGTTCATGTGGCGAAGTAATGTGTGCCTCAGTTTTGGCAGGTGATGGGGGGGTGGGGGTTTGCCTGACACCTCCACACCTGAGGGAATGAAATGAGATTTGAAGAAAGGTGGCGCATTTTATTAAAGAGTTTGAGAGAAATATAAGATACAGAAAGAAAAAACATGCATTTCTCTCATTCATTTCCATTCATTCACCAATCTTAAAGCATATTAAAAATGATCTGTTCTGCATGCCAGAGCTGCTGTGTAAAGACCTTTGACTTCAGGGGATGGGTGGATCCCTTTTCCTCCGACTGTGGGGGAGGAGTCTTTGTTATTTCCCCCCTTTGTTCTCTGGGACACTCCTAACTAGGTATTTGTGCAGACTTGGCTGCACTCTCCTGTGGCACTTTGACTAGGTGAGGCATCACCCTCGTGGTTTTTCTTCCCCTAGAAGTCTCTGCCTGTCTCTGAAGATTCCTGTAAATGCTGTTAGCAACTCTGGTGGGGTGCTTCCAGAGGCTGCATTCACATAGGAAGATGTGGGGTCTAACTTTTCACATTTTGCTGAGTTGGTTGACCAGACAGTAGGGATTTTCATCCGGAATTCCTCTCGGACTTCCTTGAACCCGCCCTCTTGGTCACTTTTTCCCCTTTTCTTTCTAAACTTTCGACAGGCGTGTGCCTGCCTGCCCCCTTTTGTTCTCAGTGGGTGTCCCTTACAGTTCACTAGCCCTCTGCTGGCGGGTCCTCCTAACATCGGTACAGGACTTAGGGGTGTAGGTTTCACTGGGGGTTGGAGTTTCCCCTCAACCTGGCACATGTGGCAACTCCTGCAGTACTCCACCACATCTTTGTGGAGTTTTGGTCAGTCTAACTGCTGTCTTATGCGGGCTTTGGTTTCTCATATACTGACGTGTACGGTCACTGTAATCTCATGGGCCATTCTTAATATTTCTCTCCGGTACCTCTGTGGCATCACTAACTGTTGAACCACTGTCCACTCCTTGCCCTCAGGTCTATGAGGAGAACTCCACTTCCTCATCAGTACCTCATTCTTTAAATAGTAGCAATCAGGAACTCCCTCCACTTCAATTTCAAACTGGGCAGCCTGTGCTAACTCACTCAATACTGGGTCGACTCGCTGAGTCTCAGCTAGGGAAAATCCATTTAACTTATTCCCTGGGTCTTCTAACTTTCCAAAGAAAGTCTTTCCCTTCAAATACAAAACACTGATAACCTTCAGGAATCCTATTAACTTTTCCTGCACTGGCCATAGTAAGCTTCCTGGATTGCACTCTTACTGCAGTTAAAGCCACAGCTAGTTCTGTGTTTTGCATCAGGCACTCATCTTTACTGAGCGGGTGTGCCCTGATTAACCTTACCTGTTTCCCCTTTAGTTTCCAGCAGTCAGCCTTTAAATGCCCTGCCTTAATACAATGGAAACACACAGGTCTCCGGGTCTCACTCTTGCTCACAGCACCTTCCTTTTCAGTTGGAGGAGGGCCCCCTGTGTCTCCTGCTTTCCTTTCTCTTCCGGGACTGCCTGGGCGGAGATCACCTTCCCACCTTTGTCCTTTTCGGATTTGTGGGGGTGATTAGGAAAGGTTCTCCCCGGGAAACTGACTTATAAATTAAAGCAAACTCATTGGTCAGAATGGCCACTTGTCAGGCTCCCTGAACCCACTGCTCCTCTACATGGGTCTATATTGAGAACGGGAGAGAGTTTTAAAATTCTTCTAACAGGATTACTTCTGTGAAAAACTCATAGCTGAGCTGTATTTTTGAAGCCCTCAGCAACTGGTCAAAAGCCAGCTGCTCACTTCTTTCAAACTCCAGGTAAGTTTGATTGGTTTGCTTTTTGAGGGTTCTAAACTTTTGGTGATAGGCTTCGGGTACTAATTCATATGTCTTGAGGATAGCAGTTTTGGTCAGTTCATAATTTCTTGAACTTGCAACTGGCAACAAGGAATAAACCTCATGGGCTTTTCTGGTTAGTTTGCTTAGCCGTAAAACAGACCAGGTCTCAGCTGGCCATTTTAGTTGCCTTGTCAGTTTCTCAAAAGACATGAAAAATGCTTCCACATCTTCCTCATTGAATTTTGGAATTAATTGAGTGATTTTGAGCAATCTTGTACCCAGTCCTTAATTGTGTTCCTCCATATTGGCCCTGCTTTCACTGGGGTTATTCTGTCACCCCCCCTAGTTAACTCAAGTCGTCTCAACTCTCTTTCTTTGCATTCTTTCAGGAATTATATTTCTCTCTCTCTCTCTTGCCTTTCATTGTCTTCACACTCCTTTTGGAAGGCTCTCTCTTTCTCACTCTACTGTCTCTCACTTTTTCCTCGAATTCAAGTTTCCTTTGTTCCAATTGTATCTTTGCCTGCAGTACCCTGTCTGGGTCTGCTCCTAACACTGCTTCTGCTTCTTCAGATTCAAGGGAAAAATGGTTGGCCACTGGCCTTAAAAGTTCAGACTTTCTAGCCTTGCCACGTACAGTGATCCCACACTGCTCAAGCCATTTTCCTCAACTCCTCCATAGACAGTGCTTTTAACTTATCCCAAGTTACTTCACCCTGGCATGGAAGGCTACTCATTTCAGTTGCAGACATGTTAGTATTCAATCACACACAACCACAAGAAAACCTGTATTAATTTGCTCTTTTTGATTGGGAACAATTTGGCTTCCCACTTCCAATTTCACTCATTCGTCTGTGGGTAAAAATCCAGACGCTAGCGCCCAAATTTCAGTTACGACCAGCTGAGAAAGGTGTCAAGGGGTCTTTTGCTTTCGTTACCTGGTCTTATTGTAACAGGGTTTTATTTTTAAACACACTGTGTTTTGAGCTCCCCTTTTTTTTCTTGTTCGCAGCTTTCCAAATATAAGGCAAAGAAACCAAAACACCAGATTTTCTCAGGTTTAAGGGAGAAAGGTGAAACTTATTAAAACTTAGACTTAGACTCTAATATGGTTGACCCCTACGGATATACGATGTGCCCACACTAGCGGCACACGCGACATACACATGCAGATAGGGATAGAAAAGAGAAGAAAAGATAAAGTGGAAGAGTTTGAGGCAATATCTTGTTACTGTGCTTCGAGCTCACTATATAGTTCTTTTGTAGGTAATTCTTGTGTTTCGTTGAAGCTCAGTATTCTGCTGAAACCTTATTCACGTAGGAGACTTTTCTCTCTTTGAGGTTCACATGTTTTCACAAGGTTCAGTTCTGTGGGAAGGAGATGGGAGCAAGCAGACAGGAGAGGGTTCTGCTTCAGTTCCAGGAGCACATGGCGCTCTGAGTTCAAATTCTGTTCTTCCAAATTAAAACTCCCCTAGTTGGCCAGCAGGTGGTCATGTGACTGAGTGGTGTGACCAGGACTCTTCTGTGTATTGGGGCAGGGACTGGTTCCTCATTATTCCAACACTGTCTTTTACTATGCAAATGTCTTTCCGGTCAGGGGCTTGAAATTTTAAGTCGTGGTGAAATAACCTGCGCCTCAGACTTGGCAGGTGAGGGAGTTTGTCTAACAATCTCAAAGAGAGAAAAGTCTCCTACGTGAACAAGGTTTAAGAATACTGGGCCTCGACAAACAGCAAGACTACCTACAATCAAGTGAGCTTGAAACACAATAAAAAACACTCCGTTAGAGACTGCCTCAAACCTTTCACCTTTTAACTTTTCTGAACCTATTTGCATGTATGTATCGCGTGTGTATGCTAGCTTGGCATGTTGTACATTCATAGGCATTAACTGTATTAGTGTTTAAATTTAAGGGTTAATAAATTTCCCTTTTCTTCTTTAAACCTAAGAAAGCCTGTTTATGCTCATGTTTTTGCCTTATAATTGGAAAGCAGTGAACAAGGATTCACAAAGGGGAGCTCAAAACACAGTGTGTTTAAAAATAAAACCCTATTACAATAAGACCAGGTGAAGACAGCAAAAGACCCCTAGACACCTTTCTCACCTGTTCGTAATGCCATGCTTGGAGTGGATAAGTCGCCTGGTCCAGATTGCTTACTTCCCAGGTTGCGAAGGGAAGTGGGATTGGAGATAGTGGAAAGGTTTGCCAGAATCTTCCAATCTTCCCTATATACGGGGAGATGCCAGAGGATTGTGATATCCTTGTTCAAGTAAGGATATTCCTAGTAACTACAGGCTGGTCAATTTAACATCAATGATGGATAAAGGTTTAGAAACAATAAACAGGTAACAAATTAACAGGCACTTGGAGAGGTTTGAGTTAATTAAGGAGAACCAGCATGTACTTGTAAAAGGCAGATCACGTTTAACTAATCTAATTGAATTTTCTGATGAAATAAAGTGAAGGTCGATGAAGGGAATGCAGTGGATGTTGTCTATATGGATTTTAACAAAGTGCTTGACGAAGTACACCACATAAAAGGCTGGTTAACAAAATTGAGGCCTATGGAATAGGAGGTTTGGTTTCAGCTTGGCTAAAATTTTTCGTAAGGTCAGAAAACGGTGTAGTAAATGGTTTATTTATTTAGAGATAAGCACTGAAACAGGCCCTTCAGCCCACCGAGTCTGTGCCAACCAACAACCACCCATTTATACTAACACTACAGTAATCCCATATTCCCGACCACCTACCTACACTGGGGGCAATTTACAATGGCCAATTTACTTATCACCTGCAAGTCTTTGGCTGTGGGAGGAAACCAGAGCACCCGGCAAAAACCCATGTGATCACAGGGAGAACTCACAAACTCCACACAGGCAGTACCCAGAATCGAACCCGGGTCCCTGGAGCTGTGAGGTTGCGGTGCTAACCACTGCACCACTGTGCCGCCCGGTTGTTTCTTAGACTGGAGGTTGTTAGACAGTGGTGTTCCCCAAGAGTCAGTGCTGGGACCACTACTTTATATGATGTATAAATTACCTGTATATTGGAATACAAAATAAAATCTGCTGATTCTACCAAACTCGGAGGTGTGGCAGACAGTGGCGATCAGAACCAATCAACTGCAAAAGGACATAGATAGGCTAGCAGAATAGGAAGGCAAGTGGATGATGGAATTTAATACAGAGAGTAGCAGTGGAAGGGAGTTTCTCAAAATGGAGACGTGTGACCAGTGGTGTTCCACAGGGATCCGTGCTGGGACCACTGTTGTTTGTGATATACATAAATGATTTGGAGGAAAGTATAGGTGGTCTGATTAGCAAGTTTGCAGACGACACTAAGATTGGTGGAGTAGCAGATGGTGAAGGGGACTGTCAGAGAATACAGCAGAATATAGATAGATTGGAGAGTTGGGCAGAGAAATGGCAGATGGAGTTCAATCAGGGCAAATGCGAGGTGATGCATTTTTGAAGATCTAATTTAAGAGTGAACTATACAGTAAATGGAAAAGTCCTGGGGAAAATTGATGTACAGAGAGATTTGGCTGTTCAGGTCCATTGTTCCCTGAAGGTGGCAACGCAGGTCAATAGAGTGGTCAAGAAGGCATACGGCATGCTATCCTTCATCGGACGGGGTATTGAGTACAAGGGTTGGCAGGTCATGTTACAGTTGTATAAGACTTTGGTTCGGCCACATTTGGAATACTGCGTGCAATTCCGGTCGCCGCATTACCAAAAGGATGTAGATGCTTTGGGGAGGGTGCAGAGGAGGTTCACCAGGATGTTGCCTGGTATGGAGGGCGCTAGCTATGGAGAGAGGTTGAGTAGATTAGGATTATTTTCATTAGAAAGGCGGAGGTTGAGGGGGGACCTGATTGAGGTGTACAAAATCATGAGAGGTATAGACAGGGTGGATAGCAAGAAGCTTTTTCCCAGAGTGGGGGATTCAATTACTGGGGGTCACGAGTTCAAAGTGAGAGGGGAAAAGTTTAGGGGGGATATGCGTGGAAAGTTCTTTACGCAGAGGGTGGTGGGTGCTGGAACGCGTTGCCAGCGGAGGTGGTAGACGCGGGCACGATAGCGCCTTTTAAGATGTATCTAGACAGATACATGAATGGGCAGGAAGCAAAGAGATACAGACCCTTAGAAAATAGGCGACATGTTTAGATAGAGGATCTGGATCGGCGCAGGCTTGGAGGGCCGAAGGGCCTGTTCCTGTGCTGTAATTTTCTTTGTTCTTTGTTCAGAGAAGCATGAGATGATGCATTTTGGCGGAAGGATAGCAAGAGGCAATATATACTTAATGGTACAGAGAATGTGAGGAAGAATGTTTTTATGCAGCGAGTGGTAATGACCTGGAATTCACTGTCTATGAGGATGGTGGAAGCAGAGATGATCAATGATTCCAAAAGAAAATTAGGGTTTGCCAGAATCTGGCAATCTAGAATTTGAGGGAAATAAACTTGCGGGGCTGTGGGGATAGAGCAGGGGAATGGGACTGACTGGATTGACCTACAGAGAGTTGACATGGACTTGATAGGCCGAATGGCCTCCTTCTGTGCCCTTATGACTCTGTGACTTTATGACTGGCTGTATTCTCAGCAGTTGCCTGTATGGCTAGCATGAGTTACAGCTATTCTGCACTTCTTAAAGGGGAGGTGCATTCAGTCTGCAGCAACTGGTGGAACTGTCTATGAAAGTCTTGCAGGGAAGGGATAAAACTAGCAACGCAGCAGGAGGCCAAAGGGAAGGCTCCAGGTTCTCTGAAACGACACTGGAGGCCTTAGTTCAGGAGGTCGAAAGGAGGATAGAGGTCATGTTTCCACATGGGTCCAGGAGGCCCTCCAGGAACACGCTGCGAAGGGAATGGGAATAACAGGGAGGTCAATTCAAAGAATCTGGTCCCGAGGATATGATTGCAGTGCCAATAAAAGTTCAATGACCTCACATGGGTGGTCAAGCTCAGTGAATGCATCTTCAAATGCCCTCTCCTAATCACTGCACCATCAACCTCACAGGCTACTCAATGCACCACACCCTCATCACTCATCAATCAACAATAAGGACTCATGCCTAATATTCAGATGGACCACCTCACCCTCACACACATTCCAATGTTGCCAGACTCACATCTACATCTTGCAGCTTTCACATAGATCCAGCTATTCAGCTATGATAGGCACTCCACCCAGACAAATTGCAACACACTCACTGACATCCTTCCCTCTCTCCTGCAAGCCAAGGTTGCAAATAACAGGAGAGAGTAGCAGAGAACTGGTGGGGGCGATGCATGCTTGACTCTCCTGAGCCATGCTACGACTTTTTAGCATGGCAGTGACTAAGGCTGTTGTAACAAGTGTTGTTGAGAACATCCAGGATGGCAGTATATTCCTGCTTTAAACACCTACTCAAATCTCACTTCACCCTCATCCTGCTATGTGGCATGGAGTGCAAGCTGCAGATATGACCATGAACCTCTTGCTTTACACCCAACAGATTTTTCCTCATCCCAGCACTGCCCCTTAGTATTTTTGCTTTCAGATCACTAAACCTGCTGCCTGGCCTGTGCAGCCTCACCATGAAGGGCACGAGCAAAAGCAGGTGCCTGTTGAGGAAGCACCATCATTTGATCTGACATTCGCAGCCACTGGCTCAGCCAGTGACACTGTAGGCATTTTAGTGGGTCGCAGAGAGGTGGGATCAGCACATGGTGAGACACTGTGTGTGAGTGGGCTGTAGTCAGGGGGAAAGGATAGCATGTGTGTCAACTTCCTGGAGGTCGAGGCCAAGGGATTTAGGAACATAGGAACATCGGATTTAGGAGCAGGAGTAGGCTGCTCTGCCATTCGATAAGATCATGGCTGATCTGGTTATGGTCTCAACTCCACTTTCTTGTCTGCCCGCCCCCCCACCCCCAATAACCCTTGACTCTCTTGTCTGTCAAAAATCTATCTAACTCAGCCTTGAATACATTCAATGACCCAGCATCCACTGCTTTCTGGGGAAGAGAATTCCACAGACTAACGACACTTTGAGACAAAAGTAATTCTTTTCATCTCCGTCTTAAAAGGGAGACCTCTTATTCTTAAACTGTGTCCCCTAATTCTAGACTCCCCCATAAGAGGAAACATTCTCCCAGTATCCACTCGATCAAGTTCCCTCAGGATCTTATATATTTCTTTAAGATTATATCTCATATTTCTAAACTCCAGTGGATATAGGCCCAACCTGTTCAACCTGAGCGGTAGGCGACAGAGAGTGGGGATGATGGGTAAGTACTCCGATTGGCAGGATTTAACTAGTGGTGTCCCGTAGGGATCTGTATTGGAGCCTCAATTATTCACATTATTCATTAACGACTTGGATGATGGCAGAGTAAGTCATATATCCAAATTTGCTGATGATACAAAGTTAGGCAGCATTGTAGACAGTCCAGATGATAGCATAAAATTGCAAAGAGATACTGACAGACTAGGTGAGTGGGCAAAACTGTGGCAGATGGATTTCAATGCCGGCAAGTGTGAGGTTATCCATTTTGGACCAAAAAAGGATAGAGCAGGCTACTTTCTAAATGGGAAGAGGTTAAGTACAGTGGATGTCCAAAGAGACTTGGGGGGTCAGGTGCATAGATCTTTAAAATGCCACGAGCAAGTGCAGAAAATAATCAAAAAGGCTAATGGAATGCTAGCCTTTATATCGAGAGGATTGGAGTATAAAGACACAGAGGTTATGCTGCAGCTGTACAAAACCCTGGTTAGACCCCACTTGGAGTACTGTGAGCAGTTCTGGGCACCGCACCTTAGGAAGGATATATTGGCCTTGGAGGGAGTGCAACATAGGTTTACAAGAATGATACCTGGACTACAGGGGTTAAGTTATGAAGAGAGATTATACAAATTAGGCCTGTTTTCACAGAAAGTTAAGGGGTGATCTGATTGAAGTCTTCAAGATATTAACAGGAAAAGACAGGCTAGATAAAGACAAGCTATTTCCACTGGTTGGAGATTCTAAAACTAGGAGGCATAGTCTAAAAATTAGGACCAGACCGTTCAGGAGAGATGTTAGGAAGCACTTTTTCACACAAAGGATGGTAGAGGTTTGGAACTCGCTCTCACAAACAGTAGTTGAAACTAGAACAGTTGTTAATTTTAAATCTGAGATAGATAGATTTTTGTTAAGCAAAGATCTTAAGGGATATGGGCCAAAGGCAGGTATATGGAGTTAGGCTGCGGATCAGCCATGATCTCATTGAATGGCGGGACAGGCTCGAGGGGCTGAATGGCCTACTCCTGTTCCTATCTTCCTATGTTCCTATAACCTTTCTTCATAAGCTAAGCCCTTCATCCCCGGAATTAGTCAAGTGAACCTTTTCTGAACTGCTTCTAACGCAATCATATCCTTTTTCAAATAAGGAGACCAAATCTGTACTCAGTACTCCAGATGTGGTCTCACCAAGGTCCTGCATAGCTGCGGTAAAACTTCGTGACTTTAATACTCGACTCCCCTTGCAATAAACGGCAACATTCCATTTGCCTTCCTAATCACCTGCTGTACCTGCATACTAACATTTTGTGATTCATGCACTAGGACACCTAAATCCCTCCGTACCACCAAGTTCTCTCTCCATTTAACTAGTATGCAATATTTCTATTCTTCCTACCAAAGTGGAAAAGTTCACATGTTCCTACATTATACTCCAGCTGCCAAATTTTTTCACACTCACTTTATCTATTTCCCTTTATAGATCTTAACCTCCTCTTGACATCTTACTTTCCTTCCTAGCTTGGTGTCATTGGCAAATTTAGCTACCATTTCTGCTGCAGAAGACTCAGATGAGGACTTTGATGGGGTGGTGCACAGGAAAACGCTAATGGTCATGCACACAGAGATGCTTGGGGCATTTGCAGCCATGCCACAGAGCCTGTTGTCACTCTCAAGGAGCATAGAGGAGCCCAGATGCAACTTGGCAAAGGGCTTCATGCAGAACTTGGAAACCATCCTTTCCAGCATGGAAGTTGTGGTCAACTCCATGACAGCACTTATGGACTCAGTCATGATGCACGCCAGGCGGCCGATGTCTCAGCTTCCATTGCAGCACAGGCAGAAACCACCCAACATCTCAGTGCTGCAATGGAAGCTCAGACGGAGGTCCTGAGTTTATGCTTATTGCCAGGCAAGTCCAGCTTGGTGCCATGCAAGCTATTAGTGCTCAAAGGGACTTGCAGGTTCTCACAGCAGTTCAGCAATCAGTGCTCCAGCAGATTAATAGGATTGCTGATATGCTGCCCATGAGAGTGGCAGTGACTCCATGGAGCACGACTCTACTGTCTTCTCTCAAGCTGATAGCATTCATGCTCCCAGCACTGCCACTTCACCAGTGTCCTTTGTTGCCTTTCAGCCAGCCAGCCCACATGGTTGCCTCTCAAGCAGAAGTGGTGCAGTCTGGAGCTGGGTCCTCAAGGCCTAGAGCTGCTCAAGGGTATCCTGCAAGGCCATTTGCCTCTCCCCACAAAAAAACATTTCTTCCGATCCAGAATTTTCCCCCATTAGCTTTGGTAACTTTGACCCTCAACCCCTTCCCACCATCAACCAACAGCAAGTGTTTACTCTGCCCCCACCCCCGCTCTGAAAACTTCACTTCTCCCGTCTCTCCACCAATGTTCAGCCTCGGATTTCCGAACGGAGATCTGAAGGCACGGGACTTCCAGCAACCTGCTGGAATATTGAAGCGGGATGGCTGTCACGACAAGGTAAGTAATTATTCATTAATTAAGTTTGATTTAAATATTTAAAAGTATTTCCGCCCCCCACCCACCCCGCGCCATGACCCCGGACATCAGGGGCTGATAAAATGCAGCACATTTATTTATTTTTATTTAGAGATACAGCACTGAAACAGGCCCTTCGGCCCACCGAGTCTGTGCCGACCTTCAACCACCCATTTATACTAATCCTACACTAATCCCATATTCCTACCACATCCCCATCTGTCCCTATATTTCCCTACCACCTACCTATACTAGGGGCAATTTACAATGGCAAATTTACCTACCAACCTGCAAGTCTTTGGCATGTGGGAGGAAACCGGAGCACCCGGCGAAAACCCACGCAGACACAGGAAGAACTTGCAAACTCCACACAGGCTGTACCCAGAATTGAACCCGGGTCATTGGAGCTGTGAGGCTGCGGTGCTAACCACTGCGCCACTGTGCCGCACATTGTTTCAGAGCTCCAATGATTTTCTCCATGATGTTCCTGATGGTAGCATGGCTCTCATTGTACATGCACTGTCCATGGACGGCAATCATAAGAACATAAGAAATAGGAGCAGGAGTAGACCATATGGACCTTTGAGCATGTTTCGCCTTTCAATACAAGCATGGCTGATCTTCAGTCTCACTACACTCTCTCACTCACTCTCCATATTTCTTGATTCCCTCCCAAAATCGACCTATCTCAGCCTTGAATATACTCAATGATGGAGGCTCCACAATCCTCTGGAGTAGAGAATTCCAAAGATTCACAATCCTCTGAGTGAAAAGATTTCTCATCTCAGTCCATGTGATCACCCCATTATCGTGAGACTCTACCCCAGATTCTGGATTCTAGAGTCTCCAGCCAAGGGAAACAAACTCTCAGTGTCTACCCTGCCAAGTCGCTTAAGAATTTTGTATGTTTCAATGAGATCACCGCTCATTCTTTGAAATCCATAAACTATGGACACAATTTTCTCAACCTCTCATCATAGGACAACACTCTCGTCCCAGGAACTAATATAGTGAACTTTTCTGTACTGCCTCCCAGGCAAGTATATCCCTCCTTACATATGGAGACCAAAACTGTGCACAGTACTTCAGGTGTGATTTCACCAAAGCCCTGTACAATTGGAGAAAGACTTTATTATTCTTGTACTCCAATCCTCTTGCAATAAAGTCCAACATGCCATTTGCCTTCCTAATTGCTTGCTGTACCTGCATGCTAACTTTCTGCGTTCCTTGTATGAGTACACCCAAGTCTCCCCGAACATCAACAGTTGAAAGTTTCACACCTTTAAAAACATTCTGTTTTTCTATTTACTGCCAAAATGAATAAACTCACACTTCCCCACTTCGTCCATCTGCAGCCTTGTTGCCCACTCACACAACCTGTCTATATGTCTTTGCAGCCACTTTGTGTCCTCCTCACATATTATATTCCCACCTAGCTTTGTATCATCAAAGTCATTAATATAGAGTCCAAATAGCTGAGGGCCCAGCACTGCTCCTTGTCGCACTCTACTAGTTACAGCCTGCCAACTTGAAAATGCCCCACTTATCCCTACTCTTTGTTTCTTGTCCATCAACCAATCCTCCATCTGTACTAATTTATTATCCACTACTCCATGGGCCCTTGTACTGCATAGTAACTTTTTGAGTGGACCTTTATTGATGCCTTTTGGAAATCCAAGTCTATGATTTTCTATGTATTTTGTTAAGACTGCCTTCATAATAGATTCCAGCATTTTCCCAATGACTGATGTCAGGCTATCTGGCCTTGTAGTTTTGTTTTCTCACTCCCTCCTTTCTTGAATAGTGTTCTTACATTTGCTAACTTCCAACCCTCTGGAACTGTTCTAGAATCTAGGGAATTTTAGAAAATCATAACTAATGCATTCACTATCTCTGCAGCTACCTCTTTTAGAACCCTGGGATATAGGCTATCAGGTCCTGGGGATTTGTTGGCTTTTACTCCCTTAAGTTTCTCTAGTATGTTTTCGATGCTGATATTAATTACTTCAAGTTTTTAGTCTTATTAGCCCCTTGGTTGCCCTCTAATTTGTGTATTTTACTGTGAAGACAGACACAAAATATTTGTTCAGTGCCTCTGCCAATTTTTCATTTCCCATGATAATTTCTCCTGTTTGCCTCTAAGAGACCAATGTTTACTTTAGCTACTCACCTCCTTTTCATATACTTGTAAAAACTCTTACATTCCATTTTTATATTCCTAGCTATTTTACTGTCATGTTCTATTTTTTCCTTTTCATCAACTTTTTGGTCTGCCTTTGCTGATTTCTAAAACTCTTCCAATCCTCAGGCTTACTATTATTCATGAGTTACAAAACAGAGCTCTTAGCAAAGTGGTGGAGTAGCACTGTCTCATATCTGCTGTTTAATGGCTGTGATGTGGAACCTGGAACTCAAGGGTACCCTAGCCACAAGGCATTAGCTGGAATGTTATGGCCCCCAAATGAGTGGGCTGGTGGCTGGGGGGATATGTAAAATTGAGTGGGAGGCAGGGGGGTGGCATTCCTAATGCCTTCCTACCCCCCCGGCAATTTTACGCGGACTGGCAGCAGCGGCGAGAAATGGCCCACCCACCCCAGGCCAATTCATCCCTTAAGTGGCCAATTAACTGCCAGTTATGGGCCTCCTCCTGCCATCGCTGGTATTGGGGTGGATGGCAAAGATCCCAAGAACACTGCCAAGTAAAACCTGGTGGCCTCCTTGTGGGCTGGGGAGGGCCCTCCTGATGGGGCAACCTGTGTCCCACAGAGGGCCACCCTCGAAGCCCCAACCTCCCTCACCGCACAACACTCCCCCCCACAACCAATACCCTTTGCTTCGCTGGGGCCCAGATTTGTCCCCAGCAAAGCCCCAAAAACCTTTCTTTGTTCTGGGGCCATCCTTCACCTTGCTTGCGACAGCTGGTGTAGTCCCAGCAGTGACCACCACTCCCGTTAGTGCTGCTGGGACTAAGAGCTGCTGGCCCACTGACTGGCTGGCAGCTCCATGAGCCAGGACTTCCTGCCCCAAAGAGGTGGAAGTCCCACCCAAGGCCGATTCAGCACCTGGGGAGTGGCTCCCCAAGCCGGCGGAGGTGGGCTTGTCTCCAATTTTTTGGCCGGTGGGCAAAGCCTCCCGCCCAACGTAATATTCCAGCCATTAAATTAAACCTAGAAGGTGGTCATGCCCAGCTCAAAGTTGTCTGCAGTACCTTTGTTATATATGTATATATTGTTATACTATCTGTAAAGTGTTAGGTCCTCAGTACCTTGCTCTACGACAGCGAGGCCTGGACAACGTATGTCAGCCAAGAGCGACGTCTCAATTCATTCCATCTTCGCTGCCTCTGGAGAATCCTTGGCATCAGGTGGCAGGACCGTATCTTCAACACAGAAATCCTTGAGGCGGCCAACATCCCCAGCCTACTGAGTCACCCTACTGAGTCAGCGGCGCTTGAGATGGCTTGGCCATGTGAGCCGCATGGAAAGTGGCAGGATCCCCAAGGACAAATTGTACAGTGAGCTCGCCACTGGTATCAGACCCACCGGCCGTCCATGTCTCCGCTTTAAAGACGTCTGCAAACACGACATGAAGTCCTGTGACATTGATCACAAGTCGTGGGAGTCATTTGCCAGTGATCGCCAGAGCTGGCAGGCAGCCATAAAGGCGGGGCTATAGTGTGGCGAGTCGAAGAGACTTAGCAGTTGGCAGGAAAAAAGACAGAAGCGCAAGGAGAGAGCCAATTGCGAAACAGCCCTCACAACAAATTTTATCTGCAGCACCTGTGGAAGAGTCTGTCACTCGAGTATTGGCCTTTATAGCCACTCCAGGCACTGCTCCACAAACCACTGACCACCTCCAGGCGCTTACCCATTGTCTCCCGAGACAAGGAGGCCAAAGAAGAAGAAAGTGTTAGGAACTAATTAGCTAGGAACTAGTTGTTATGTGTAAGTGTTCCAGTAGGGGGCTATATTCACGGCAGCACTGGGGAGTCATGTTATATGTAACACAAGAATCAGGTTCTATAGTACAAAGCATGGTGCTGTAATAAAACAGACTGACTTCAGCCTTTTCCAAGATTAAAGTGTGATTCTTTCCAACATCTGGGAACCTGAAACAACATAAAGATGAAATAACCTTTTTTTTTTATCATTCATGGGATGTGGGTGTCACTGGCAATGTCAGCATTGCTTGCCCATCCCTAATTGCCCTTGAACTGAATGGCTTAGTAAGCCATTTCAGAGGACAGTTAAGAGTCAACCTTTTTTTTATTCATTTATGGCAATGTGGGCGTTGCTGACCAGGCCAGCATTTATTGCCCATCCCCATTTGCCAATTATTCTGGGTCAGGAGTTACATGTAGGCCAGACCAGGCAAAGACAGCAGATTTCCTTCCCTAAAGGACATTCAAAGAACAAAGAACAAAGAAAATTACAGCACAGGAACAGGCCCTTCAGCCCTCCAAGCCTGCGCCGATCCAGATCCTCTATCTAAACATGTCGCCTATTTTCTAAGGGTCTGTATCTCTTTGCTTCCTGCCCATTCATGTATCTGTCTAGATACATCTTAAAAGACCCTATCGTGCCCGCGTCTACCACCTCCGCTGGCAACGCATTCCAGGCACCCACCACCCTCTGCGTAAAGAACTTTCCACGCATATCCCCCCTAAACTTTTCCCCTCTCACTTTGAACTCGTGACCCCTAGTAATTGAATCCCCCACTCTGGGAAAAAGCTTCTTGCTATCCACCCTGTCTATACCTCTCATGATTTTGTACACCTCAATCAGGTCCCCCCTCAACCTCCGTCTTTCTAATGAAAATAATCCTAATCTGCTCAACCTCTCTTCATAGCTAGCGCCCTCCATACCAGGCAACATCTTGGTGAACCTCCTCTGCACCCTCTCCAAAGCATCTACATCCTTTTGGTAATGTGGCGACCAGAACTGCATGTAGTATTCCAAATGTGGCCAAACCAAAGTCTTATACAACTGTAACATGACGTGCCAACCCTTGTACTCAATACCCCGTCCGATGAAGGAAAGCATGCTGTATGCCTTCTTGACCACTCTATTGACCTGCGTTGCCACCTTCAGAGAACAATGGACCTGAACACCCAAATCTCTCTGTACATCAATTTTCCCCAGGATTTTTCCATTTACTGTATAGTTCACTCTTGAATTGGATCTTCCAAAATGCATCACCTCGCATTTGCCCTGATTGAACTCCATCTGCCATTTCTCTGCCCAACTCTCCAATCTATCTATATTCTGCTGTATTCTCTGACAGTCCCCTTCACTATCGTGAACCAGATGGGCTTTTACAACAATTGACAATGGTTGCATGGCACCATTACTGAGGCGAGGGCTGGGATCTTACAAAGCTCCCAACGCGGCTGGGTCGGTGGGGCGGAGTTTGTGGGGCTGGAAGATCGTTCCCGGCAGCGGCCTGCCATGGAGCCTCACAGCGGGAGGGCCAGGCCCAATCTTCCTGGCGGCGGCGAGGCTCCGTGGCGGCCCCCCCGCTGCTGGGCAATTGGACCCGAATTAAAATATTCAACTTAGCAGAATGCACACATTTAAAAAAAAATTGACTCCAATCTTACTGTCAGGCTGCGATCTTCTGAGCGGTGGCTGGAACTCACATGCCTTCACTTTCCCGTCTGGGGAAAGCAAGCACCACAGTGGTGGGGAAGGAGGGAACTTAAGAATTTTAGTGCGGGGGGAGGGAACGGGGTCAAAGTTACATCATTAGTGTAGGGGATGGTGGGAAGGGGTGACCTGTACACTTCGTTCAGTTTGAGGAGAAGTACAAGTTTGGATGGTAAGTGTTTTGTGGGGGGAAACGGCATATAATGAATTTTATTGTTATTGGGGGGGTGGGAAAGGGGCAGCAGATTTTTAATCAAAACGGTGGGGTATAACTTTAAAAATTTAAATTAGCCGGCAGGCCTCTAAATATGGCGCCGGCGCCTGTGTAAAGGCAGCTGATGCCATTGCTGCCGTTTGAGAGCCCGCCCTTCACCCGGGAGGGGATGGGGGGAGGGGTGGCTCAACCAGCATATTATTGTGGGCCATCGCGAAAAAGATCACAGCGGCACACTGCCTGCAATTTATTTTCGCCCGCCGTCACTCCTGTCAGTGGGTGCATAAAATCCAGCCCCAGCTTTCAATTCCAGATATTTTTATTCATTAAGTGTATTTAAATTCCACCATCTGCCATGGTGGGATTTGAACCCATTTTTCCAGGGCATTAGCCTGGGCTTCTGGATTACTATTTCAGTGGCATTACCACGACACCACCATGTTACAGTACCTGTAGCGTCTGGCACTAGATGTAGAAGAAGACAATATAATTTAAGAAATATGGCAAGATAAAACTACCATGTATCAGGTAGATGACTTCGCATTCCACGTCCCAAAGTGTTGCCTGACAACTTGTCCATTTGTTCCTCACCCATGCCAAGAACTTACATAATCTTACAGCTGTTATTGCATGTCATTCTCACCCACGCCTCTGCAGGGCATATATGCAAGATGCAACACACAACTGAAAGCCTTGTGAAACTCACATCTTCCAAAAGCTAAACACATCGAATCATTGGCATACGGCTTAGCTCCAGGATACATGGTCACTTACTAACACATAGGTTCGCCTGCAGGTTGGCGACATGTATGTCACTGTCTATGTGCCCCTTTAACGTAAAGGGGGGGAATTTTAACCACAAACCAAGAGTGGGTTTGGGTAATGTTGGGTTGTCAAAGTGTTAAAAATCAGAATCTCAAAGCCAACCTGCATCCAACCCATGCACCCTGGGTTTAACAGAGGTGTAATGGTGTGGGTGGAGGGGTGGTGAGGTGGGTGCAGGGGGTGAGAGGGCTACCAACCTACTTCAAGGAGGTGGGTTGGCACTTTAAACATTTTCATGAGGCTGTGAGCCTTATTGTCATTCAACATTTTGAATTTGACTGTGGACGGCTGGGTTTCCCATGCCTTGGGAAACCTGGCAGGAAACTCAGGGAGGGACTGTCTGAAACAAAAACAAGAAATGCTGTAATCACTCAGCAGGTCTGGCAGCATCTGTGGAAAGAGAAGCAGAGTGACCCTTCTTCGGAACTGTCTGATCCAGGAGGTGAGTGTCTTACCTGCTGGATCTGGTGTAGCTCATTGGGAGAGCTCTGAGATCGGGCCACACTATACCCGCCTGCACCCCCCTGCCAACCTTTCCAATCTGCCACTGACTTCCCAGAGCCGTGCAAACTTCTTTAGTCCTCCGATTTGCCCCCACTCCAGTTTCCAATACCAGGCCTGAAATTCCACCCCCACTCCAAAGCCTGCAACCGCTTCCCCGCCCCCAACCTGTTTCCCTCCCCTATCAGGCCCATGTTCTCCACCCCATGTAGGATCGGAATTCCTTCCCCCACCAACTGGACTTTAAAATTGGACTTTAAAACTGGACTTTATGAAGTATGGGGAAGGAACCTTAACCCCCATTGACAATAATACTGTGAATGAGAGCCAAACTACAACACAAAGCACACAGAGGCAGGCTGCATTCCGTTGGGTCAATTTCAAACATTCCAACATCACAACAGAACTGATACTGTTAAAGGACTGGAATTTGGGACATTACCATAACTGCCATCATGTTAAGTAATTGGGGAGGCCATTGTTACAACTAACCAGCCCCAGATCAAAGTATTCAGTCCTGTCAAGACAGGAGAGAAACCTTTGTCGTGTATATCAGGTCTGGAGCCTGGGCTAGCTCACCTTGGTGGAGTTCATTGTTCTCGGTCATGGAACTAACATCAGCACTGAATGGATCTGTCTGGACTAGGCAGGTAACAGAGGAAAGAGATTAAAAGGTGCTAAGCACTGACCATCCAGCAGGACGTGTTCATGATATTTTGATAAGGATCATCATAAAAAGGACAAGATCGAAGGGTTTGGCACTGCAGTCATGTGAAGAAGGACAGGGACTGGTCATCTCAGGTCCAGGCCTACAATCAACATTGGTAATGACCAGCCGTGTGGGTAACTGTAAGTTTTTCAGTCAAATCTTGAAGGGGTGCCTCAGTTGGAAGAAGGGTCAAAGTTGGTCATCTAATCTCAGGACCTACAATCAACACCGGGACTGACCGGCCGTGTGGGTGATTGTAAGTATTTTCAGCCAAATTGTAGTGATCTTGGTCTGAGGGAATTGGACGAAAGTGTCGTGTTTTTGCCTGAAATCTATATGTTTGAGCCAAGTTGTAATGACTTTGTTTTGGGTAACTGGCAACAGTGGTCAAATCGCTGAAGGGTTCAGCTGGGAATTGGGGTGTCAATTTTAAGTTCCCGCAGGAGGCTTTGTACTGAGGATAGTTTTGTTTTATTTCTGTTTCAACTAACCATAGAGGTGTCTGTATTAGGGATATTATTGGATTCAATAAAACATGGTTAAGCCAAATCCTGTGTTGTGTCCAATTTTGTTCTTGTAATTCCCAAAGTCCAAGAACTTAGTATATAACTTAACAAAGTTATAAGCAGCATGGACAGAGTGGATAGTCAGAAGCTATTTCCCAGGGTGGAAGAGTCAGTTACTAGGGGACATAGGTTTAAGGTGAGAGGGGCAAAGTTTAGAGGGGATGTGCGAGGCAAGTTCTTTACACAGAGGGTGGTGAGTGCCTGGAACTTGTTGCCGGTGGAGGTGGTGGAAGCAGGTACGATAGCGACGTTTAAGAGGCATCTTGACAAATACATGAATAGGATGGGGATAGAGGGATACGGACCCCGGAAGTGCAGAAGGTTTTAGTTTAGGCAGGCATCAAGATCGGCGCAGGCTTGGAGGGCCGAATGGCCTGTTCCTGTGCTGTACTGTTCTTTGTTCTTTGTTCTTCTTGTTCTTAGTAAGGGGGTATGGGAACGGATCCTCTTACACCCAGGCCTCTGATCCCATCCCCCACCACAGGACTTCAGGAATGACACCGCCACCCCTGGACACCCCTACACCATCTCCCCTGAGATCGACACCCCACCTCCCTCCACCCCCCGCCCCAGGACACGGTCCTACCTGGTCCTGCAGCCTCCTCTGGACTGCTCACTGTCTAACTGGAAGCCAAGCCTGTCACTCAGGCTGGTTTCTGAGCAGGGAACCTGTGGATTGCCAGAGAGGTAGGAGAGAGAGAGATCTTTATTCTTTATGAGTTGCTTTGTCTCACAGCTGTAACGTATTTGCCAGCAAAATCTCTCAGGCAGACTGATCCCTTCATTGATTGATAGCTTTATTTAATTGGGATTTTTTAATTTTCCTTCGTCCCAGTTCAGTCTTCAAATTAAACAAAGGGGCATAATTGGGGTGCCATCACACCTGATTCAGGCGTTGGTTACTGATTCTGTCACAGAGAGTGATACTGGTTTTAATCTTCCTTTGACAAGTGTGTCATTTGAAACCAATTCAAGGTGAGAGAGCCAGAATCGGGAAAGAAAGAGAGAAATGAAGAAGAGAGAAAGAGCGATAGATGTAACTGATGGGAGGAGAGAGGGGAGATGAATGCTTGAAGAATCTTCTAAAGGAATATCAGACAAAAGTGTTCAGTGTTTGCCGTTAAGCCATATTTTGTGTAGAATGTAACAGTGCGTTGTTACCCTGCTGATACATTTCAATGCATAAAATGCAATTTTAGACAAGGGAATATGAAGTATCATTTGGCCTTGTCACACAGCAATACAAAAGTGAATAGTTTTGAAGTGACTACAGATTATTGAATATAGACTACGTAAAATTTTTAGCACTAAATTGCCACGCTTTATTCTTATTTATCTGATTATTGGATAATTCAATTTTTCGGTGCAAAAACAACTTTGACTTAACAGGAATGGAACCTCATCTCATCCAAAAGGCAGTGCCTCTGACAAATCAGCACTCTGTCAGTACTGCATTGAAGCATTAGCCTCAATTATGTGCTCAGAATCCAGAACGGGACTGGAACCCATCATCTTCTGATACTGAGGTAAGAGAGCTGCCATGGAGCCAAGCTGACACTCAAAACCCCGTTGGCAATCACATCTGGGCTCACAGGTACAGACTGGCACCTTGAACATGGCACAGGAGAGTGGCCAGTACCTGTGGAACTGTAGCCCATCAGGGGTCAGTGCCTTCAGGAGAGGAAAAACGTGGAGGAAAATGAGAATGTAAGATTTTTACATACCATATATTTCTGTCTTTTGTATGCAAACACACCTAAACCTGAAGAAAGAGATAATGTTTTATATGAAATGAAAAAAATAAAAATGAATGACGTTCATTGCTTTACTGAAAAATGTAATTGAAATTCTAACCTGGAATGACAGTTGACTGTAATGGCATTACTTCGACTCCATGGATAGGATATCTGAGAGGGGAATTGGGTTGGGCTATGATTATATTCTTCAAGGGTGATTCATTCCTGTGGAGAAATAGTTAATTATTACAATACCATTTTGTACAGACACTGTACTTTTGTTTTCATCTATAATAAACTTGAATCAATGTCCGCTGGTCAACCTGGAGCTCCAGTTAAAATTGCATTGGGGTCAAAATGTTATTGCAGCTGCAGAAACACGACAGCAAGACCCATTAAAAATAAATCCGGAGCTCCCTTCGGAGGTGGAGAAGAATTCTTCCTGCAAACTCTTTTGAAACGAATAGATCTTTGTGCTCATTTTCAAATCCTAGCCTTGTCTCTTAGATTTGTTTGTTTTATTTTCATACCTATCCCTTGGAAAATAGGCTTCTGTTGAGATGGCCTGGCAGCTCCCTCAGGAACGTCTTTGCTGTGCAACACTATCGTTGACCATCCATTGCCACCCTTTGTCTTTTCGACCTCAATCTTCTCTCTTCTATTGTTTAAATTCCCTTGAATGTAATAGTGGGTGCACTTTCGTCCTAACTACGAGTTAACTTCTAGTTTAATATGACCATGGTTGATCTCCTGCTATTTGTTTGCCTCACTGAGCGCTGGATCTTTGCTTAAATTTGGCTTTCAAATTCCTGGACTGTTCTAGATGTCAAAATAATGCTTCTCCATTGGATTATACTGTAAGACTCAGCTGCTGTGTCTATGCTCTGTTATACAGTTGTTGAAGTTTTACAGCAATTTTGTCCAACTTGCAGCCCATCCTTCACTCCTGTTGCGTTTATGACTGTTTTTCTGCTTCTACTGGCTTTTCAGCTTCAGGTACAGTCTAGTTCCTGCTTAGAAATTCACTCTCCTGGGCCAAAGTCCATTGCTTTGCCACCTCTGGATTATATTATTATAAGGAATCTATTAATATATTTTTAAGTAAGTCTTAACAATGCTCTTAGAAACTCATAGCATGATCAAACAGAATCAATATGGTTTTACGATAGGAATACGGCGTTTGAAAAGTTGTTAGAGTTTTTTGAGGATGTAACAAGTAGGGTAGATAAATGGGAACCAGTAAATGTAGTACTACTTGGATTCCCAAAAGGCATTCGCTAAAGTGTCACAGAAAAAGTTAATACACAGGATAAGGGCTCATGAGTAGGGTTAGCATGGATGGAGGATTGGTTTATGGACAAGAAGCAGAGAGTAAAGGGCAGTTTCAAGTTGGCAGGTTGTAACTAGTAGAGTGCCACAAGGATCAGTGCTGGGGCCTCAGCTATTTAGAATCTATATTAATGATCTAGATGAAGAGACAGAGCAATGTATCCAAGTTTGCTGACGATGCAGAGCTTGGTGGGAATGTAAGCTGTGAGAAGGACACGAAGAGGCTGCAAAGAGAAAGAGGCAGGTTAAGTGAGTGGGTAACAAGGTGGCAGTTGGAGTATAATGTTGGGAACTGTGAGATGATTCATTTTTTGGTAGTAAGAATAGAAAAGAAGAATATTTTTTAAAAGCCATGAAAGTTCTAACTGTTGATGTTCAGAGAGACTTGGGTGTACTCATACAAGGAACACAGAAAGTTAGCATGCAGGTAGAGCAAGCAACTAGAAAGGGAAATGGCATGTTGGTCTTTATTCCAAAGAGGATTGGAGTATAAGAATAAGGAAGTCTTGCTACAATTGTACAGGGCTTTGGTGAGATCACACCTGGAATACTGTGTACATTTTTGGTCTCCATATTTAAGAAACAATGGAGGCAGTACAGCTAACGTTCACTAGATTGGTTCCTGGGATAAGAGGGCTGTCCTATTTTGACAGCCCGAGTAAATTGGGCCGATACTCCCTAGAGTTTGGAAGAATGGGATGTGATCGCACTGAAAAATACAAAATTCTGAAGGGGCTTGACAGTATAGCCACTGAGAGATTATTTCCCCTAGCTTGGGAATCTAGAACACAGGGGCACAGTCTCCGGGTAAGATGCCAATCATTTAGGACTCAGATGAGGAAAAATCTCTTCATTAAGAGGGTTGGGAATCTTTGGAATTCTCTACTCCAGAGTGTTGTGGCTGCTCCACTGTTGAATACATTTGAGGCTGAGATAGACAGATCTTTGGTCTCTCAGGGAATTAAGGGATAGTGGAATAATTGACAATCTAGTAGAGGAATAATTGACAATCTAGTTGTGCGAGACCCCTTGGGGATGAGCGACCATAATATGATAGAATTCTTCATCAAGATGGAGAGTGCTGTAGTTGATTCTGAGACTAGGGTCCTGAATCTTAGTAAAGGAAACTACGAAGGTATGATGCGCGAGTTGGCCATGACGGATTGGGAAATGTTACTTAAAGGGATTTTGGTGGATAGGCAATGGCAAACATTTAAAGAACACATGGATGAATTACAACAATTGTTTATCCCTGTCTGGCGCAAAAGTAAAACGGGAAAGGTAGCCAAACCATGGCTTACAAGGGAAATTAGAGATAGCATTAGATCCAAGGAAGAGGCATATAAATTTGCTAGGAAAAACAACAGACCTGAGGATTCGGAGCACTTTAGAATTCCGCAAAGGAGGACCAGGGGATTGATTAAGAAGGGGAAAATAGAGTACGAGAGCAAGCTTGCGGGGAACATAAAAACTGACTGTAAAAGTTTCTATAGGCATGTGAAGAGAAAAAGATTGGTAAAGACAAATGTAAGTCCCTTACAGTCAGAAACAGGGGAATTTATTATGGGAAATAAAGAAATGGCTGACCAATTAAATGCATACTTTGGTACTTTCTTCACAAAGGAGGACACAAATATCATACCAGAAATGTTGGGGAACACAGGGCTTAGTGAGAGAGAGGAACTGAAGGAAATTAGTATGAGTAGAGAAATGGTGTTGGGGAAATTGATGGGATTGAAGGCCGATAAATCCCCAGGGCCTGATGGTATGCATCCCAGAGTACTTAAGGAAGTGGCCCTAGAAATATTGGATGCATTGGTGGTCATCTTCTAAGATTCTGTAGACTCTGGAGCAGTTCCTACAGGTTGGAGGGTAGCTAATGTAACCCCACTATTTAAAAAGGGAGGTAGAGAGAAAGCAGGGAATTATAGACCAGTCAGCCTGACGTCGGTAGTGGGGAAAATTCTAGAGTCCATTATCAAAGATTTTATAGCAAAGCACTTGGAGAACAGTGGTAGAATGGGACAGAGTCAGCATGGATTTATGAAAGGGAAATCATGCTTGACAAATCGACTAGAATTCTTCGAGGATGTAACTAGTAGAATTGATGAGGGGGAGCCAGTGGATGTGGTTTATTTGGACTTTCAGAAGGCTTTCGACAAAGTCCCACATAAGAGATTAGCATGTAAAATTAAAGTGCATGGGATTGGGGGTAGTGTATTGCGATGGATAGAAAATTGATTGGCGGACAGGAAACAAAGAGTAGGGGTAAATGGGTCTTTTTCCGAATGGCAGGCAGTGACTAGTGGGGTACTGCAGGGAACGGTGCTAGGACCCCAGCTATTCACCATATGTACCAATGATTTAGATGAGGGAACTAAATGTAATATTTCCAGATTTGCAGATGACACAAAACTGGGTGGGAGGGTGAGTTGTGAGGAGGATGCAGAGAGGCTTCAGGGTGATTTGGACAAGTTGAGTGAGTGGGCTAATGCATGGCAGATGCAGCATAATGTGGATAAATGTGAGGTTATCCACTTTGGTAGCAAAAACAGGAAGGCAGATTATTATATGAACATCTATAAACTGAGAGAGGGGAATATGCAGCGAGACCTGGGTGTTCTCGTACACCAGTCGCTGAAGGTAAGCATGCAGGTGCAACAGTCAGTAAAAAAGGCAAATGGTATGTTGGCCTTCATAGCGAGAGGATTCGAGTACAGGAGCAGGGATGTCTTGCTGCACTTATATAGGGCCTTGGTGAGGCCACACCTGGAATATTGTGTGCAGTTTTGGTCTCCTTATCTGAGGAAGGATGTTCTTGCTATAGAGGGAGTGCAGCGAAGGTTTACCAGACTGATTCCTGGGATGGCGGGACTGACGTATGAGGAGAGATTGAATCGGTTAGGATTATATTCGCTGGAGTTCAGAAGAGTGAGGGGGGCTCTCATAGAAACCTATAAAATTCTAACAGGACTTGATAGGGTGGATGCAGGAAGGATGTTCCCGATGGTGGGGGAGTCCAGAACCAGGGGTCATAGTCTAAGGATACGGGGTAAACCTTTCAGGACTGAGATGAAGAGAAATTGCATCATCCAGAGAGTGGTGAGCCTGTGGAATTCACTACCACAGAAAGCAGTTGAGGCCAAAACATTGTATGTTTTCAAAAAGGAGTTAGATATAGCTCTTGGGTCTAAAGGGATCAAAGGGTGTGGGCAAAAGCCAGAACAGGCTACTGAGTTGGATGATCAGCCATGATCATAATGAGTTGCAGAGCAGGCTCGAAGGGCCGAATGGCCTACTCCTGCTCCTATTTTCTATGTTTCTATTTGAGGAGCAGGTGGGAAAGTGAAGCTGAGGCAGAAGATCAGCCATGATCCTATTGAATGCTGGAGCAGGCTAGAGGGGCTTTATGGTCTCCTCCTGCCCCTATTTCTTATGTTCTTATATTTATATAGTAACCTTCAACTTTGTCGCCACTTCTCTGCTCTTGCTTGATTCTGCACACCTCCTGGGTCTTCATTCTCATGGATGTACCTCCAGCAGTGTGTCCTCCAATGATCTATCCTTCAAATCGCTTCTGGATTCAGTTGCCCTCCACACCTTTCTCTGAACCTGGACATCAGTTTCTCAATACTACAGGCTGACTCTGCTTTATCTTTGTCATCTTTATCCTACCACGGGACCTCTGACTTTACCCTGGACCCACTCCTATTGTCTTCTCTGTATTCTTCGTTTACCACTCAGACATAGCAATCGTAATCTTGCTATGTGATCATGCCTATGTAGCTTGAGTTTCTCTGTGTCAATACATGTGTGCAATTTGGCTGCTGCTCTGGACTCAAGTCCATCATTTCTATTTTCCTTTGTCCTTCTTTCCTCTTTACCACTCCAAGACATCTCTCTCCTGTCGTCATACCTCCTTTCATTTCTCCCCTCTTGGGTACTTTTCCCTTCCAAATCTCTACCCTAACATCCTCAACGTTCTTACTGTTTTACTGCCGTCTCAGGTTTGATTCCCTCTTAGGTAAGCCTGCACCTTCTCTTTTTGCCTCTCTTGGCATCGCTGAAGGGCCCATTGAGGTACTCATCACTGCTTCCTTATGGGCAGCAACCCCAACTGTCCCATCCTACTGTCAGGCAAACCCCCCCACCTGCTAAGACTGAGGCACACATGATTTCACTACATGAACATTAAACTTAAAATTGCAAGCCCCTGGCTGGAAGGACATTTACATAGTACCAGACAGTGTTGAAACAAAGGAACCAGTCCCAGCCCCAATACACAGAAGAAACCTGATCAAACCAGTCGGTCACATAACCAGCTGCTGGCCAACTAGGGGAGTTTTAAACTGGAAAAACAGAATTTGAACTCAGAACGCTGTGTGCTCCTGGAACTGAAGCAAGAATTACAGCCTCTCCTGTCTGCCTGCTCATCTTTCAGGGAACTGAATCTTGTGAAGACATGTGAACTTCAAAGAGAGAGAAGTCTCCCACAGTGAACAAGGTTTAAGAATACTGGGCCCCAATGAAAAGCAAGATTACTTACAAAAAGACTAAAGTGAGCTCAAAGCACAGTGAACAAGAAACTCTTCTGATATTGCCTCAAACCCCTCTCTACTATATTTTCCTCTCCTCTTTTATGTCCCTATTTCCATGTGTGTATCACATGTGCATGCGTATTGTATATGCGTAGGCGTAGAGTTTAAGTTTAATTAAGTTTAATAAATTTTACTTTTATCCTTTAAACCAAAGAAAGCCTGCTTGTGCTCATTTCTTTGCCTTATAATTGGAAAACTGTGAAAAAAAATTCACAAAGGGGGAACTCAAAACACAGTGTGTTTAAAATTAAACCCTGTTACAATAAGACCAGGTAAAGATAATAAAAGACCTCCAGACACCTTTCTCACCCGGTCGTAACTGAAAATTGGGTGCTCGCGTGGGAATTTTACCCACAGTCGAACGAGTGAAATTGGAAGTGGAAAGCCAAATTGTTCCCAATTAAAAAGAGCAAAGATTAATACAGGTTTTCTTGTGTGATTGAATACTAACATGTCTGCAACTGAAGCGAGTAGCTCTCCAAGCCAGGGTGAAGTAACCTGGGATAAGTTAAAAGCACTGTCTAAGAAGGAGTTGAGAAAATGGCTGAGCAGTGTGGTATCACTGTACATGGCAAGGCTAGGAAGTCTGAACTCCTAAGGCTAGTGGCCAACCACTTTTCCCTTGAATCAGAAGAAGCAGAAACAATGTTAGAAGCAGATCCAGAGAGGGTACTGCTAGCAAAGATACAATTGGAACAAAGGAAACTTGAAGACAGGGAAAGAGAAAGAGAGAGAGAGAGACTGAGCACTTGGCACATCATAACATTCAAGGCTATGGACCAAGTGCTGGCAAATGGGATGAGGTTGACAGGTCTTTAATGCATCAGTGCAGACTCAATGGGCTGAAGGCCCTCTTCTGCACTGTATTATTCTGTAATTCTGTGATTCTGCTATCCTCGGGGCATATGAATTAGTACCCGAAGCCAATCGCCAACAGTTGAGAACCCTCAAAAAGCAAGCCAATCAAAATAATTTGGAGTTTGAAAGAAGTGAGCAGCTGGCTTTTGACCAGTGGCTGAGGGCTCTTAAAATACAGCTCAGCTATGAGATTGTCAGAGAAGTAATCCTGTTAGAGGAATTTAAAAACTCTCTCCCATTCTCAATAAAGACCCATGTAGAGGAGCAGTGGGTTCAGGGAGCCTGGCAAGTGGCCGTTCTGGCTGATGAGTTTGCTTTAATTTATAAGTCGGTTTCCCATGGGAGAACCTTTTCTGATCACCCCCACAATTCCGAAAAGGACAAAGGATGGGAAGGTGATCTCCGCCCAGGCAGTCCTTGGAGAGAAAGGAAAGCAGGAGACACAGGGAGCCCTCCTCCAACTGAAAAGGAAGGTGCTGTGAGCAAGAGTGAGACCCGGAGACCTGTGTGTTTCCATTGTAATAAGGCAGGGCATTTAAAAGCTGACTGCTGGAAACGAAAGGGAAAACCGGTAGGGTTAATCAGGGCATACCCACTCAGTGAAGACAAGGGTCTGATGCATAACACAGAACAAGCTGTGGCTTTAACTGCATTAAGAGTGCAACCCAGGAAGCTTACTATGGCCAGTACAGGAAAAGTTAATAGGATTCCTGAAGGTTATCAGGGTTTTGTATTTGAAGGGAAAGTAACCCCATATCCCTCGAGTGGGGATAGCAAGGCCATAGTGATTCTCAGGGGCCACTAGATCCCTTTTACTGGGAAAAGACCTGACCTTTCCCCCAGAGAGTGCAGCGAACACCAAAATGGTGGTGACTGATATTGGAGGGCAGTGTATGCCTGTACCTGTACACCGGTTGCACCTGGACTGCAACCTAGTTTCAGGATTGGTGACCATAGGGATTGTCTCTAGTTTGCCTGTGGACGTGGTTGACCTGTTCTTAGGTAATGATCTGGCAGGGGTGATGGTGGTAGCCCTCCCAGTAGTGAAAGAAAGACCGCAGGAGGTCAGAGAGACAGGACAGTGGCAGGAGAAAGTCCCCTGCAGAGTCCCTGAATGTGTAGTGGATCAGGCCATGATCAAACCAACTCCCCGAGAGCAGACTGCATTGGCACTGCAGGCAAATGACCTGTCCGAGACTTTCTTTGGAAAGTTAGGAGACCTAGGGGATGAATTAAATGGATTTTCCCTAGGTGAGGCTCAGAAACTCAAACCAGTATTGGGGAAAAGTGACCGAAAGTGCAGGTTCAAGGAAGCCCAGGAAAAATCACAGATGAAAACCCTTAATGTCCAGGAAACCAACCCCGAAAAACGTGGAAAGTTAGACCCTACATCCCCCTATGTAAATGCAGACTCTAGAAGCACACCACCAGAGTTGCTAACAGCATTTACAGCAACCTGCAGAGACAAAGAGAGACCTCTTGGGGGCAGAGAATCCGTGAGGGTGATGCCTCACCTAGTCCAAGTGTCACAGGAGAATGCTGTTAAGTCTGCACAAATACCTGCAGGTAGGAGTGTACCAGAGAAGAAAGGGAAGAGTAACAAAGAATCCTCCCCCCATAGTCAGAGGAAAAGGGAACCACCCATCCCCTGAAGTAAAAAGTCTTTGCATGACTCAGCGTTCAGGATAGACCTATCCTGAGGAAAAAAAGAGAAAATTAAAACAGCCCTGTCACCCAGAACAGACCAGTTATAATAAGCTTTAAAATTGGTGAATGAATGGAAGTGAATGAGAGAAATGCATGGTTTTCTTCCTGTAGCTTATATTTCTCTGAAACTCTGTGATGAAATGCGCTGTTTTTCTTCAAATCGCATTTCATTCCCCTGGGTGTGGAGGTGTCAGGCAACCCCCACCTACCAAGACTGAGGCACACATGATTTCACTACATGAACATTAAAGCTTAATATTGCAAGCCCCTGACTGGAAGGACATTTACATAGTACCAGACGGTGTTGAAACAATGGACCTAGTCCCCGCCCCAATACACAGAAGAAACCTGGTCAAACCAGTCGGTCACGTGACCAGTTGCTGGCCAACTAGGGGAGATTTAAACTGGAAAAACAGAATTTGAACTCAGAACTCCGTGTGTTCCTGGAACTGAAGCAAGAATTACCTCCTCTCCTGTCTGCCCGCTCATCTTTCAGAGAACTGAATCTTGTGAAGATGTGAAATTTAAAGAGAGAAAAGTTCTCGTCGTGAACAAGGTTTAAGAATACTGGGCCCCAATGAAAAGCAACATTACTTACAAAAGGACTAAAGTGAGCTTGAAGCACTGTAAACAAGAAACTCTTCTGATGTTGCCTCAAACCCCTCTCTACTATATCTTCCTCTCCCCTTTTCTGTCCCTATCTGCATCTGTATATCACATGTGCATGCTAGTATGGACGCGTCGTATATCCATAGGCGTGAACTATATTAGAGTTTAAGTTTAAGTAAGTTTAATAAATTTCACTTTTCTTCTTTAAATCAAAGAAAGCCTGTTTGTGCTCATTTCCTTGTCTTATAATTGGAAAGTTGTGAACAAGGATTCACAAGGGGCAGCTCAAAACACAGCGTGTTTAAAATTAAACCCTGTTACAATAAGACCAGGTGAAGATAGTAACAGACCCCTAGACACATTTCTCGCCTAGTCGTAACACTTCTCTCTCACAGACCTTCCCATCCAGTGCACCCACTGGAAGTGAATCTTTCCAGCCTTCTTTCTGTTCCACTCACTCCTCCTAATGCTGACCCTGTGGACTTTGCTGACGATTGGCTGTCACCACCCTTTACCACATCTCCCTCTAGAATGTCCATTAACATGTAAACAAGGCCCTTTCCATCCATGAGATTATTGTGGATGATTGCATTGACATCATGGTCTTGATGGAAACCTGGCTGAGGGATGTTGACACCTTCCCCTTTAATGAAGCTTCCCACCTGGCTATACATTCCGCTGCTTGCCCCACCCAAACTGCCACAGTTTTAGTGTTGCTTTAATTATGAAATCACACCTTGGTCTGACCCTCTGCTCCTCTGGTACCTTCTCCTTTGAGTATCTCAGCTTGTTCCACCTCTTTCACCTATCATTTAAAATCCTTGTTCTCTACCACTCACCCAGGCACCACGCCAAATTTCTGACTGCGATATTTTCATTGCTTTCCTCCCTCATGCTGTACACTGAGCAACTTTGCATCGTTGATGATTTTAACCTTCATCTCAACTCATCGTGCTCTCTCTGCGAACTCTGAGTCCGCTGCCTTCCTGTGCTCACTGAACCGCTCTCTCCATATAAACTCCCCTGAACATTTTCACAACCATCCCCTCACCCTTGCCATTTCACATGGCCTTGCTTCTCCCATTATGTCAATCACAGAAAAGGCCATGTCTGATTATTTCTTTGTTTTGCTGTTCATCCACATCTCCCTTCCCCCTCCAAACTCCACTTTCTTGTGTCTCCACCCAAGGAAAATATTCTCCCCCAAGTCACTTACCACTGCACTTGCAAAATCCCAACTGCCCAGTCTTTTGACCTCCATTCACCAAGCCAGTTCTGCAGCTATCAACCTGCTCCATCACATCCTCATGTCAACCTTGATCCTCTTGTCCCTATTAAAACCATTACTCTCTCTTGCCCTGATTGTTCTCCCTAGTCCAGCTCTTATCTCCACTCCCTTTAAGTTCAAGGGATGCAGACTTGAAAGTTTATGGCAGACACCTTGTTCAACCATTCATTGCCAGACCTGGCTGGACAACATAAAGCATTATTGGGTCTGGCTCCCTTCTACCATAAGTGCTCACAACTGCAGGATCATCCTGAAATGTAAAAATAACCAATGTAAACCATCTTCTTAAACACCTCTCCTCTGCCCCCTCCACCCTCATCTCCAACAACAAGTATAAGCGACTCATGAACTTCTTTGTCACTAAGATTGAGATAATCAATTCAGCTGCCTCTGTTGCTTCCCCCCTTCCCCAGCCCATTGGGACAAACTTGAGGCCCACCTCCTACTCCTTCAACCTGATTCTTATCAAACTGCTGACCACCCAACTTGCCTTCCTGGTTCCATGCTAGCTGATATTGTTAACTGTTCCCTGAGAGGTACTGTCCCCTACACTTTCAAATCTCCCCTCATCTATTTTTTGCCCCCTTCTATTTGTCAAATACATGTTGCCCTTCAACTGACATCATCTGAAAACCTCATATCTGCTGCAAACACCCAGCTGACCTCACCACCAATGATCTCTGTAAGCTGCATGACCATGCGGCTACACGGTGATCTGCAATTCCCCATGCAGTCTGCACACAAGTTGGCACCAAGTTATGCATGTATGCAGTCACACTTAAATAAATCACCCAGACACTCCAAAAAAAATAGAGGAAACATTGGTCAATACCACCTCTCTCAGCACCTCCACTGTCTCTAATATGTCACAGTGTTTGCCTGACATCCAGCATAGGATGAGATGAAATTTTCTCCACCTAAATAAACTTTGGGAAGGCTGAAGCCATTACCTACAGTCTCCACCGCAAACTCTGCTCACTAGCCACAGACTTCATCCATCTCCCTAGCAACAGCCTGAGCCTTGGCCAGATCATTTGCAACCTGGCTGCCATATTTGACCCTCACTTCAGCATCCGACCACATATTCACTCAATCACTAAGGAGGCCTATTTCACCTCATCCATATCTATGTTACCTCTAGATTTTACCACCCCCAATGGTCTCCTGTCCGGCTTCCCATCTTCCACCCTCCATTGACTTGAGCTCATCCAAAGCTCTGCAACCCATATCCTAACTCACACCAAGTTCCATTCACCCTTCTCACCTGTGCTCACTGGCCTAGATTGGCTTTGGGTCCGTTAACAGCTCACTTTTAAAATTCTCATCATTGTTTTCAAATTCCTCCATGGCCTCTCCCCTCCCGAACTCTGCAACCTCCTCCAGCCCTAAAACTCTCTGAGTCTGCTTGAGTGCACAGAGTGTGACGAAGGGTTAAGGTTAGGGTTACGTGTGCAGTTTGGTAAGTGATGGGATATAAAGGGTTAATCTCTCTCTAAAGACTAGTTTTTGTTTACATTTAACAGTTAACTAAAATTACTGTTTAAGAGGCAAGTTAAGTTTCTTACAGTTTTTAACTGGGGTATACAAGTTCTCTGAGAGTAACAGTAAGCTAGTGAATTAGGTAGCTAGCTTAAACTGGTTTCTGAGCTCTAGCAAAGCTCATTCATCACTGTTTTTCAGAGAGTATAAACTCAGGGGTCTCCGAGTGCTGCCTGAGCGCGCAAAGTGTGAAGAAGGGTGTTTGGTGAGTGAGGGAGTTCAGTGAAGAAGGGAACTATTAATTAATTAAGAAAAATAAGTTTAATCAACACAATAAAGATGGCAGGACAAGTGATATGTCAAGGTTGCACCATGTGGGAGTTCCTGTATGCCATGGAAATCCATGGCACCCACATCTGTAGTAAATGTCTGTGGCTTGAGGAACTTCAACACAGAGTCATTGAGCTAGAGGCCAAGCTGCAGAGATTACGTTGCATCAGGGAGGGGAAAAGTCACTTGGATATTTTTCTGTCTCATCTGAGTGTGTGTTTATCACGTATGCATGCTAGCGTGGTTGCGTCACATAATCTTAGTCATTAACCGAATTAGAGTTAAGATTAATAAACTTCAACTTTTCTTGTTTAAATCTAAGAAAACCTGTCTGATTGATTTCTTTGCCTTACAATTGGAAAGCAGTAAACAAGGATTCAATGAGGGAAAGCTAAAACACAGTGTTTCTAAAAATTAAACCCTGTTGCGGTTAAACCAGGCAAAGGCTGAGAGGGAACCCCTAGGCCCCTTTCACACCTGGTCGTAACAGATATTTGGGGGCTAGCATCTGAGGTTTGACCCACAGACACACAAGTTGGAAGTAGGAAGCCAAATTGATCCCAATCAAAAAGAGAAAAGATTAATACAGGTTTTCTTGTGGTTATGTGTGCTAGAATACTAGCGTGTCTGTGACTGAAGCTAGTAGCTCTGAAAGCCAGGGTGAAATAAGTTGGGATAAGTTAAAAGCACTGTCTATGGTGGAGTTGAGGAAAATGGCTGAGCAGTGTGGGATCACTGTACGTGGCAAGGCTAGGAAATCTGAACTCCTAAGGCTAGTGGCCAACCATTGTTCCCTTGAATCTGAAGAAGCAGAAATAGAGTTAGAAGTGGACTCAGACAAGATATTGCTAGCAAAGATATAATTGGAACAGAGGAAACTTGAATTAGAAGTCAGGGAAAGAGAGAGGAGAGAGAAAGAGAGTGACAGGAGAAAGAAAGAGAAAGAACTTTCCAGAAGGAATGCAAATAGGCAGCTTGAGTTAACCGGGGGTGACAGAGTAACCCCAGTGGAAACATGGCCAATATGGAACAGCGTAATTCAGGACTGGGTGCAGAATTGTTAAAACTTTCCCAATTGATCCCAAAATTCAATGAGGAAGACGTGAAAGCATGTTTAGTGTCTTTTGAAAAACTGGCAAGTCAGTTAAAGTGGCCAGCTGAGGCTTGGACTCTCCTGCTACAAAGCAAGCTAACTGGAAAAGCCCATGAGGTCTATTCCATGTTGCCAGATGAGAGTTCATCCAATTATGAACTGACAAAAAATTCTATCCTCGGGGCATATGTGTTAGTACCGGAAGCCTATCGCTAAAAAGTTTAGAACCCTCAAGAAACAAGCTGATCAAACCTACCTGGAGTTTGAGAGAAGTAAGCAGTTGGCGTTTGACCAGTGGCTGAGGGCTCTTAAAGTGCAGCTCAGCTATGAAAATCTCAGAGAGGTAATTTTGCTCGAGGAATTTAAAAACTCTCCCCCACTCTCCATAAAGACACATGTAGAGGAACAGAAGGTTCATAGAGCCCGGCAAGCCACAGTGCTGGCCGATGAGTTTGCTCTCATTTATAAGTCGGTTTCCCAGGGGAAAACCTTTCCTAATCACCGCCACAAATCTGAAAATGACAAAGGATGGGAAGGTGATAGAAGCCCAAGCAGTCCTGGGAGGGAAAGAAAAGCAGGAGACACAGGGGGGCTCTCCTCTAGCCAAAAACGAAGGTGCTGTAAGTAGGAGTGAGACACAGAGACCTGTGTGCTTCCATTGTAATAAAGCAGGGCATCTAAGCGCTGACTGCTGGAAACTAAGGGGAAAACCAGTAGGGTTAATCAGGGCACACCTGCTCAATCAAGGAGAAGTGAACCTGATGGAAAGCACAGCAGAACAAGCTGTGGCTTTAACTGCAGTAAGAGTAAGACCCAGGAAGCCTACCTCTGCAAGTGCAGGAAAATTTGAAAGGATTCCTGAGGGTTATCAGGGTTTTGTGTCTGAAGGGAGAGTAACCCCATACCCGTCGAGTAGGACAAGCAAGCCCATAATGATTCGGAGGGACACAGGAGCCACCAGATCTCTTTTACTGGGAAAAGGCCTGACCTTTCCCCCAGAGAGTGCAGTGAACACCAGAATGGTGGTGAATGGTATTGGAGGATAGTGTATGCCTGTACCTGTACACTGGGTGCACTTGGAGTGCAACGTGGTTTTGGGAGCAGTGACTGTACGGATTGTCCCTAGTTTGCCTGTGGACGGGGTTGACCTGCTCCTAGGTAATGATCTAGTGGGGGAGGTGAAGGTGGTAGCTTCCCCAGTAGCGAAAGAGAGACTGCAGGTGGTCAGAGAAACAGGACAGTGGCATTAGACAGTCCCTTGCAGTTTCCCTGAATGCGGAGTGAATCAGGCCTTGATCAAACCAGCTCCCCCAGAGGAGACTCAATTGGCACTGCAGGCAGATGACCTGACCATGAGATCTGTCTGTTCAAGACTTTCTTTGGAATGTTAGAAGACCCAGGGAATAAGTTAAATGGATTTTCCCTAGCTGAGGCTCGGCGAGTCGACCCAGTATTGAGTGAGTTAGCACAGGCTGCCCAGTTTGAAATTGAAGCGGAGGGAGTTCCTGATTGCTACTATTTAAAGAATGAGGTACTGATGAGGAAGTGGAGTTCTCCTCATAGACCTGAGGGCAAGGAGTGGACAGTGGTTCAACAGTTAGTGATGCCGCAGAGGTACCGGAGAGAAATATTAAGAATGGCCCATGAGATTACAGTGACCGTACACGTCGGTATATGAGAAACCAAAGCCCGCATAAGACAGCAGTTTGACTGGCCAAAACTCCACAAAGATGTGGTGGAGTACTGTAGGAGTTGCCACATGTGCCAGGTTGAGGAGAAACCCCAACCTACAGTGAAACCTGCACCCCTAAGTCCTGTATCAGTGTTAGGAGGGCCCTCCAGCTAAGGGCTAGTGAACTGTAAGGGACCCCTGCCGTGAACAAATGGGGATAGGTAGACACAAGGCTGGCAAAAGGCTAGAAAGGAAAGAGGAAAAAGGGACCAAGAGGGCAGGTTAAAGGAAGTCAGGGAAGAATCCCGTATAAAAACCCCTACTGTCCAGTCAGCCAACCCCGAAATGTTTGAAAAGTTAGACCCCACATCCTCCTATGTAAATGCAAATACTAGAAGCACCCCACCAGAGTTGCTAACAGCATTTAAAAGAACCTGCAGAGACAAACAAAGTCCTCAAGAGGGCAGAGAAACCGTGAGGGTGATGACTCACCTAGTCGAAATGCCAAAGGAGAGTGCAGTAGAATCTGGACAAATACCTGCAAGCAGGAGTGTCCCAGAAGCCAAAGAGAAGATTAGCAAAGAGCTCCCCCCCAGCCCCTCACAGTCAGGAAAAAAGGGAACCAAACATCCCATAAGGTGAAAAGCCCTCGCATGACTCATCAAAGCACTGAATGAGAGTTCAGAGTGGTTCTACCCACTGTCGCCGCCCATGAGCAGATCTCCAGCCTAGGCCTAATTAAATCTAACTCTCCCCCTTGTAGGATCAGAATTCCTCCCCCCACCCCCAACTGGACATTAAAACTGGACTTTGTGGAATATGGGGAAGGAACCCCAACCCCCATGGACTGTAAATGAGAGCCAAACCAAAACACAAAACACACAGGGGCAGCACAGTGGCACAGCGGTTAGCACCACAGCCTCACAGCTCCAGCGACCCGGGTTCGGTTCTGGGTACTGCCTGTGCAGAGTTTGCAAGTTCTCCCTGTGACCGCATGGGTTCTCTCTGAGTGCTCCGATTTCCTCTCACATGCGGTTTGATAGGTAAATTGGCCATTGTAAAAAAAAAAATTGCCCCTAGTGTCAGTAGGTGGTGGGAGAATTGAGGGAAGGTGGAGATGTGAGAGGGGAAAAATGGGATAAATGTAGGATTGGTATAAATGGGTGGTTGATGGTTGGGGCAGACTCAGTGGGCTGAATGGCCTGTTTCGATGCTATATCACTCTATGAGAGAAAGGCTGCATTCCGATGGGTCAATTCCAACATTACAACAGAACTGATACTTTTAAAGGGCTGTCAAGACAGGAGAGAAACCTTTTTCATGTATATCGGCTCTGGAGCCTGGGCTATCTCACCTTGGTGGTGTTCATTGTTCTCGGTCAGGGAAATAACATCAGCACTAAACAGATCTGACTGGACCAGGCAGGTAACACAGGAAAGTTGCTAAGTGCTGACCATCCAGCAGGATGGCTTCAGGAGATGTGTTCATGATATTTCGATAAGGATCATTCAAAAAAGGACAAGATCGAAGGGTTTGACACTGCAGTTATGTGAAGAAGGATGGGAACTGGTCATCTCAGGTCCAGGCCTAAAATCAACATTGGTATACCTCAATCAGGTCCCCCCTCAACCTTCTCTGCTCTAAGAAAAACAACCCTAGCCGATCCAATCTCTCTTCAAAGCTGAAATGCTTCAGCCCAGGCAACATCCTGGTAAATCTCCCCTGCACCCTCTCCAGTGCAATCACATCCTTCCTATAGTGCGGTTCACAGAACTGTACACAGTACTCCAGCTGTGGCCTAACTAGCGTTTTATACAGCTCCATCATAACCTCCCTGCTCTTATATTCTATGCCTCAGCTAATATAGGCAAGTATCCCATATGCTTTTCTAAACACCTTATCTGTCTGTACTGTTGCCTTCAGTGATCTATGGACAGGTACACCAAGGTCCCTCTGACCCTCTGTACTTCCTAGGGTCCTACCATCCATTGTATATTCCCTTGCCTTATTAGTCCTCCCAAAATACATCACCTCATACTTCTCAGGATTAAACTCCATTTGCCACTACTCCACCCATCTTACCAGCCCATCTATATCGTTCTGTAATCTAAGGCTTTCCTCCTCACTATTTACGACACCACCAATTTTTGTGTCATCTGCAAACTTACTGATCATACCTCCAATATTCATGTCTAAATCATTAATGTTCACTACAAACAGCAAGAGTCCCAGCATCAATCCCTGCGGTACACCACTGGTCACAGGTTTCCAATCGCATAAACAACCCTCAACCATCACCCTCTATCTCCTGCCACACTAAGCCAATTTTGGATCCAATTTGGCAAATTGTCCTGGATCCCATGGGCTCTTACGTTCTTGGCCAATCTCTCATGCCGGACCTTATCAAAAGTCTTACTGAGGTCCATGTAGACTACATCAACTGCTTTACCCTCATCTGGGGAGGCGGTGGCATAGTGGTATTATCAGTGGACTAGTAATCCAGAGACCCAGGGTATTGATCTGGGGACATGGGTTCAAATCTCAGCAAAGCAGAAGGTGGAATTTGTATTTAATTAATAAATCTGGAATTAAAAGCTAGTGTAATGATGGCCATGAAACTGTTGACTGTTGTAAAAACTCATCTGGTTCACGAATGTCCTTTAGGGAAGGAAATCTGCTGTCCTTACCTTACCCACATGTGACTCCAGACCCACAGCAATGTGGTTGACTCTTAAATGCCCTCTGAAATGGCCTAGCAAGTCACTCAGTTGTACCTAACTGCTATGAAGTCAGTAAAAAGGAATGAAACTGGACGGACCACCCGGCATCGACCTCGGCACCGGAAACGACAACGGCAAACCCAGCCCTGTCAACCCTGCAAAGTCCTCCTTACTAACATCCGGGGGCTTGTGCCAAAGTTGGGAGAGCTGTCCCACAGACTAGTCAAGCAACAGCCTGACATAGTCATACTCACGGAATCATACCTTACAGACAATGTCCCAGACACTACCATCACCATCCCCAGGTATGTCCTGTCCCACTGGCAGGACAGACCCACCAGAGGTGGTGGCACAGTGGTATACAGTAGGGAGGGAGTTGCCCTGGGAGTCCTCAACATCGACTCCGGACCTCATGAAGTCTCATGGCATCAGGTCAAACATGGGCAAGGTAACCTCCTATTGATTACCACCTACCGCCCTCCCTCAGCTGATGAGTCAGTACTCCTCCATGTTGAACAGCACTTGGAGGAAGCACTGAGGTTGGCAAGGGCACAAAATGTACTCTGGGTGGGGGACTTCAATGTCCATCACCAATAGTGGCTTGGTAGTTCCACTACTGACCGAGCTGGCCGAGTACTAAAGGACATAGATGCCAGACTGGGTCTGCAGCAGCAGGTGGGGGAACCAACACGAGGGAAAAACATACTTGACCTTGTCCACACCAATCTGCCTGCCGCTGATGCATCTGTCCATGACTGTATTGGTAGGAGTGACCACCGCACAGTCCTTGTGGAGACGAAGTCCCGCCCTCACATTGAGGATACCGTCCATCGTGTTGTGTGGCACTATCACCGTGCTAAATGGGATAGATTTCAAACAGATCTAGCAATGTAAAACTGGGCATCCATGAGGCGCTGTGGGCCATCAGCAGCAGCAGAATTGTACTCAACCACAATCTGTAACCTCATGGCCTGGCATATCCCCCACTCTACCATTACCATCAAGCCAGGAGACCAACCCTGGTTCAATGAAGAGTGCAGGAGGGCATGCCAGGAGCAGCACCAGCCATACCTCAAAATGAGGTGACAACCTGGTGAAGCTACAACACAGGACTACTTGCATGCCAAACTGCACAAGCAGCATGCAATAGACAGAGCTAAGCGATCCCATAACCAACAGATCAGATCTAAGCTCTGCAGTCCTGCCACATCCAGCCGTGAATGGTGGTGGACAATTAAACAACTAACTGGAGGAGGTGGATCCACAAATATCCCCATTCGCAATGATGGGGGAGCCCAGCACATCATTGCGAAAGATAAGGCTGAAGCATTTGCAACAATCTTCAGCCAGAAGTGCCGAGTTGATGATCCATCTCGGCCCCCTCCTAAAGTCCCCAGCATCACAAATGCCAGGCTTCAGCCAATTCGATTCACTCCAGGTGATATCAAGAAACGACTGAAGGCAATGGATACTGCAAAGGCTATGGGTCCTGACAATATTCCGGCAATAGTACTGAAGACCTGTGCTCCAGAACTTGCCGCACCTCTGGATAAGCTGTTCCAGTACAGCTACAACACTGGCATCTACCCGGCAATGTGGAAAATTGCCCAGGTCTGTCCTGTGCACAAAAAGCAGGACAAGTCCAACAAGGCCAATTACCAACCCATCAGTCTACTCTCAATCATCAGCAAAGTGATGGAAGGTGTCATGAACAGTGCCATCAAGCAGCACTTGCTTAGCAATAACCTGCTCAGTAATACCCAGTTTGGGTTCCGCCAGGGCCACTCAGCACCTGACCTCATTATAGCCTTGGTTAAAACATGGACAAAAGAGCTGAACTCAAGAGGTGAGGTGAGAGTGACTGCCCTTGACATCAAGGCAGCATTTGACCGAGTATGGCATCAAGGAGCCCTAGCAAAACTGGAGTCAATGGGAATCAGGGGGAAACTCTCTGCTGGTTAGAGTCATACCTAGCGCAAAGGAAGATGGCTGTGGTTGTTGGAGGTCAAACATCTGAGCTCCAGGACATCACTGCAGGAGTTCCTCAGGGTGCCCAACCATCATCAGCTGCTTTAGCAATGACCTTCCTTCAATCATAAGGTCAGATATGGGGATGTTCGCTGATGATTGCACAATGTTCAGCACCATTTGTGACTCCTCAAATACTGAAGCAGTCCATGTAGAAATGCAGCAAGACCTGGACAATATCCAGGCTTGGGCTGATAAGTGGCAAGTAACATTTGCGCCACACAAGTGCCAAGCAATGACCATCTCCAACAAGAGAGAATCTAACCATCTCCCCTTGTCATTCAATGGCATTACCATCGCTGAATCCCCACTATCAACATCCTAGAAGCTACCATTGACCAGAAACTGAACTAGAGTAGCTATATAAATACCGTGGCTACAAGAGCAGGTCAGAGGCTACGAATCCTGAGGCGAGTAACTCACTTCCTGACTCCCCAAAGCCTGTCCACCATCTACAAGGTACAAGTCAGGAGTGTGATGGAATACTCTCCACTTGCCTGGATGGGTGCAGCTCCAACAACAGTCAAGAAACTCGACACCATCCAGGACAAAGCAGCCCGCTTGATTGGCATCCCATCTACAAACATTCACTCCCTCCACCACCGACGCACAGTGGCAGCAGTGTGTACCATCTACAAGATGCACTGCTGCAACGCACCAAGGCTCCTTAGACAGCACCTTCCAAACCCGCGACCTCTACCACCTCGAAGGACAAGGGCAGCAAATGCATAGGAACACCACCACCTGCAAGTTCCCCTCCAAGTCACACACCATCCTGACTTGGAACTATATCGCTGTTCCTTCACTGTCGCTGGGTCAAAATCCTGGAACTCCCTTCCTAACAGCACTGTGGGTGTACCTACCTCAAATGGACTGCAGCGGTTCAAGAAGGCAGCTCAGCACCACCTTCTCAAGGGCAATTCGGGATGGGCAATAAATGCTGGCCTGGCCAGTGATGCTCACATCCAACGAATGAATAAAAAAAAATCTACACAGCGAGTCACCTCCTCAAAAAGTTCAATCAAATGTGTTAGACGTAATCTCCCCCGACAAAGCCATACTGACTATCCTTGATTCATCCCTGCCTCTCCAAATGGAAATTAATCCTGTCCCTCAGAATTTTTTCCAATAGTTTTCCTACCGGCCTGTAATTACCTGGTTTATCCTTGCTACCCTTCTTGAATAATGGTACCACATTCGCTGTCCTCCAGTCCTCTGGTACCTCTCCTGTGGCCAGAAAGGATTTGAAGGGGATGCGGGGCAAATTGGCTATGGTGGATTGGGAAACTATGTTCAAAGATATGACAGTAGACAGGCAATGGCTCACATTTAAAGAACTAATATATAGTTTACAACAAAAATACATCCCTGTAACGCTTAAAAAAACCAGCAAGGAAAATGTTCCAACTGTGGTTAAGGAAAGAAATCAAGGATTGTATTAGAGCAAAGGAAGAGGTGTATAAAGTTGCCAAACAAAAATGCTAAGACTGAGGATTGGTACATTTCAGAATTCTTCAAAGGAGGACCAAGAAAAAGATTAAGAAAGGGAAAATAGAATATGAGAGTAAACTGGCAAGAAACATAAAAACAGACTGTAAAAGCTTCTATAGGTATATAAAAAGGAAAGGATTAGCAAAAACCATTACAAGCAGAGTCAGGAGAATTTATCGTGGGATGTAAGGAAATGGCAGAGAAACTAAACAAATACTTCAGCTTGGATTTTAAAGCCCCTTCTCCGTCGGGAATGTTGTTGGTGGGGGAGGGACAATGAAGATCGGTGTGGCAGATGCTCGCCACCGATCCCGACAGAAGACAGGTCCCGTGCCAATCGCGACGGCAGCGGCAAGGCCTCATGGCGGCCACCCCGCTGTTTGGCAATGAGACCCCCATTTAAATGTGGAAAGTGCTTTACATGCCTGAATTAATGAGAGTCCAGTCCCCTCCTAAATTCCCGCACCGATCTTCATTCGGGCGGCTGACAACACGCGCCTTTGAATCCCCGTTCGGGGAAACATAGCGCAACACCTGTAGGGGAGGAGGATTTTTCTCTGCACGGGAAGTGGGGAGTGAGGTTATAACAATGAGGATTGGTCAGGGGGTCGGGGGGGGCGGTGATAGGAAGGGGGAAAGGGCAAATACTAAATATTCGCATTCTGGGGGGGAAAGGGCATGAATGGCCGGAAATGCCATTGTGGGGGGCCTGAGAAAATGTATTGAAACATCATGAACTTATGTTTTGGTGCTATGTGATTTCCCTGGCCCTTTAATTTTTAAATGTCCATGAAGGGCTGTAAACCCTTTAAAAATGCCGCCAGCACCTGTGCATTGGCACCGGACACTGTTGCCTGCGACAGCTCGCCCGCCCGCTGCACATCATCGCGGGGGGTGGCGTCACGGCTACGCAAATTAGCCGTTGTGTTTGAAATCGCGGCAGCTCCATGACACTGTGCCTGTGCAGACTGGGTGCATTCTTTTACATCCGCCGCCTACTTCATTGGCGGACTCGTAAAATGCAGCCCTTCACTCTGTCTTCATGGAGGAAAATACTAAAAACCTGCCAGAAATAATGGAGAATCAAGGGACTAGTGTAAACAAGGAACTGCAAGATATTAATATTAGTTAAAAGAAGTACTAGAGAAATTAATGGGACTTAAAGCAAATAAATCCTCTGGACCTGATGATCTACATCCCAAAGTGTTGAAAGACCTGGCTGTAGAGATGGTAGATGCATTGGTGGTCATCTTTCAAGATTCTATAGACTTTGGAATGGTTGCTGCAGATTGGAAGGTGGCAAATGTATCCCCACTGTTTAAGAACGGAGGGGAGAAAGCAAACAGGGAACTACAGACCTGTTAGCCTAACATGGGTCGTAGGGAAAATGCTCAAATCTATAATAAAGGATGTGATAACAGAACGCTTAGAAAATAATAAAATAAAAGCAAAATACTGCGGATGCTGGAAATCTGAAACAAAAACAAGAAATGCTGGAATCACTCAGCAGGTCTGGCAGCATCTGTGGAAAGAGAAGCAGAGTTAACGTTTCGGGTCAGTGACCCTTCTTCGGAACTGACAAATATTAGAAAAGTCACAGATTATAAGCAAGTGAGGTGGGGGTGGGGCAAGAGATAACAAAGGAGAAGGTGCAGATTGGACCAGGCCACATAGCTGACCAAAAGGTCATGGAGCAAAGGCAAACAATATGCTAATGGTGTGTTGAAAGACAAAGCATTAGTACAGATTAGGTGTAAATACACTGAATATTGAACAGCAGCATGTGCAAACCTGAAAAAAACAGTGGGTAAGCAAACTGAACAAACTAAGATGAAATGAAATAAATGCAAAAAAAAGACTGTAAAAAATGTAAAAAAGAATGTAAAAAAAAAGGAAGAAAAAATAACTAAAAATGAAAGTAAAATGGGGGGCCGTCATGCTCTGAAATTATTGAACTCAATGTTCAGTCCGGCAAGCTGTAGTGTGCCTAATCGGTAGATGAGATGCTGTTCCTCGAGCTTGCGTTGATGTTCACTGGAACACTGCAGCAATCCCAGGACAGAGATGTGAGCATGAGAGCAGGGGGGAGTGTTGAAATGGCAAGCAACCGGAAGCTCAGGGTCCTGCTTGCGGACTGAGCCCTGAGCTTCCGGTTGCTTGCCATTTCAACACTCCCCCCTGCTCTCATGCTCACATCTCTGTCCTGGGATTGCTGCAGTGTTCCAGTGAACATCAACGCAAGCTCGAGGAACAGCATCTCATCTACCGATTAGGCACACAACAGCCTGCCGGACTGAACATTGAGTTCAATAATTTCAGAGCATGACGGGCCCCCATTTTACTTTCATTTTTAGTTATTTTTTCTTCCTTTTTTTTACATTCTTTTTTACATTTTTTACAATCTTTTTTTGCATTTATTTCATTTCATCTTAGTTTGTTCAGTTTGCTTACCCACTGTTTTTTTCAGGTTTTTTTTCAGGTTTGCACTTGCTGCTGTTCAATATTCAGTGTATTTACACCTAATCTGTACTAATGCTTTGTCTTTCAACACACCATTAACATATTGTTTGCCTTTGCTCCATGACCTTTTGGTCAGCTATGTGGCCTGGTCCAATCTGCACCTTCTCCTTTGTTATCTCTTATCCCACCCCACCTCACTTGCTTATAATCTGTGACTTTTCTAATATTTGTCAGTTCCGAAGAAGGGTCACTGACCCGAAACGTTAACTCTGCTTCTCTTTCCACAGATGCTGCCAGACCTGCTGAGTGGTTCCAGCATTTCTTGTTTTTGCTTAGAAAATAATTGTCGGATTTGGCAGAGTCAACATGGATTTATGAAATGGAAATCATGCTTAACAAACCTGTTGGAGTTTTTTGGGGATATAACTAGCAGAATAGATTTGGGGGAACCGATGGATGTGGCACATTTAGATTTTCAGAAAGCTTTTGATGATGCCCCACACAAGAGGTTAGTAAATAACATTAGAGCAGATGGGATTGGGAGAATATACTGGCATTGGTTGAGAACTGTGTTTTTTTTATTCATTCAAGGGATGTGGGCGTCGCTGGCCAGGCCAGCATTTATTGCCCATCCCTAATTGCCCTTGAACCGCTGCAGTCCATTTGGGGTAGGTATACCCACTGTGCTGTTAGGAAGGGAGTTTCAGGATTTTGACCCAGCGACAGTGAAGGAACGGTGATATAGTTCCAAGTCAGGATGGTGTGTGACTTGGAGGGAAACTTGCAGGTGGTGGTGTTCCCATGCATTTTCTGCCCTTGTCCTTCTAGTTGGTAGAGGTCGCGGGTTTGGAAGGTGCTGTCTAAGGAGCCTTGGTGCATTGCTGCAGTGCATCTTATAGATGGTATACATTGCTGCCACTGTGCGTTGGTGGTGGAGGGAGTGAATGTTTGTGGATGGGGTGCCAATCAAGCGGGCTGCTTTGTCCTGGATGGTGTCGAGCTTCTTGACTGTTGTTGGAGCTGCACCCATCCAGGCAAGTGGAGAGTATTCCATCACACTCACTTGTGCCTTGTAGATGGTGGACAGGCTTTGGGGAGTCAGGAGGTGAGTTACTTGCCACAGGGTTCCTAGCTTCTGACCTGCTCTTGTAGCCACGGTATTTATATGGCTACTTCAGTTCAGTTTCTGGTCAATGGTAGCCCCTAGGATGTTGATAGTGGGGGATTCAGCGATGGTAATGCCGTTGAATGTCAAGGGGAGATGGTTAGATTCTCTCTTGTTGGAGATGGTCATTGCTTGGCACTTGTGTGGCACGAATCTTACTTGCCACTTATCAGCCCAAGCCTGGATATTGTCCAGGTCTTGCTGCATTTCTACACGGACTGCTTCAGTATCTGAGGAATCACAAATGGTGCTGAACATTGTGCAATCATCAGCGAACATCCCCACGTCTGACCTTATGATTGAAGGAAGGTCATTGGTAAAGCAACTGAAGGTGGTTGGGCCTCGGACACTACCCTGAGGAACTCCTGCAGCGATATCCTGGAGCTCAGATGATTGACCTCCAACAACCACAAGCATCTTCCTTTGCGCTAGGTATGACTCTAGCCAGCGGAGGGTTTTCCCCCTGATTCCCATTGACCTCAGTTTTGCTAGGGCTCCTTGATTCCATACTCGGTCAAATGCTGCCGTGATGTCAAGGGCAGTCACTCTCACCTCACCTCTTGAGTTCAGCTCTTTTGTCCATGTTTGAACCAAAGCTGTCATGAGGTCAGGTGCTGAGTGGCCCTGGCAGAACCCAAACTGAGCGTCACTGAGCTGGTTAATGGACAGAAAACAGAAAGTAGGAATAAATGGCTTGTTTTCAGGTTGGCAGGCTGTGACTAGTGGGGTACCGTAAGGATCAGTGCTCGGACCCCAACTATTCACAATCTATATGAATGATTTGGATGTCGGGATTAAATGCATATTCCCAAGTTTGCAGATGACACAAAAGTAGGTGAAAGTGTGAGTTGTGAGGAGGATGCAAAGATACTTCAAGGGGATGTGGAGAGGCTAAGCAAATGGGCAAAAATTTGGCAGATGGAATGCAATGCGGAGAAATATGTGTTATCCACTTTGGTAGGAAAAAACAGAAATACAGAGTATTTCTTAAATGGTGAGAGGCTGGGAAGTGTTGAATTTCAAAGGGACTTGGGTGTCCTTGTTCATGAGTCACTGAAAGCTAACATGCATGTACAGCAAGCAATTGAGAAGGCTAATGGTATGTTGGCCTTCATTACAAGAGGATTTGAGTATAGGAGTAAAGATGTCTCACTGCAATTATATAGAGTCTTGGTGAGACCACACCTGGAGCATTGTGTGCAGTTTTCATCTCCTTACTTAAGGAAAGATATACTTGCCATAGAGGGAGTGCAACGAAGATTCACCAAACTAATTCCTGGCATGGAGGGATTATCCTATGAGGAAAGATTAAATAGACTGGGCCTTTATTCTCTGGAGTTTAGACGAATGAGAGGTGATCTCATTCAAACATACAAAATTCTTACAGGCCTTGACAGGGTTGATGCAAGAAGGATGTTTCCCCTGTCTGGGGGTCCAGAACCAGGGAACACAGTCTCAGAATAAGAGGCAGGCCATATAGGACTGTGATGAGGAGGAATTTCTTCATTTAGAGGGTGGTGAATTGTTGGAATTCTATGCCCCAGAGGGCTGTGGAGGCTCAGTCATTGAGTATGTTCAAGACTGAGATTGATAGGTTTCTACATATTTAAAATATTAAGAGTTACGGGGATAGTGCAGGAAAATGGTGTTGAAGTAGAAGATCAGCCATGATCTCATTGAATGGTGGAGCAGGCTTGAAGGGCTGAATGGTCTATTCCTGCTCCTATTTTTTATGTTCTTATCTCTGCACTCCTCCAACTTGGCCTCTTGCACATCCAGGATTTTAACAGCTTGACCATTGCCGTTTGTGCTATCAGTTGCCTCAGAGACCTAAACTGTGGATCACTGTCCCCTAAACCTCTCTGCTTTTCTCCCTCTCCCTACTCCTTTAGGATGCTCCTTAAAACCTACTACTTTAATCAACGTTTTGTTCATCTGTCTAAATCTCACGTGGCATAGTGTTAAATTTTGTTTGATATTGCTCCTGTGAAGCACCCTGGGATGTTTTACTACATTGGAACCACTATAGAAATGCAAAATGTTGTTGTAGTTTGAAGTAGTGGAAATATTTTCTGACTAAATAACAGCCTGACAGATCATGCCATGGCTATTAATACCTGGCAGTGGGTTGGTTAGTTCTATACAGCGAGACGCTGCCTTTTTTGCTCCACGCAAGCCTTGTGAGAGTTACTAATTGTTAAAACAACAGAATTTTCAAAACTAGATACCTCTTTTTGTGTCGTTCATACTGTAGTTTTCTCCTTTTATTGACAAATAAAATATCTTTCTCATCATAAGAGAGTTTTAAAGGCAACTGTCTCCCAATGTTACAGCTGCAATTATTGTTGCCATTTAACCTGCAGAGAAATAGAAGTTGACATTAGCCAAAGTGACAAATAAGAGAAAAGAACATTCATCTATCTATTCATTATAATCCTATTCAATTTCATATCACTACATTGCTGTTGGGTGAATCATACAGATTTAGTGCATTGAGCAGTGTGAGAGGTTAGTTGTGTGGTAGATTGGAGATGTCATGTGAAGATGCATTCACTGACATTGACCACCTGTGTGAGGTTAATGGACCTCTTGTGCCACTGTTGCCAGGTCCTCAGATCCAGACTCTGGGAGTTGACCAGCCTGCCACCTGCTCCCACACCTCTGAGGGTGGTTCTAGACAGTCTCCTGGCCCCCCATGGGACAATGACATCTCTCCTCCTGCCCACCTCCATCACTAATGCCTCCAGCATGGCATCCATCATTATGGTTCACTCTGTCTGCCCCACTTTGCAAGAATTTACATTGCAGCAATCTTTTTGGGCAGCTTCCCTTTTGGAAACAGTTTGCCTTGTGGTGAAGACTGCACCCGTGGAGTTCAGATTGAGAGGGAACTGCTGTTGGAAGAAGAACAGCAGCTAAATCCATGAAAAAAGGAGCTGAGAATCTACCTGAGTAACTTCAAGGTTGTGAAGAACTGTTGGACTGTAATTGTTACCATTTATGCTCGGTGGACTGCCCAGTGAAACCGTGAGGTGCATCTGTTGTATCAGATAGCTAAGGTGCAATTTATAATATATATTGATCGTGATCTGTCTGCTGCTCCATGTTTAATTTATGTTGGTTTGGGTTTGAGCATTAAAATAAAATTTATAAAAGTGAAATCTTGTCCATTTGGATTGATTTTCTAAATTGGGGTCAATTTGTAGATTCGATTCTTTTCATTTGTTGGCGGTTTCCAACAGGGATCATAACAGATGTCTTACAGTTTTATGTCAATTAAGATGATGACTTGAACCTTCTATGCAATTGTAGGGAACTCTCTCAAACCAAGTACCTCATTGGCTGAAACATTGATAGCTGTATCAAGAGGGCTTATCTTGACAGCTGTATCCCAATGTGGTCAGTTGCCTCAATTAAATAAATGTCAGAGTGGCAAAAGAACAAAAGAACAAAGAACAGGAACAGGCCATTCGGCCCTCCAAGCCTGCGCCGATCTTGATGCTTCCATAAACTAAAACCTTCTGCACTTCCGGAGTCCGTATCCCTCTATTCCCATCCTGTTCATGTATTTGTCAAGATGCCTCTTAAACGTCTTTATGGTACCTGCTTCCACCACCTCCCTGGCAACAAGTTCCAGGCACTCACCACCCTCTGTGTAAATTAGAATTAGAATTAGAATTAGAACATTACAGCGCAGTACAGGCCCTTCGGCCCTCGATGTTGCGCCGATCATCTGACCTACACTATTCCATTTTCATCCATATGTCTATCCAATGACCACTTAAATGCCCTTAAAGTTGGCGAGTCTACTACTGTTGCAGGCAGGGCGTTCCATGCCCCTACTACTCTCTGCGTAAAGAAACTACCTCTGACATCTGTCCTATATCTTTCACCCCTCAACTTAAAGCTATGTCCCCTCGTGTTTGCCATCATCATCCGAGGAAAAAGACTCTCACTATCCACCCTATCTAACCCTCTGATTATCTTGTATGTCTCTATTAAGTCACCTCTCCTCCTCCTTCTCTCTAACGAAAACAACCCCAAGTCCCTCAGCCTTTCCTCGTAAGACCTTCCTTCCATACCAGGCAACATCCTAGTAAATCTCCTCTGCACCCTTTCCAAAGCTTCCACATCCTTCCTATAATGCGGTGACCAGAACTGCACGCAATACTCAAGGTGCGGCCTCACCAGAGTTTTGTACAGCTGCATCATGACCTCGTGGCTCCGAAACTCGATCCCCCTACTAATAAAAGCTAACACACCATATGCCTTCTTAACAGCCCTATTAACCTGGGTAGCAACTTTCAGGGATTTATGTACCTGGACACCAAGATCTCTCTGTTCATCTACACTACCAAGAATCTTCCCATTAGTCCAGTACTCTGCATTCCTGTTACTCCTTCCAAAGTGAATCACCTCACACTTCTCCGCATTAAACTCCATTTGCCATCTCACAGCCCAGCTCTGCAGCCTATCTATGTCCCTCTGTACCCTACAACACCCTTCGACACTATCCACAACTCCACCGACCTTCGTGTCATCCGCAAATTTACTAACCCACCCTTCTACACCCTCATCTAGGTCATTTATAAAAATGACAAACAGCAGTGGCCCCAAAACAGAACCTTGCGGTACACCACTAGTAACTAAACTCCAGGATGAACATTTGCCATCAATCACCACCCTCTGTCTTCTTTCAGCTAGCCAATTTCTGATCCAAAGCTCTAAATCACCTTCAACCCCATACTTCCGTATTTTCTGCAATAGCCTACCGTGGGGAACCTTATCAAACGCCTTACTGAAATCCATATACACCACATCCACGGCTTTACCCTCATCCACCTGTTTGGTCACCTTCTCGAAAAACTCAATAAGGTTTGTGAGGCACGACCTACCCTTCACAAAACCGTGCTGACTATCGCAAATGAACTTATTCTTTTCAAGATGATTATAAATCCTATCTCTTATAACCCTTTCCAACATTTTACCCACAACCGAAGTAAGGCTCACAGGTCTATAATTACCAGAGCTGTCTCTACTCCCCTTCTTGAACAAGGGGACAACATTTGCTATCCTCCAGTCCTCCGGCACTACTCCTGTCGACAATGACGACATAAAGATCAACAACAACGGCTCTGCAATCTCCTCCCTGGCTTCCCAGAGAATCCTAGGATAAATCCCATCTGGCCCAGGGGACTTATCTATTTTCACTCTTTCCAAAATTGCTAACACCTCCTCCTTGTGAATCTCAATCCCATCTAGCCTAGTAGGCTGTATCTCAGTAATCTCCTCGGCAACATTTTCTTTCTCTACTGTAAATACTGACGAAAAATATTCATTTAACGCTTCCCCTATCTCCTCTGATTCCGCACACAACTTCCCACTACTATCCTTGATTGGCCCTGTTCTAACTCTTATCATTCTTTTATTCCTGATATACCTATAGAAAGCCTTAGGGTTTTCTTTGATCCTATCCGCCAATGACTTCTCGTGTCCTCTCCTTGCTCTTCTTAGCCCTCCCTTTAGATCCTTCCTGGCTAGCTTGTAACTCTCAAGCGCCCGAACTGAGCCTTCACGTCTCATCCTAACATAAGCCGCCCTCTTCCTCTTGACAAGCGCTTCAACTTCTTAAGTAAACCACGGCTCCCTCGCTCGACAACTTCCTCCCTGCCTGACAGGTACATACTTATCAAGGACACGCATTAGCTGCTCCTTGAATAAGCTCCACATTTCGTTTGTGCCCATCCCCTGCAGTTTCCTTCCCCATCCTACACATCCTAAATCTTGCCTAATCGCGTCATAATTTCCTTTCCCCCAGCTATAATTCTTGCCCTGCAGTATATACCTGTCCCTGCCCATCGCTAAGGTAAACCTAACCGAATTGTGATCACTATCGCCAAAGTGCTCACCTACATCTAAATCGAACACCTGGCCGGGTTCATTACCCAGTACCAAATCCAATGTGGCATCGCCCCTGGTTGGCCTGTCCACACACTGTGTCAGAAAACCCTCCTGCACACACTGGACAAAAACAGACCCATCTAAAGTACTCGAACTATAGTATTTCCAGTCAATATTTGGAAAGTTAAAGTCCCCCATAACCACTACCCTGTTACTCTCGCTCCTGTCGAGAATCATCTTCGCTATCCTTTCCTCTACATCTCTGGAACTATTCGGAGGTCTATAGAAAACTCCCAACAGGGTGACCTCTCCTCTCCTGTTTCTAACCTCGGCCCATACTACCTCAGCAGACGAGTCCTCAAACGTCCTTTCTGCCGCTGTAATACTTTCCTTGATTAACAATGCCACACCCCCCCCCCTCTTTTACCCTCTTCTCTGTTCTTACTGAAACATCTAAATCCCGGAACCTGCAACATCCATTCCTGCCCCTGCTCTACCCATGTCTCTGAAATGGCCACAACATCAGGATCCCAGGTACCAACCCATGCTGCAAGCTCACCCACCTTATTCCGGATGCTCCTGGCGTTGAAGTAGACACACTTTAAACCAAGTTCTTGCTTGCCAGTGCCCTCTTGCGTCCCTGTAACCTTATCCCCTACCTCACTACTCTCAGCAGCCTGTACACTGGAACTACAATTTAGGTTCCCATTCCCCTGCTGATTTAGTTTAACCCCCCCCCCGAAGAGTAAAGAACTTGCCTCGCACATCCCCTCTAAACTTTTCCCCTCTCACCTTAAACCTATGTCCCCTAGTAACTGACTCTTCCACCCTGGGAAAAAGCTTCTGACTATCCACTCTGTCCATGCCGCTTAGAACTTTGTAAACCTCTATCATGTCGCCCCTCCACCTCCGTCGTTCCAGTGAAAACAATCCGAGTTTATACAACCTCTCCTCATAGCTAATGCCCTCCAGACCAGGCAACATACTGGTAAACCTCTTCTGCACCCTCTCCAAAGCCTCCACGTCCTTCTGGTAGAGTGGCGACCAGAATTGCACGCAATATTCTAAGTGTGGCCTAACTAAAGTTCTGTACAGCTGCAACATGACTTGTCTATTTTTATACTCTATGCCTCAACCGATGAAGGCAAGCATGCCGTATCAGGGCGGCACAGTGGCGCAGTGGTTAGCACTGCAGCCTCACAGCTCCAGGGACCCGAGTTCAGTTCTGGGTACTGCCTGTGCGGAGTTTGCAAGTTCTTTCTGTGACCGTGTGGGTTTTCGCCGGGTGCTCCGGTTTCCTCCCACAGCCAAAGACTTGCAGGTGATAGGTAAATTGTAAATTGCCCCCTAGTGTAGGTAGGTGGTAGGGAATATGGGATTACTGTCGGGTTAGTATAAATGGGTGGTTCTTGGTCGGCACAGACTCGGTGGGCCGAAGGGCCTGTATCTCTAAATAAAATAAATAAATAAAAGTAGGGTGAGTACTAAGAAAAGCTTTGATCTCCAGTTGAACTGTTCATGGATTGTTTGCTGGTAGGTGGGCACTGCCATTGGCAGCTTGGAGGATACTCTGCTCAGTCATAAAACATCCAGGGATAATGAATGGGATCTCCAGAAGCAAATCTCTTAAAGGCACTAAGAGGGTCAGCAGAGTTGGGTGTCCCTTTACCAATTTTAAAAGTGCCCATTCAGCAATAGTTTGCTGCTGGCAATTTTCTGCTTTCAGTAAAGGAAACTCAAAACAGTTGGACACAAAACAAAATTGCTTTGCTATTTCAAGACAGAATTAAGAATGTATTTAAACATTTCTAAAATTGGATTAATTTCAAATAATAAATATACAACAAGGCTTACCAGCTTCCTCCATATGGAGACAGAAAGGTTAGCTTTTCCGGTGGTGTGAGGTTTAAGTGCAGGAAAGCTATATGGGTTTTACTTTTCATGACAGGAAATAAACTCCATGAAGTAATTGATCTCATGTACATGAACATAATGAGCAAAAGTGCCGTCACTATTGTCATTATGATTTGCCAAAAGGTTTTGGGAGACATGCTGAAAAAATAAGCAAAATTAAGAATTAACTATTTGAGTTAAGCAATATATGCAAAATCATTTCAAAGCCTTTAGAATAAATTGTACCTTATTGTTATGACAATCATTAATTAGAATTTCACATTTTGCAGTACTTTAATTTAACAAAATTAATGTGGATTTTGGCTTTAAAATATGCTATACATAATTTACATTGCAGCAATCTTTTTGGGCACCTTCTCTTTTGAAAACAGGTTGCCTTGTGGTGAAGACTGCACCCGTGGAGAAAAATACAAATTATAGGTTTTGGAGGAATATTATAATTCATGCTCCTACAGGGTTAGTCTTATTAACTGTCTAAGCAGGTGAGATTTTGGTATCTGGACAGGTATGCTGTTGTACATGCCTGCCCAAGATGGATACCACTGAATGTCTGAACTAACACAACCGTTGTTACCACAAGCTCAGGGACCAACCAGTTTTCATTAGGTTATGCTTTGTGGGAGCTAATTAGAGAACTCAGGATATTATCTGTGTGCTTGGGCATGAACACTGCTAGTTGGGTATTGCTTGTCAGGACTAATTGGGGTCGTGAAACAAATATTCATTGTGGAAACATTGACATCAGTTTTGCAATAGGAATAACCGTGATGGCATTGCCATTCACCATTAATATGGAGCAATAATAAGCTTGAATTAGCTCAGACAAAGCATAACCTGTGTAAAACTGAAAGAGCAGGTCAGAGGCTGGAAATTCTGAGGGGAGTAACTCACCTCCTGACTCCCAAAGCCTGTCCACCATCTACAAGGCACAAGTCAAGAGTGTGATGGAATCCTCTTCACCTGCCTGGATGAGTGCGGCTTCAACAACACTCAAGAGGCTTGATACCATCCAGGACAAAGCAGCCTGCTTGATCAGCACGCCATCCAGCAACTTAAACATTCACTCCCTCCACCACCGATGCACAGTAGCAGCTGTGTGTACCATCTACAAGATGCACTGCAGCAACACACCTGGGCTCCTTCGACAGCACCTTCCAAGCCCGTGACCTCTACCACCTAGAAGGACAAGGGCAGCAGATGCATGGGAACACCACCATCTGCAAGTTCCCCTCCAAGTCACACACCATCCTGACTTGGAACTATATCACTGTTCCTTCACTGTCGCTGGGTCAAGATCCTGGAACGACCTTCCGAACAGCACAGTATGTGTACCTACCCCCCAAGGACTGTAGCAGTTCAAGAAGGCGGCTTACCATCATCATCTCAAGGGCAATTAGGGATGGGCAATAAATGCTGGCATAGCCAACGATACTCACATCCCATGAAAACATTTTTTAAAAACTGTTTGCTGTCTGGGCTTGTAGTAAAAATGGTTGTGTTCAAGAACAAAGAACAAAGAAAATTACAGCACAGGAACAGGCCCTGCGGCCCTCCAAGCCTGCGCCGATCCGGATCCTCTACCTAAACATGTCGCCTATTTTCTAAGGGTCTGTATCTCTTTTCTTCCTGCCCATTCATGTATCTGTCCAGATACATCTTAAAAGACCCTATCGTACCCGCGTCTACCACCTCCATTGGCAACGCGTTCAAGGCACCCACCACCCTCTGCGTAAAGAACTTTCCACGCATATCCCCCCTAAACTTTTCCCCTCTCACTTTGAACTCGTGACCCCTAGTAATTGAATCCCCCACTCTGGGAAAAAACATCTTGCTATCACCCTGTCTATACCTCTCATGATTTTGTACACCTCAATCAGGTCCCCCCTCAACCTCCGTCTTTCTAATGAAAATAATCCTAATCTGCTCAACCTCTCTTCATAGCTAGTGCCCTCCATACCAGGCAACATCCTGGTGAACCTCCTCTGCACCCTCTCCAAAGCATCTACATCCTTTTGGTAATGTGGCGACCAGAACTGCACGCAGTATTCCAAATGTGGCCGAACCAAAGTCTTATACAACTCTTGTTGACATGCCAACTCTTGTACTCAATACCCCGTCCGATGAAGGAAAGCATGCCGTATGCCTTCTTGACCACTCTATTGACCTGCATTGCCACCTTCAGGGAACAATGGACCTGAACATCCAAATCTCTCTGTAAATCAATTTTCCCCAGGACTTTTCCATTTATTGTATAATTCACTCTTGAATTGGATCTTCCAAAATGCATCACCTCGCATTTGCCCTGATTGAACTCCATCTGCCATTTCTCTGCCCAACTCTCCAATCTATCTATATTCTGCTGTATTCTCTGACAGTCCCCTTCACTATCTGCTCCTCCACCAATCTTAGTGTCATCTGCAAACTTGCTAATCAGACCACCTATACTTTCCTCCAAATCATTTATGTATATCACAAACAACAGTGGTCCCAGCACGGATCCCTGTGGCACACCACTGGTCACATGTCTCCATTTTGAGAAACTCCCTTCCACTGCTACTCTCTGTCTCCTGTTGCCCAGCCAGTTCTTTATCCATCTAGCTAGTACACCCTGGACACTAAGCGACTTCACTTTCTCCATCAACCTACCATGGGGAACCTTATCAAACGCCTTACTGAAGTCCATGTATATGACATCTACAGCCCTTCCCTCATCAATCAACTTTGTCACTTCCTCAAAGAATTCTATTAAGTTGGAAAGACATGACCTTCCCTGCACAAAACCATGTTGCCTATCACTGATAAGCCCATTTTCTTCCAAATGGGAATAGATCCTATCCCTCAGTATCTTCTCCAGCAGCTTCCCTACCACTGACGTCAGGCTCACCGGTCTATAATTACCTGGATTATCCCTGCTACCCTTCTTAAACAAGGGGACAACATTAGCAATTCTCCAGTCCTCTGGGACCTCACCCGTGTTTAAGGATGCTGCAAAGATATCTGTTAAGGCCCCAGCTATTTCCTCTCGCTTCCCTCAGTAACCTGGGATAGATCCTATCCGGACCTGAGGACTTGTCCACCTTAATGCCTTTTAGAATACCCAACACTTCCTCCCTCCTTATGCCGACTTGACCTAGAGTAATCAAACATCTATCCCTAACCTCAACATCCGTCATGTCCCTCTCCTCGGTGAATACCAATGCAAAGTACTCATTTAGAATCTCACCCATTTTCTCTGACTCCACGCATAATTTTCCTCCTTTGTCCTTGAGTGGGCCAATCCTTTCTCTAGTTACCCTCTTGCTCCTTATATATGAATAAAAGGCTTTGGGATTTTCCTTAACCCTGTTTGCTAAAGATATTTCATGACCCCTTTTAGCCCTCTTAATTCCTCGTTTCAGATTGGTCCTACATTCCCGATATTCTTCCAAAGCTTCGTCTTTCTTCAGCTGCCTAGACCTTGTGCATGCTTCCTTTTTCCTCTTAGCTAATTTCACAATTTCACCTGTCATCCATGGTTCCCTAATCTTGCCATTTCTATCCCTCATTTTCACAAGAACATGTCTCTCCTGCACGGTAATCAACCTCTCTTTAAAAGCCTCCCACATATCAAATGTGGATTTATCTTCAAACAGCTGCTCCCAATCTACATTCCCCAGCTCCTGCCGAATTTTGGTATAGTTGGCCTTCCCCCAATTTAGCACTCTTCCTTCAGGACCACTCTCGTCTTTGTCCATGAGTATTCTAAAACTTACGGAATTGTGATCACTATTCCCAAAGTAGTCCCCTACTGAAACTTCAACCACCTGGCCGGGCTCATTCCCCAACACCAGGTCCAGTATGGCCCCTTCCCGAGTTGGACTATTTACATACTGCTCTAGAAAACCCTCCTGGATGCTCCTTACAAATTCTGCTCCATCTGGACCTCTAACACTAAGTGAATCCCAGTCAATGTTGGGAAAATTAAAATTTCCTATCACCACCACCCTGTTGCTCCTACATCTCTCCATGATCTGTTCACATATTTGTACCTCTATCTCACGCTCGCTGTTGGGAGGCCTGTAGTACAGCCCCAACATTGTTACCGCACCCTTCCTATTTCTGACTTCTGCCCATATTGCCTCACTGCTCGAGTCCTCCATTGTGCCCTCCTTCAGCACAGCTGTGATATCCTCTTTGACCAGTAATGCAAATCCTCCACCCCTTTTACCTCCCTCTCTATCCCGCCTGAAGCATCGATATCCTGGGATATTTAGTTGCCAATCGTGCCCTTCCCTCAACCAAGTCTCAGTAATAGCAATAACATCATACTCCCAGGTACTAATCCAAGCCCTAAGTTCATCTGCCTTACCTACTACACTTCTTGCATTAAAACAAATGCACCTCAGACCACCAGTCCCTTTGCGTTCATCATCTGCTCCCTGCCTACTCTTCCCCTTAGTCACGCTGACTTCATTATCTCGTTCCTTACAGGCTTAAGTTACTACCTCCTTACTGTCCACTGACCTCCTCATTTGGTTCCCATCCCCCTGCCACATTAGATTAAACTAAACTAAATGCCGGAAGTTCAAATGTTCCATGGTCTCCCTCTTGGGCAGGCATATACAACTTCTGGCATCTACACATGCATGGCTGAATTCGGAAATCAGGAAGTTGCAGTCTGAGTTTCCCTACTACTACACAAGCTTCGCTGCACAGGTACCGCCCCCAGAGATTTGGCATTAAAACACATGAAGGGCGTGATGTTGCAGTACTTATACACTCGAAACTAACTAAACATGGCAGATAACGTTAACGAGTGTCCTTTCAAGTGTTGGTGAATTTTTAGTGGTGTGATAAGTCTTAATTACTTCCAAAAAATCAATCTGGCATTGAAAATTTACCTTTATAAGTCTGGAGCCTCATT